>NC_041382.1:718466254-718499565 GCF_002162155.2 Triticum dicoccoides | reverse complement strand
GCACCCCCACTACTGCAGCTCCCCCGCGCCGCCGCCCCCGCGCCCCCGCGCCCCGAGCCAGAGGAGGAGGACGAGTAGGAGGAGGAGACGGAGGCGGTCGACGTGGTGCAGGAGGCCGCGGAGGACGCGCTGCTGGACCGCGCGTTGGCCCTCATCTCCCGCGTCGTCGAGCAGGAGGCCAACCCCAACCTGTGTCTCATCCACACCCTCGCCACCATCCACGTCGTCGAGCAGGAGGCCAGGTAGTCCGCCCATCCCCTCCCTCTCCCTCTTCCGCATGCTGGTAGATAGGAGTAGGAATAGCTTACTGCTGAATCGACCAGCGTAATTAGGCACACAAACTTGTGCTTGCTTGTGCTCATCTAGTTCCGCAACTACTCGCGAGCAACGCCGGGATTTCACCCATGTAAGCCTGTAAGAAGCCATTCGTCTATGTAGGTGTGCTCTGCTTCCTGTATATCTGTTCACCCAGCAGTTAGCAGTCGCATCTTGCTTCTCGTCCAAACAAGCAAATTAATGGAGCAAACTCGTGTGCGGTCAGCGATCGAGTTTCAGGCCATCCTGTTCCTATAGACACCCTGCACAAGTTCTTGGATCCTGTTCTTATAGACAGTCTTCACAAGTTCTTGGCTTTTGGGTCAATACATTGCTGCTCTAGTGCATTTTATTGGTAGTGCATTTCACTGCATTTTATATCTATAAGCAAGGTCTCAGTTCTGTAGTTATATTGCAACTGGAGTACTAATATTTACAAAGGGAGTAACTGATAAAAAGCTCATGTTTCTGTACTCTGCTTCTAGTGTCACGGTGAACTAGCGATAAATTGTAGAAAGTTGTAGCAGGCATTGGCTATTGCCCAGCTGGGGTGTTGGCTAAATTCTTCATTGCATCCTGGCCCATCGTAGAGTAATTTTAGGAGTAACTTGAAATGGAGTATAACTTGCCATTCTATAACTTGCTGTGAATTACTCTAGGTCAGTGCCATCCTCTTGTACTCAAGAGTATTTTTGTCACAGTGCCATATAACATCAAACCTACTCCTGCATTTTTCTACTCAGGAGTATAAACTGCATTTTGACAACGCCATAGATAGTAGGAGTAATAAAAATGGTAAGGTGCCATATAAATATTTGCCTTTTGCTTGGTAGGTGTTTGTGATAATGCTTGCAAGGGGCAAATGTTCAAACAAATATAAATATTTGAATGGCCAGAGATGGGATGTGCAGGCCATCAAGGGGGCACGACACAGCCTGGGATGAGCTGTGCCACTTTGCTTATTATTCTTTCCTGAGATAAATAGTAATAAAAATGTGCTTGCTAGCTGCTGCCACTTGTAGCCACGAGACAAGTTTAGTGTGCTATCATTATCATTAATCATGCCCAGGTTAAAAGACAACAACAATATGCCCAGGTTAAAAGACAATATCTCTGGTTTTTTGGCAGTAATAATAGCCTTGTCACTACCTATAGTAGAACATCATACTTTGTTACCTTTTTCTTGTCACTATCTAATGTGCACTATTAGACGAGAGCAAGATGCCTAGGTTAACCTAGCTAGCCTTATACTGCAAGCACAAGTTAATTTTACTCCTCCCTAATTAACAGTACTCCTGAATGACAGATATAACTACTCCAGAAAGCAGCAGCGATTCTGGCTATAGCGAAAGCAGCAGCGATTCTGGCAGCAGCATAGACAACAAGAAGGATGATCCAGACTGGAGTGCGGGAGAAGAGGAGTAGAGTGGGGATGAGGAGCTGCAGGATGACGATGGGCATCAAGCTGAGGATGACCTAGCACTGGTGGTGGCTGACCAAGGGCAAGAGATGGTGGTGGCTGACCAAGGGCAAGAGATGGTGGGGGCTGACCATGGGCAAGAGATGGAGGTGGCTGAGGATGACCTAGTGATGGTCGTGCCTGAAGGTGGCCTCGCGATGGTGGTGGTGCCTGACAATGACCACGCACCGGTGGTGGCGCCGGCGATGCCACAGCTGGGCGACATGACCACGCCAATTGAGGTAGAAGACTACATCCCACTGCCTCCACCGCCTCGCCGCTCTTGGCGCATCAGGCTGAGGAAGGAGAAGGAGAAGAACAATGCATGAGAACTGAACTTTGTCAGGTATGTCAGATCTCCAAAATGATATATATATACTTAGTTACCTATGTTATCTCTAATATGCTTAGTTTCCTATAGGTTAGCTTCATTTTACCTAAGTTGGCTCTAATATGCTAACTTAGAGCTTATATGCTTAGTTTCCTATAGGTTAGCTCCAAAATAACTTATGTTAGCACAAAATGATCAAGTTTACATAATAAGCTTATAGTCTTTTTCTTATTCTTCTTCTTTTCCAAAATGACATAGGTTAGCTTCATTTTACCTAAGTTGGCTCTAATATACTAACTTAGAGCTTATATCCTTAGTTTCCTATAGGTTAGCTCCAAAATAACTTATGTTAGCACAAAATGATCAAGTTTACATAATAAGCTTATAGTCTTTTTCTTATTCTTCTTCTTTTCCAAAATGACATAGGTTAGCTTCATTTTACCTAAGTTGGCTATAATATACTAACTTAGAGCTTATATGCTTAGTTTCCTATAGGTTAGCTCCAAAATAACTTATGTTAGCACAAAATGATCAAGTTTACATAATAAGCTTATAGTCTTCTTCTTATTCTTCTTCTTTTCCAAAATTCTTCTTATTCTTCTTCTAGTGTTCTTCTTCTTCTTCTAGTATTCTTCTAGTCTTCTTCTTTTTCTTCTTCTAACTTGTTTATCATTTTGCAGATTTGATTTAATTCACGGAAGCTTGCATGGATGGAGTGCTTCTTTTCCATTTGTGTTTTTATTTTGTATCAATGTGAAACTTTTGTGAATTGATGGATAACAGTGTTGGATGAACAATGTGAAACTTTTGTAATATGTAACGATGGAACTATGTGTTGGCTATGTATGTATATATGATGGAACTTGTGTGTTGGCTATGTATGTATATATGATGGAACTTGTGTGTTGGCTATGATTGTTATATGGATGCTTGTTGTATATATATGTGTTGGATATCTCATAGGTGAAATAGTGACCTGAGATTAAGAAAAAAATTTAAAAAAATTGTTACTAATGGCGCACTACCGTGTGGTGCGCCATTAGTATAGCAGACACTAGTGGTGCACCATGGGCAAAACTAATGGCGCACTGCCAGGTGCGCCATTAGTATACAAGATACTAATGGCGCACCAGTGGTGCGCCATTAGTAAAAAATTCTAGTGGCGTGATACTAATGGTGCACCAGTGATGCGCCATTAGTATGCAAAACTGGTGCGCCATTAGTAGCCCTTTTCCTAGTAGTGGTTGATCCTGCACTTGCTTTTCGGTTGGCAGTTAGAATGGAAACTAGCGAGCTGCGTGGAACTAAATCGTGTGTGATTTTTGGATTTTTCTATCCTAAAGTGGTAGAAACCAGCGTTTCGTTTAGAGATTTCCATGAGGCACTCTGTTGTGAGTATCCGTGGAGCCTTGCCGATGATGTTGAACTAAATCGTGTGTGATTTTTGGATTTTTCTATCCTAAAGTGGTAGAAACCAGCGTTTCGTTTAGAGATTTCCATGAGGCACTCTGTTGTGAGTATCCGTGGAGCCTTGCCGATGATGTTGAACTGAGATATTACAGCAGTACTGGGCAGAGATTTCTCCCATTAACTTGTTATGAGCATCTGGGATTGCTATTTAGTTTGAATGCTAATAGCCATTTCGGTAAAGTCCATATCGGTGTGCTTCAGGCACGCAAACAACGTATCCCGAAGGGTGTTCAGACATCATCTGTCTCCACTAATAGAGAGCGTCCTCGCACTCCTTGTAGGTTGAGACCAAGTAAACCTAGTGGTTCTGAAAGCCACAACATGCTGGCTGCCGCTAATTCTGCCACTTCTCCTGTCCCTTCTGGACCTGATGTAAAAGTAGATGCAGAGCCTGACGAGGAAGTGCCTCGACATGATGATGAGGATGAGATTCTATTCCCTGAACTGGTAGATAGAGTCAGTCAACAGGCAGTGCAAGATGAATATGCAGAGGAGCTTAGCAGCCATGCTAGATTTGATGACACTGATGATGAAGAGAGGGAGGAGAACATCGATTCCTTAGTTTTACATGAATATGATGGTGAGGACATGCCAACAATTGAGTTGAACAGGGAGAATCCTGACCTTACTCCAGGAACCGTATTCGAATCGATGGTCGACTGTCGTAATGCAGTGACTATGTATTGCATTCTCACTGAAAACTCTTATGAGGTTGATAAGAGTGAGCCAGGAAGATTCTCTGTTCATTGCCCTTATGATAGGTGTAGGTGGATATTGCATGCATCCACTATGCGAAAGAGCAAATTGATTTAGGTATTACAACTGAATATTGTTATCAGATAATTTATCCATTCTATATTCAGATCATGTGTATTGTTTCTTAATTGTATTTGATATCATTTTCATTTTGTTTCAGATAAAAAGCAATCCACACGGGCACACTTGCCCACCTGGAGGGGGAGGGGGAAAGGACAAATCTAAGCTTGCAAAGACTAGGTGGGTGGCAGATGCAATCTTGGATTGGGTGAGGGAAACACCAACAATTGGTCCAACAACACTCCATGGGAAGCTATTTGAGAAGTACAATATTAATGTACAATACATTAAGATTTACTATGCTAAGGAAAGGGCTCTTGATAGGATTAATGGTCCATGGAATGAGAGTTTTGAGTTGCTTTACACCTTCAAAACTGAAGTGGAAATGGCTAGTCGAGGGAGTGTTGTAGAGATTGACAAGCATAATAAAAGGGAAGACAATGGAGAAGGAGTGCTTCAGGAGGGATTTTGTTTGTTTCAAGGCTTGTTGGCAGGGGTTTCTGAATGGTTGTAGGCTCTATTTGGCTGTCGATGCGACTGCTTTGAATGGAAGATGCAGAGGCCAGCTAGTAGCAGCTTCTACAGTTGATGGACACAACTGGCTATTCCCAGTTGCATTTGGTGTGTTGGAGGTAGAGAGTGAGGAGAGTTGGGTCCGGTTTCTGCAGTAGTTGCGCAACACTATAGGTACACCCTCAGGTTTAGTTATACACACAGATGCTTGCAAGGGTTTAGAAACTACAGTAGAAATTGTATTCCATGGAGTGGAACATAGGGAATGTATGCGACACCTAGCGCAAAATTTTAAAAATAAATTCAAAGGGAAAGTTTATGATGAGAATCTATGGCCAGCATCATACACATGCAGGTTGAGGAAGCATGAGCACCATTTGAGAGTGTTGTATGCTCATAATCCTTTGGTGAAGGAGTACATGGATGAACATCATGGAAAGCTGTGGTCAAGAAGAAAATTCAATGAAATCTGCAAAGTAGACTATGTGACCAATAACCTCGCTGAGTGTTTCAATGCAAAGTTCAAGTCAGTGAAAGGGATTTTGTTGTGGCAAGCATTTGATAAGATCAGGTAGATGATCATGGTAAAGATGGCTCTTTGTAAAAGAATTGTAGAAATACAATATGTTGGCCATCTTATGCTCCCATCTCTGATTAAGGCATTGCATGCCAAGGCAAGAGGACTAAGAATGAAATGCATTCGACCGTCGACATACGAGGCTGAGGTGACATACATTGACAATAAAAATAGGGAATGGAGATATCCAGTGAACCTTGCAACCAACGAATGCAGCTGTAGGCAATGGCAGATCCGTGGGAAACCGTGCATTCATGCCCTACATCGCATGACTGTCATTGGAGGTGAAGATGGTGAAGTTGATTAGTACTGCTCTGAATATTTCTCTGTTGCCAAATTTAGGGCTGCTTATGCTGAAAATGTGCCTGCACTCTTGGGAAAAGACCAATGGAACATAGTAGACCCAGAGTTCAAACTCCATTCTCCTGTACTAACTAGACCCCCAGGAAGACCAAGTAAAAACAGGATAAGAGCTGGTGAAGAGGGTCGTGTAAAAAAACAGCGTAAGTGCCAAAGTTGTGGTATCTTATGGCATATTTCTAGGCGGTGTACCAATCCAGTTGATGCATCATTTGGACAAGAGGAAAAATGGGCAGCAGCAAATGTAGAGGAGCATGCAACAGTAGAGGAGAATGCAGCAAGTTTGATGATAATACAGTAGGAGAGGAGAATGCAGCAAGTTTAGAGAATGAAGCAACTGAAGTAGCAGCTTGGTATGTGTGCAATCTTTCCATTTTTTGCATTTGTTCTGTTTTTTATCGATGGCTAAACTTATTTCTGCTTGACCCAGCTCTAGGATAATTAGAGGCACAAGACAGAAAAGACCTAGAGAGGAAGAAACTTCGGTTGGACCATCATCTGATGCGGAATTTGAAATCATGGCTTATGAAGTTATTTTGTCTGAAGTTCCTTTAAAGATTAGTGAGCCCACATATGACCGTCAACTAGTCATCACTTGCTTGATCAGTCAAAGCTCAAAAAAACCGCCACCACCAGTAGTGAAGATCAGAAGCAACAAGATAAAGCTTTCAAAAGCACAAAATATCCCAGCCAGGGAAACCAGAAGCAAGATGGTTAACCCATCCCAGAACACAAGGAGCAAGGCAAAGATTTGAATTTGAACTTGAATGCAAGTCATAAACTTTGAACTTTAAAGATTTGTAATAAGGATTTTGTCGTCAATTTGAAGTACTGTGAAAACTTGTAAGGTGTAATAATTCTATATGTAAACATTGAATTTGAACTACTGAGGCAAACTTTGAGTTTTAGGCAAACTTTGAATTTCAACCAACAGTTTAGTCCTTCCCCTGTGGTGCGAGTTGCACAGTTTGATGAACTATTATAAACGTTAGGTGATCAATCCGATCTCTTTTGCGTCTACAAAACTTGTAGTCATGAGAAATGTGCTCCAAATGAGCTCCCAAGCTAGGGTAAGCAGCCCCATTTGTAATCAAGTTTTTTTGGACCTACTCCAAATGAGCCAACTATTTTTTATTATCACCAAATCAATCTATAAAGTATCGGTTCGACGAATCACTATTTATTGAATTAATCTTTCTATTTTTACATTTTTTTTCAAAAAAATACTTTAATATAAAAACCATTAAAAACACATTTACAATATGAAAATGGAAAACTAAGTTCAGATCCTTCTTATTCACTTTGAAATCAAGCTTTGGTGATCCTTCTTATTCACTTCGCCTAACCCTAGCTCCGAACGTCAGCCGTCCGATCATACCCTAGCGCCAAGCGATAGCCCTCAGTGTGGTCTTCTAGAAGTAATCCAAGGGCAGGCTGCGAGCAGGCTCCGCGCCGTTGAATCACATGGACGGCTCCGCATCGTTCTATCGTGGGGCGATCCGCGAGAGGCGATCCACGAGACTTGTTGGTTGTGCCTCCCCTTTCTTTGGGTACCCCCTTTATTTTGGTGCTTATTTTGTAGTGACGACAGGAGCCACTCCTCCTCCGCTTCTTCTTCTCCGGCGACAAGAGGAACCACTACTCTGCTTCTTCTTCTCCGGCGACTTTGGGCGATATGTCGAGCTCCACTTCAGCCTCTTGGCCCTCGTGGACCAAGTATGGTCCACTTCCCATGGAGCAATGTCCTGACTGCCCATGCAGTGCGCCACTGATACGGTTGACTTCGAAGGAGGTCAAGAATGGCAACTATGGGCGCGAGTTCGTGAAATGCGAGAGCAAGCCAGAGGGGCAGGTTAGATCTCATGATTTTTCTCTGATTTCTTTTTCTATTTGCTTCTAATTCTTTTTCGATCTGGGATTTAGGGTTCATGTTTTCGTTTCAGATCGTGAAGAAATGCACACATTTTGAATGGCTGGATGACTATGTTAAGTGGATGCAATTCAACGGGGCCCCAAGCCAGGAGCTCAATCTGCCGTCAGCAACAACGAATTTGGTCTCTGAAAGTGCTGCTCTGACACATGGGGATACAGATCTGAAGGGGGAAATAAATAAGATGAACAAGAACTTGAAGCAGATGATTCAATTGAACAAGCAGGCGAATCTGATAGCTTTAGGATTTTATCCCTTTTATTTTTGTGTAGTTGCTCTAGGATTTGCTTACTTGCTGGTCATCACTTGTTAGAGATATTATTAGTGTGGTGGCATGTGCTCTAGGAATTGGTTAAATTTGTGGATCATGTGCTGTACGATTTGCTTAAATTTGTGGATCATGTGCTCTATGCTCTGTGTTGCTTAATTTGTGGATCATGTGCTCTATGCTCTATGTTGCTTAATTTGTGGATCATGTCAGTTTTGGGTATCCGTCAGTGTTGTAAACTTTCAGTTTCCTCAGTTTCGTCAGACAACACCGACCACAGAAGAAGAAAAACGTAGTTCTAGGCCCAAATTGAAACTAAGCTTTGGTTGGGCCGTCTCATTGCGTTGAGTGTCGAAGGCCCATGCACTGGCTCTATTTTTTCCCTTGATTGTTACCATGGTAAATCCATTTATTGCCATGCCGAACAAAAATAGTGCTTGATGGTAAATCGATTTATTGTTGGACTTGCACATGCCAAATTTATTTGTACATATCATGGCAATTTCCTTCTGTATATTGCCTACGGCACAACACTTTCATTTTTTGACATGTGGGTATTATAAACAAGTTTTTGTTGCAAGAAAAATATTGTACGATTTTTTGTTTTTATTTTTTTATTAAGAACATGTCAGACTTAATTATGTAGATCATGATATCCATCTGAAACCACGTCTAAAATAAAGTCCGGTGGCACCATTAGCCAGCATATCCATCTAGAGAGCATGTCTAGGCTCGGCTATGGGACCATATCCATCTAGAGAGCTTGTCTACGGCTCGACTACGACACCATATCCATCGACCGATATCTCACGTAGCGAGCATACATCCATAACATAAAAAGTAGCAACCATAGCATACTTCTTACATAAAACATAGGGTGCCCTAAACCATAGCATAGTCCACAAACTATTCAAAAATTAGCTTGTTTTTGTTCATACAATATACGGAATAGGGCCACCAACAATTCAACTACTTCATTATCCGCGCGTGCGAAAACTTGACCCTACTCTAAATGGGCGAAAACTTGACCCTACTCTAAATGGGCGAAAACTTGCTGGTTTTCATTGAGGAATACTCAATCATTGATTCATTTAGCAAAATGGCTCTTGTACGGCACCATATCCATCTAGCAATTTATCTCATGTCAAATAAGATAGAAATAGCAAGCAAAAACACTGATGGCCAATGACATATCAAATAAGGGTAGCAAGCATAACAAAGTTCTTAGGGGATAACATGACAGAGATTAAAAGTTCACAGTACAACCAACGACATAATTAAGATAGAAATATATAAAAGATAAAAAGCCCTAACACCCTAGGGCAAGACAAGCTCACGATTGAGACTGGGACTTCACCACCATCTTCACCGCGCCTTCTCTTCACCGCTCTCTCTCTCTCCATGCCATCCTGGCCGATGTAGTAGGCGAGGTTGTGCATACCATCGCGGGTGGGGAAGATGCAGTCGAAGTTTGTGAAGATGTTGTGGGTTGTGAATGCGATAAATTCACATCCACACCAAAACACCTTGCCGAGGAGGTAGTACGCATCAAATATGTTGGTGAAGGTGACGGTGTCGGCGGAGTCCTGGAAATTGGACGCACTTCCTCCAGTCGGAACATCACCGGCGAACCCGCCGGGAGGTGGGCGAAGCCCGCATGGAGGAACCACTCGGCAAACCCACTTGCACCCCTCCAGCGTGAGAACGCCCACACGCGGAGCGTCCTCTCCACGACGACACCGGCCGGATACCGTCTCTCCGGCACAGTCGGTGGGAGCTCGAAGGTGGGGCCGGTGTACTGCATCCTCGCCTCGCTTTGAGAGTGCTCTAGGTTTGGTGAAGAAGAGAAGGGGGTGGTGCAAATGGATATGTGGAGAATAGGTGAAGGGGTGATGGTTTAAATAGGAAAAGGGGAAGGGAAGGGGAGTGGCACCGGCCGCGCTTTGGATTTGCTACATTCAAACGAGCCACACCGATCGATATGCCACTTTAATTGCCAACAAGTTTTAATTGCCACGCTGAATAGATGCAAGTGGATCGAAAAGTGTGAAACAATGCTCTACATCGAGGAGACACGCGTGGGATATGATATGAACCAGTGGCAGCAACCGTCCCTGCGTCCGTGGCGGCTCGCGTGAAAATGAGGTCGGTCAGCGTCCATGGCGGCTTGATACGTCTCCAATGCATCTATAATTTTTTATTGTTCCATGCTATATTATATTCTGTTTTGGATGTTTAATGGGCTTTATTATACACTTTTATCTTATTTTTGGGACTAACCTATTAACCGGAGGCCCAGCCCAAATTGCTGTTTTTTGCCCGCACTACTAGGAAAAGGGCTATGGATAGGATTGATACTAATGGCGCACCATGGAAGCAGTGCGCCACTAGTATATACTAATGGCGCACCGGTTGGTGATGCTCCATTAGTGTGGAAGACACTAATGGCGCACCAGAAACAGGGTGCGCCACTAGTATTAATTTTTTTTTCATTTTCCATACATACTAATGGCGCATCATGTCGAAGTGCGCCATTACTAGTTCTAAGTAGTAATGGCGCACCAAGCAGAGAGTGCGCCATTACTGTAAAAAAACTTATTCTTTTTTTTGCAAAACTACTAATGGCGCATTGTTTCACAGTGCGCCATTACTAGTTTAAACTAGTAATGGCGCACTATCACCCGGTGCGCCATTAGTATATATATTTATTTTTTTTACTTCAAGATTCACGCGTATCACTCGTTGTTTAAACTAGTAAAGAGCACAACTCATGTTTCACGCGTTGGTTCAAGCAGAAGTTTCTGTCGTACCCTTTACATGAAGATTCTTCCGCGGAAGAACAACTCATATTCGCCTTGTCACAGGGCGCCGAGCACAACCTGATGACCTATGAGGCGTACGATATCAAATTTGAACTCATGAATATTTTTAAACTCATGAATATTTTTAAATTTCATGGGCACTTTTCGAATTCATGAATATTTTTTTAAATTTAATGAATATTTTTAAATCTCGATCGCTATCCCCCTTCATCTCGATCTCGATCCCCCCCGCACCCTCCCCCGCTAGCTCCACCGCCGCCGCCGACCCCCCGCACCCTCCCCCGCTCCACCGCCATCGCCGATGATATTTTCAAATAACAAATTTGATGATATTTTTAAAAAAATTATTACTGTTTTTATAAAAAAATATTACTGTTTCATATTCATATTCGTTTTTAAAATAATAATAATAAAAAAGTGTAGACTACAATTTTTGTTAAACAACAATTATTACTATTTTTATAAAAAAATTATTACTATTTCATATTCATATTCATTTAAAAAAATTAATATAGTGTAGACTACAATTGTTGTTAAACAACAATTATTACTGTTTTTATAAAAAATATTACTGTTTCATATTCATATTCATTTTTAAAAAAATAATAATAAAAAATTATTACTTATGGCGCACGGGTGGCTAGTGCGCCATTGCTATCTAAAAGAAAGAATACTTATGGCGCACTGTCCCGCTGGTGCGCCATTGCTATGAAAAAAACATTCTAATGGCGCACCGCCTAGTTGTGCACCATTAGTAATCTTCCCCCATCCATACACTTCGTCCCTCCCTCGTCCCTCCCTCTCGCCAGACTACTTCGTCCCTCTCCCTCCACCTGCCGCCGCCGCTGCCCCGACCCACTGCGCCGCAGCCGCCCACGCACCCCCGCCGCCTCCCTCTCCCTTCCTCCCCCTCGAGCGCCGCCTCCCCCCGAGCCCCGCCTCCCCCTTGAAACCCTAGAAACCGCCGGAGATTTGGAGCCTCGGAGCCCCACGTCCACCAGGAGAGGAGGCCCCACGTCCAGCAAGAGAGGAGGCCCGCGACCTCCCCGCCGTCCAGCAGGAGAACAGGGTACGAATCCCTCTTCCCCTTGTCTCTTGCTGATTTTCTTCTTCATCTCCTCCAATCTCTGACGCGTTCTCATCTATAGCTGTGTTGTGTTGTTGTGTTGTGTGAAGGAAGGACTTGGTTCAACAGGATATAGAGAAGCTGCTGCTGTGGGTTCGACTTGTTTGGATTTCGTTCCCCTGTCACCAAGGTGACCACTTGTCTCGCCTCTCTCCCCCTCTGTGCAAGTTCATGGCTATGGAATGCTATGGTCGATGCTTGTCTCAGCTGTATGCATTTGATTTCAGACTATATAGCTTGTATATGCAAAGTGCAAAAATTTCCGAGCAATGCTGTACTTTTACCTGCTAGTTTCTTTGGCATGGTTTTTATTCAAGTGAAACCAAACCCTGACAGTAACACATTTGCTCTGGATCGATGATTTGATTATGTAGCCCAAGCAAAACCAAGTAAAGTAGGCTCTGAGAAAAACCTTCCAGAAAAAGCTAAACAACACAAATATACTGCTCTTGGATCGATGATTTGATTATGTAGCATAACCAGCACAGAGTAAGTGAGAGACGAACATGAGGCTGCACATTTTTGTACCAATAGTTGCACAAACTTGGGGCTGCACAAATTTGGTGCTGCACAAACTTGCTCCTAGGCCAAGAGAGAGATTGAAATTGAGTACTCCTAGGCCAATAGAGAGATTATCTTAAAAATTCAGTTAAGCAGGCATGGTACTCTTATTTTGAAGTAAAAATTCAGTTTAAAAGTCAGTTAAAAGTCCAGTTTTAGATCTTGGCTCCTGATCTGACTATAAAGTGTACTGCAAGCTTATCGCTAGCAAGTTTAAAATTAAGTAAACACATGATTCAATGCACACTTGAGTACACATGATCTGCTTGTGCTTGTGACTGACTTGGACACATGATTCTGACACACATGTATTCAGACACACATAGCATGTATGAAACCCCTAGGAAATCATTTGCATATTGTCAACCGAGTATTTGTCATTCTGAAGAAAAATGCACTGTATCATGTATTTGTCCATGGTTTATAGATGAAATTTGCCATGGTGCATATAGTAAAAACAATGCCATGGTCTGTAAAATACATTTGTCATGCTCCATGGTAGTAAATTGCCATGGTCCAAATGTAGCAGAAGTTTCAAGTAGTGTTTTGTTTCTGTGTTTGAATAGGCAGCAAACTTTCTAGTCTTTCTGTGTTTGTACAGACTTGCTAAACTATTGATGATTTTTTGTTGGGTGACCTGTTAGATCTGGAATGGAAGCTCACATAAGTTGATCTGATTTTTTTCCATATGAAAGCAGAGGACCATATGGTCTGTGGCTGGGTTTTGTCTCTGACCATTGTGTCGTGATGAATTTGCAGGTACCCCGAGAGGCCCTTGAGTTTGCCGGAATGTCGATTAACTTTCGTTCCGGCAAATTCGGGTACTCCATATGTCCTATTTTCAGCAAAGGTCATGCTGAAATTTTCCATGAATTTTAGCATGACTTTGCTAAAAATAGGACATATGGGGTACTTGCGACTAATGCATTGACCGTGGTATCTTAGTACTTAGTTAAGTAGGATCAACTGCCCCGCCATTCTTGCTGCATTAAACCATAGGTGGCAATAGAGCCAAGTGATTAGGCCCAACTTAGAATTCTCGTTAGCATCGATAAACCCTAGATGATAAACCCAACATAGGTGGAAATAGAGCCAAGTGATTAGTGCCAAGTGATTAGGCCCAACCTAGGGTGCCTCGGCATCGACAAACCCTAAATGACGAAAACTTAACTTGGCTTCTATAGGGTGCCTCAGTGTCGATGAGAACCTAAATGATGTACTCTTAGGCTTTTAGGGTGCCTCGGCGTCGACAAAACCTAAATGATGAAAGCTTAGGCTTTTAGGGTGCCTTGACGTTGACAAACCCTAAATGATAAAACCATGGCTTTTAGGGTGCCTCGGTGTCGATAAGAACCTAAATAATGAAAGCTTAGGATTTTAGGGTGCCTCAGCATCGACAAACCCTAAATGGTAAAAGCTTAGCTTTTAGGATGCCTCGGTGTCGACAAACCCTAAATGATGTAGTTTTGAATTATGAACGTAGGATATGTCATCATCATCATCGGACGACGAAAGTCTCCCGGCGGAGTGTGACTGGTGCCACGATGATCGAGGTCTGTGCGACATGCCTCACCTAGACGATGATCGGTGCTTCAGCATTAAGCTCGAGGAGACCTTCGAAGTTGAAACGGTACACAACGATGACAAGTGTTATTTTCATAATTAAGCATGACTTCAACTATTTCAATGTGTAATTTTCATCTTTTACAATTCGAGTATAGCTTATTCCATGCCATGAAAGATGCTATGTCTTTGAGAGGATGATTTTGAAGACCATGAAATTTCTGAAACAAAGAAAATTCACCTAAGGACTCATCACGATGTGGACTTTGAAGTAAATCTATATAATTCTGAGAGCGTAACCCATTTTGGTTGCAAAAATTGGGAAGCATTTTGCAAGATGTATGGTTTTGATGAGGGTATGCTTATCACCATGGATCTTGGTAATCCTGACATCAACCAAGACAATATGGACATTTGGGTCCTTGTTGATACGCCTCCAGTTCTACCGCTATGTGAGTTTCTCAAACATAGTTATTAGCTAATTTATATTGTTTATTTCAAAATAGTTGACAGCTTATTTCCATTGACAACTTATTTTTATTGTTCAAAGAATGTGCGGGAGATGGTAGACAAAACCCACTACACTGATGGCTCCGAATTAACAACTTACAAGGAGAAAAATCATTTTGTCGGATTTTGTACTGACATTGAAAATTACAATATCTACAATCAAACTCCTCAACATTATGGTAAATACGTGCCACTAGTGCATGTGTTCAACTACGGTAACTACCATGGAGATACCCTGGTAAGATTTTTACTATTACGACATCCGTGCATCTTTTGCATACTTCTAAAACTAGTACATCATTGCTAACTATGAAGTTATTACTATGTTTTTCAACAGATAATCCCAGAGAATTGTGTGCCTCATATGATGTATCTGAAAGGTAGTGCTAATGTTTTGAACATACAGCCAGGTCGTCCTACGAATCTCAACTGTCCATACGAGATTTCTAAAAGAAGTGGAGACATGAAAATCAAAGGATGGAAAAAATGTATGGACAGTTGTAAGGAGCTTCTTGGAAGCAAAAGGAAGCGAAGCGCAAGAATTGGAGACCGGATGTTCTCCATTCTCCATAATGGAGAGTCAGGGTCTATATTGTTTTATGCTATTTTAGCTTAAATAGGGTATTTAGGTCCTGCCTAATACTGATGATCATGTGCTAAGAACAATTAAGTAGGGTTGGTTCAATGACTATCAAGATGATGATCGTATGACTTGTTATGAATAACGAGTAGAAGTTGTATGATGATGATTAGTAGGACTTGTTAGGATTAGTATTACTTCCGACAAACTCGATACTCGCGGTCTCGAGACTTGTAATGTTTTATCTTTGTTCGATCTTTTGAATTCGGAGACTAATATGATGAATTGTATTCGGAGACTAATCTTCTATTGTATTCGATGAATATACTGTTGCTGTGTGCTACTGTCTATATTCTGTCAAATAATATATTTTGTAACATGTGCAAAAATCAGAAAAGTAAAAATAATAATAAAACCTAATATTCATACTAATGGTGCATCACTACAGAGTGCACCATTAGTATGCCAAGTATACTAATGGCGCATCCATCCACAGTGCGCCATTAGTGTGCCAAAGCACATGGTTAAATATGGCCCCTGGGAGGCACACTAATGGCGCATGGTGTTATATACTAATGGCGCACTGGATGGTGCGCCATTAGTATACCAGATACTAATGGCGCACCAGTGGTGCGCCATTAGTAAAAATTACTAGTGGCGTGCTACTAATGGCGCACCGGTGATGCGCCATTAGTAGGCAAAACCGGTGCGCCATTAGTAGGCCTTTTCCTAGTAGTGTCGTTTCAGTGTTTCGCAGAAAAAGAATATCAAACGGAGTCCAAACAGAATGAAACCTTCGGGAATGTGATTTTCGGAACAAACGTGATCCAGAGGACTTGCAGTCTATGCAAAGCATCGAACGAGGAATGTCGGGGGTTGGGTGCGACATATGCCAAAGGATGGCTTATCATGGTGGGAGCAAGTAGAACGTCGCCGGTGCCCGGAAGCGGGATGAGGCATAGACACGAACACCGACGTACTTTGCCCAGGTTCGGGGCTCTCCTAGGAGATAACACCTCTAATCCTACTCTGTGGGGTCTCCGCATGATCGCTAAGGCAAAGTAAATACAAGGTTGCTCCTCGAGTTGTATGCTGAAGGTAAGAGAAGGCAAGGCTAGCTCTCTCCTTCCTATATGATCTGGTCTAGTTCTAATGGGTCCGAACCCTTTGCATGGGTGCCCTGGGGGGTTTATATAGGCCTACCCCCAGGGGTACAATGGTAATCCGGCTAGGCGCAGGGCCCAGCCGTCAGTCTCTTCGGTTGTCGTCTTCTCCGCCGACTGCAGCGGCCCGCCGACTGGTCTGGTACAGAGCCGACAGGCCGTGTCCGCCGCTTACGGGTCTTGCCGGCTGTTGATCACCATAGTCGTGCTTCTAATGACGCGGGCTTGGTCATGGGGTCGTGGCTACAGCTCCGCCTCCTGGCAGGCGATTACTGTAGCCACTTCCTGTCTCGTCTGGTTAATGGCATGTGGGACCCGTGGGAGGGGCAGGCCGACTCCCCGGGGCCGACTCCCAACGGGTCCGACTGGTGATGCTCTCGCCGTCTTCTGGACTCTCACTGACTGCTAGGACCAGTCGTCCCTAGATCGTACAGACAGGCCGTCGTGGGTGCAGGACTCTACCCACTGGTGCTGATGTCAGGGATGACATGGCAAAAGTGTCGCGCCGGACGGAGATCTCTGCACGTACGGCGCACTGTGGCCACGCCAGCCTCTAGAAAGGGAAGGGAGTGGGCTTCACTATAGCCACTCCCCGTCCCGTCCCCCTTGATGAGGGCATGGCTATCCGTTGGTGCTGTGGGCCGACTCCCCGTGGCTGGCTTCTCTGGAAGCCGCCAGATAGGAGTCGACTTGTCTTGAACTTGCCTCCCGAACTCGGCCGCAAGTGAGCAGTCGGCTTCCAGAAGGCGGCTCTTCATCTTGGCGTTTTGAGGGGTGCAGCCTGCCCCGATGCCTTGAAAGGTTCTGGGCTCCGGGTTAGCCTACCCATGGCCCATTACTCTGACAGTAGTCCCCGAAGCTGGTAAGGCGCCGTGGATGATCAGCCGAGGAGCCTCGGCAGTTTTTCTCTCCGGGTGCTCGTGGTGAGAACCTCGTTCGACTTCTGCCGGGCCGACTGGTAGGAGTCTGACTGACCCAATTTGACTTGTCCAACATTTTCGAACGCTTCAGCGGGATCCAAGTGGCGTACTAGCTAAGCTTCCAGGCCGCCGCCCGTTTTGGTCCTGTCACATGGCAACACGCGGCCGGGCCAGTCTGCCCACCCACGCGCGTGACGGGACAGGCCTATGGGCTGGGCCTGCCACTACCGCACCCCGGCACGAGAGCGGATCCGCTGCGGTCGTGGGGGATGGTTTGGGTTCCCGCGGAGTTACTGCGCGTGGTAACTTTGCGCGATAAATGTGGGGGTCGTGGGGTAGCGGGCGTAGTAAATCCCACGACCGCCCCCTCGGCTTCGCAGCCCACGAGTCTATAAGTAGGGGGAGGAGGGGGAGCGGCAGAGCACGCGCACCCCTCCTCCACACTTCTTCTTCTTCTTCTTCTTCTTCTTCTTCTTCCTCACACCGCCGCACCCCAAGCTACGCCGAGCGCCGTGGTGACCCGCTTGCGATGAGTTCTTCTTCCGCCGCCACGCCCCCTTCGGTGCACTCCGGCACCTGGGACAGTTCGGAGGTCCACGACGATCATGTCGAATTCCTCCGCAAGACGCGTCGGCTCCCCAGCAAGTACTTCGTGCGGTCCGTCTTGTGCCAAGGGGGGAAATCTCGCCGGCGCCGCAGGAGGGCGAGCGGGTAGTCTTCCGCTTGTACTGCCTGCGCGGCCTAGGCCTGTCGGCGAGTAGCTTCTTCTGCGCCTTCCTCGAATTCTACGGCCTCCAGCCGCACCACCTCACCCCCAACACGGTGGTGCTGCTGTCCGCCTTCGTTGCCTTGTGTGAAGGCTTCCTCGGCGTCCTCCCCACCATCGAGCTCTGGGGGGAGTTCTTCTATGCCAAGCTCGGCACCCAAGCCGCAGGCGTGCCGGCTCAGTGCGGCGCGTTCATCGCCGTGCGGAGGTCAGGGGCCAACAACCCGTTTCCCTCCATCAAGCTGATAAAGTCGTTGAAGATGTGGCAGCGGTCGTACTTCTACATGAAGAGCGTCTTCATGGTAGGCGACTAGGTCAATCTGCCGGCTTACATGGTCGGCCCGCCAGCTGGGAGGCAGCCCAACTGGTCGTATCGGGTCAGGAACCTGACGCCCGCAGGAGCCGGCGTCGTCGGGCGACTCCGAGTGCTGACGCAGTCGGAGGGTCTGACCGGTCCGGATCTGCTGGCCGCCTTTGTGGCGCGCCGAGTTCTCCCGCTCCAAGGTCGCCCCCACATGATATGCCAGATGAGCGGTCATCGGGACCCGAGTCGGATATGCACCAAGGAAATGCCTCACGAGGAGGTAGCCTATATGGTGAACTACCTTGCGGACTGCAAGCTCTTGGAAGAATGGCAGTTCGGCAAGGAACTGTATTCACATGCCAACCCACCGCCCATTAGTGAGTTGTTTCTTTTTTCTCTTTTTATTTAGCTTTCTTGACTTCTTTGTTTCCGAGTCCGTCTTGTCCGATCTGACTAGTCGGCTTTGGTTAGAACCCCCTCTCCATCCAGCAGCCGGCACCGCGGGGTTGGCCTACGAATTCCTCGCTGACCGGGTGGAGAGCGACGTCGACGACCCCGATCTGGGGGCGGCGGCCTTGGAAGACGACACCGAGGAAGGAGGCGGCCCACGGCTCGGGGCCAGTCTCGAGGACTAGCCTGACGATGATGAGGAGGTCGCCCCCCGCCACCAGCCAGGAGTCGGCCAGCCCGGTGAGAGCTCTTCTACTGCGTCGGATGCTCAAGGCGGCGCGAAGAAGCGCAGGGCCGTGCCGAGCTTGTTCGGCAGCCGGCCGAAGAATCCCAAGGGCTCGGCCGCGGTGACCAAGCGGGACGAGGCGGCCGCGAAGGCCAACCGCTTCCGCAAGGAGGTGAAGAAGCCGCCACTGGTCTCCGCGTGCTCCTTCGTTTTGCCTTTATTTTTTCTTTGTTGATCTTGTTTGAGTCTTTACATGTTTTCCCTTGGTCTAGGGCTGCTGCCACCACTCGGCGGATTGACCCCACCGCTGCTGCCTCCATCATGGGGTTGGCGGAGACTTCTGCCACCACTCGGCGGATTGACCCCACCGCCAACCTCCGGGAGGCGACAGAGCGGCACGCGCAAGAGGCATGCACAGAGCAAGAGGCCGCCCGCCTGGAGAAGGCGGAGGCCGAGAAGGCGGAGGCTGCCACCAAGAAGAAGCTAGCAGAGGCCGAGGGCGCCGTTGCGACGGAGAAGCGGGCTGAAGAAGCCGTGGACCGCCAATCGGCGGTTTTCGTCACTCCGATGAACTCCGCGCCACCGCCTCCGAAGTTCACGGGGCAGACTGGGGAAGCCGGCGGTGAGAATCCGGCCATGGAGGAGGATGGCAGCTACGCCTCCGTGCCAGATGTGGTCGTGCCGCCGCCGCCTCCATCTGGAAGCGCGCGAGGTGAGTAGCCAATGGACCCACCAGTGCCGCCGACTAAAGACGAGGTGGTAGCGGGCCTAATTCTCCAAGTTGGCATACCAACGCATCGCCATCTTGCGAAGGAGGCCTCGGCGCCGCGCCCTTTGGAAACCGGCACCACGAGCTCCACGATCCCGGACGCTGAGGCGACGAGCGACGCGCCCACTGGGTGGGTGCGGGCAGGCGGGACGGGTCCATTGAACCAGGCACTCTTGGATGTCCAAACCAAGCTCTGAGCCGAGGGCGACGCCATCCAGAACTGCACCAAGGCGCATTTGGCGTCGCGGACAGCCATCCGGGGACGTTTCCTCCTTCTTTGTTTTTGTTTCTTGTTCTTCTCTGTGGGGGCGCGCCAGCACACCCACTGGGTGTAGTCCCCGAGTTTTTAGCCGGCTGCTGAGCAGGCGGCTCGGAACTCTAATCGTTGCGTTCCAAGCACTAACACTTGTCTAAGATTTTTGTCACAGGACTACCATAATATTCGCGTGACTGCCTTCAACCGTAATGTTGAAGAACTGGCCAAGCGGACCGCCGACTTGTCGGAAAGTCGGAGTGAGTCCTCCTCCTTCTCTGCAGGGGCGCGCTGGCGCACCCGCGGGCTGTAGTACCCAAGATTCGGGCCGACTGCTGAGCAGTCCGGCCGGATCTCCCCGGCGACCTTCTTCCTTGTTGACGACTAACACCTTTTTTTTTCTTCTTCTTCAGAGGCCAACGCCACCTGGCAGCAGCAGCTGGGCGAGGCCAACACCGCGCTTCATGCCAAGGGCGAGGATTGCAACAAGCTGGCCGTAGAGCGCGATCTGCTGGACGCGCAACTGGCAGAGCACAGGGAGCTGCTCAAGAAGACCCAGAAGGAGGCGGAAGAAAAGGAGACGGCCCTCCTTGCTGAGTTCGCGAGCAAGCACTCCTCCTGGACTGACAAGGAAGCGATGCTGGCTTCCGGCTTCCATGAGATCGAGGATCTTGTCGACGGTGAGTTTCCCCTCATTTTCCTTTTCTAAGCTGCCGACTGTTAGTCGAGTCGACCTTAAGCCTTTAATCTTGCTCTTCGTCCTCTGTCTTGGCAGACTTCTTCCCTGGCCACTCGCAGGCTGCCAACCAAGCCATCGAGGTTGATCGTGAAGTGCGGAGGGCAGATGGCGCAAAGACCACTGCCGACGCCCCCCGAACTCTTGACGAGCAGATCCTGAGCATCGAGGCTCGCCTTCGGCCGGCCCACCGGATGCTGCGCCGGCTTCAGCGTGTCGGCGCCCAGGCAATTGCTGCCCTGTGGTCGGATATGCAGGCCCCGCGCACTCCCAGTCGGACTGCCGACTGGCTGGAGGTCGTGGCTGGCCGTCTTGAGGCATGGAAGGGCTCCTCAGCCCGGGCCGGAGTGCGCCGAGCCTTGGAGTTCATCAAGGCGTAGTATCCTGGGCTGAGTCTAGACCAGCTAGCCACGTTTCGGCTAGAGGCCCAGGCGGAGTTGGCAGTCGTGGAAGACGCTCTCGTCAAGCGCGCGGCGTCGATTGCCGAGTACACTGACACCAGCATCTTCGTCCTAGAGCGGGCTGAAAACTGCGAAGAGGCGCCACCGGAGTGGTTTGGGATGAATCCATATGACGACGAGGACTCGGGGGAGGTGATCGGCTCCAGTGGTGAGGAGGAAGGCGAGGCGGAGGAGGGAGGTGAAGGGGAAGCACCAGAAGATGGAGCGAACGACCAGCCTCAGCTCGACCGCGCCTCCAGCAACGAGCCGCGCCCGACCGAGCCGGCTACCGCCGGAGGGGATCAAGCTGAGACCGACCAGCCGGCCGCTCCAATGACTGGCACCGCCGACTCCTCCGATCCTCCGAACCCGTCTGCCGCTTCCTAGGCTGCCACTTTATCTTTGTTTTTATCTGCTTAATAGTCTTGAAGAACTTGTTAATTTGCACAATTCCACCCGCTGGGTGTATCTTGAACTTCTGTTCGAAGATTCGGCCAAGGGCCTCTGCTATGTAAATATTTCCGCGAGTTCTATCTCTTCTTGCTTATTGCTCCTTTGGCTTTTTCCTTTGCCGCCTTCCCTTCGTTGCCGTCTTGCCAGCCGGGCAGCCGCTCTGCGGACCGCTGCTGGGTCAAGTACTTAGCTACTTTGGGAAGGCAAGTACTTAGCCATTTAGAGTTTTCTATCAAGTTGAGTAGAAAGCGGCGAGCCGGCTGCTCAAGAGTCGGTTGTAAAAGGCTGGAAGCCGGCTTAAACTATGTTCATGCTTTGAGTCCTTAGCCATTTTTCATGTGGACACACATTCTACCTTACTCCTGCCCACCAGATAGTCGCTCTGCGAGCTGCAGCTTCTGACAGGAGATGGCTTAAGTGCCACACACTACTTGTCCGGCTGCAGGAAGCATTTCATAGTGCAAGACGGCAAGTCCTCGGGCCGACTAGTCGAACCCGGTGCCAAGCGGCATAACAAAGAATAACATACTCGTAGGCATAATTCTTATAATATAGATAAAAGAGGGCAGTCCCCGAGCTCTTCTCATGGGGCCCCGAAGTCTTCGTACTTTAATACAAAGGGTAGCGTGGTACATACTGCATCAACTATAAAATCTTTGGAGGAGATTTGCATTCCATGGCCGCTCCGTCTCTTTGTTGGAGTCGTCCCTCTTGCATGCTCGGGGCTTCTGAGCGTCGATCAGGTAGTAGGAGTCGTTGCCCAACACTTTGCTGATGATGAAAGGGCCTTCCCAAGGTGCTGAGAGCTTGTGTTGGCCGACTGTTCGTTGGATCAGCCGGAGCACAAGGTCTCCTTCTTGGAAAGATCTCGGCTTGACCTTCCGGTTGTAGTATCGGCGCAGGCTCTGCTGGTAGATGCTGGACCGGCTGAGTGCCAACAGCAGGCTCTCTTCAAGAAGATTGACGCCGTCTTGACGTGCTTCTTCTGCTTCCTCCTCGGTGTACATGGTGATTCGTGGGGAGTCGAACTCTATGTCCGTTGGGATGACAACTTCGGCAGCGTAGACGAGGAAGAAAGGCGTGAAGCCGGTTGACTTGTTTGGAGTTGTGCGTAGGCTCCGGAGGACGGCTGGCAACTCGTCAAGCCAGCAGCCGGCCGAACGCTCCAGAGGCTCGACCAGTCGAGGCTTGATGCCGGATAGGATGAGGCCGTTTGCTCGCTCTACCTGGCCGTTTGACTGCGGATGGGCAACGGACTCTAGGTCCAGTCGGGTTCCATGCGTCGCGCAGAAATGGGCCAAGGCACCTTTGGCAAAATTAGGGTCGTTGTCGTTGATGATGCTGTGTGGAATGACATATCGAATTGTGATGTCGGAGACGAAAGTCATGGCAGTCGGACCATTCAGCTTCTTGATCGGCTTTGCTTCTATCCACTTGGTGAACTTGTCCACTGCGACAAGTAAGTGAGTTAGGCCGCCTCGTGCCGTCTTGAATGGTCCCACCATGTCCAGGCCCCAAACCGCAAAGGGCCAGGCAATGGGAATAGTCTTGAGTGCAGAAGCCGGCTGATGCGGCTTGGAGCGGAACTTCTGGCACCCTTTGCATTTTTGGACCAAGTCTTTGGCATCATCTAAAGCAGTCGGCCAGAAGAAACCATGGCGGAATGCTTTGGCGACGAGTGCTCTTGAAGTCGCATGGTAGCCACACTCGCCTTGATGGATATCTTTGAGAATTGCTTGGCCTTGCCCCGGCTCCACGCAACACTGGTAGACGCCAGTGATGCTGCACCTTACAAGCTCTCTGTTGACTATGGTGTAGGCTACTGCTCAGCGTTGCACTTGCCGAGCTAGGATCTCATCAGTTGGAAGCTCTTTGCTCACCAGGAATTTGAGGATGGGTTGGGCCCATGAGGGTGCTGCGATTTCTTCCACTATCAGAACTGCGACTTGGACGAGGGCGGCTGGGCCGGGAGGCGGCGGGTTGGAGTCAGCAACCGCTTGCTAGATCAATGAAGTCCCCGGGCCGATTGGCGCAGTCCCCGGGCCGAGTTCTCAAGTCTCCGGGCTGACCGCCGCAGTCCCCGGGCCGGGTTCTGAAGTCCCCGGGCCGGCTTCGACTGTCGCGATCCTGGGGCCGCCTGCCAGAATTCTCGTGCCATCTGCTGGGGCTCTTGAGTCGGATCCGACTGCTTCAGGAGGAGCCGGCACAAAGATCGAGTCTGATTCTGGTGAAGGCTTGACAGACGGCTTGAGGAGGCGCTGAAGGGCGACGCCGAATGGTATTGCTTGACGGGTAGAGCCGATTCATGCCAAGGCATCTGCTTGCTCGTTGTCGTTTCTTGGCACGTGGAGAAACTCGCACCCCTCAAAATATCCACTGAGTTGCTGCACGAGGAAGTGGTAGCTCGCCATATTTGCATCTTTGGCGTCCCAGTCGCCGGACGACTGCTGGACCACCAAGTCGGAGTCACCATAGCACAGGATCCGGCGAATGCTGAGTTCTTTTGCAAGCCGGAGCCCTGAATGAGTGGCCTGTATTCGGCGATGTTGTTGGAGGCGGCAAAATGGATTTGTAGCACATATTTGAGCTTGTCGCCTTTGGGAGAGGTGAGGACGATGCCGGCTCCCAAGCCGGTGCGCATCTTGCAGCCATCAAAATGCATCCGCCAATGGGTGGAGTCGGGCGCTGGCGGCAGGTACTGGGTCTCGTCCCAGTCGACGAGGAAGTCGGCCAATGCTTGTGACTTGATGGCGGTGCGAGGCTGGTAGTAGATGGTGTAGGGGGCCAACTCTATGGCCCATTTGGCCACCCGGCCCGAGGCATCCCGGCTTCCAATGATCTCGGCTAGTGGAGCTGTGCAGACCATAGTGATTGGGTGCTCTTGAAAGTAAGGCTTCAATTTTTTGGTGGCAAAGTGCATGCCGTAGCACATCTTCTAGTAGTGGGGGGTAGTTTTGCTTGGAGGTCAACAGTACTTCACTCAAATAATATACCGGCCTCTCGACCGGTAGTTCCTTGCCTTCCTCCTTGCACTCTCGCTCGATGACTGTGCTGACCACTCGGCTGGTGGTGGCGATGTATAGAATCATGGGCTCCTTAGGAGTCGGAGCCGCCAGATTAGGTGGAGTAGTCAATATCTTCTTAAGATGGAGAAAAGCTTCGTCCGCCTTGTTGTTCCACTCAAAAAAGGTGGTTTTCTTCATGAGTTGGTACAGGGGAAGAGCCTTCTCTCCCAACCGACTGATGAACCGGCTGATGGATGCCAAACAGCCAGTGAACTTCTGCACGTCCAGCAGTCAAGTGGGCGCTTCCATCCTCTCGATGGCCTTGATCTTCGCGAGGTTGCACTTTATGCCGCGTTCGGAGACCAGGAAGCCAAGAAGCTGGCCGGCTGGTACTCCGAAGAGGCATTTCTCTGGATTGAGCTTGATTTGAAACCGCCGCAGGTTCTCGAAAGTCTCCTTGAGGTCTTCCATCAATGTTCCTTGCTTCTCCGTCTTCACCACCACATCGTCCATGTAAATGTGGGCGTTTCTGCCGAGTTGCTTGAGGAGGAACTTCTGCATGCAACGTTGAAAGGTGGCGCCAGCATTCCTCTAGCCGAACGTCATGGTCAAGTAGCAGAAGGCTCCAAACGGCGTGATGAAGGCGGTCTTCAATCTGTCGGCCGGGTTTAACTTGATCTAGTGATATCCTAAATATGCATCTAAATAACTTAACAGCTCGCATCCGGCTGTGGAGTCTATCACCTGATCGATCCTTGGCAAAGCGAACGCGTCCTTGGGGCATGCTTTGTTGAGGCTAGTGTAGTCAATACACATTCGCCACTGCTTATTCTTCTTCAGCACTAGGACCGGTTGGCTAGCCACTCTGTAAAGAATACTTCCATGATGAAGCCGGCCGCTAGAAGGCGGGCTATCTCTTCTCCAACGACTCTTCTCTTCCGACAGGCGGCGCAAGGGCTGCCTGACGGGTTTGGCATCAGATCAGACATGTAACTTGTGCTTGCCGAATTCCGTCGGAACACCTGGCATGTCTTTGGGGGACCATGCGAAGATGTCCCGCTTCTCACGGAGGAAATCGACAAGCTCGTCTTCCTATTTGCTGTCAAGGTTTGCACCTACGACAGCGTACCTCTCCGGGTGTTCCGAGTCCAAGGGTATCTTCTTCATCTCTTTGGCCGGCTTGAACGAGCCCTCAGCTTCCGACTCCTTGGGGTTGGGTGACATCTCCGTCTGCTTGCTTGCCATCCCCACAACCCAGTCAAGGAGCCGCTTCTCAGCTGCGATCACGAGGGACTCGGCCAGCCGACTGCTCTTAGCCGCGCAGGCGGACGACTTTCTGTAGTTGCCGGCTATGGTCAGAATCCCCTTGGAACTCAGCATCTTCATCTTGAGGTAGGCGTAGTGGAGGACAACCATGAACTTGGCCAGGGCAGGCCAGCCAAGTAACGCATGGGGGACAACCATGAACTCCACCACTTCAAGCCAAACTGACTCTTGGCGGAAGTGACCTTTGTCTCCGAAGAGGACATCTATCAGCATTTTGCTGATTGGTGAGCAGGAAAGACCAGGAACTATGCCATGGAATACAGTCTGGCTGTTCTGAAGCTGTCTTTGCTTGATTCCTAACTTCTCCATGGTGTCCTTGTACATGATGTTGATGCTGTTGCCGTCGTCTATCAGGACTCGGGAGAAATGAGTAGCTCGCCTGTCCATGGCAAAGGTGGCATCCAAAACCAAGGCATAAGAGCCGGGATTGGGCATCACCTCTGGGTGGTCAGCTCTGCTCTAGCTGATGCGCTTCTCAGACCAATGCATGAACTCTGGTGTCTCTGACGCTACTGCATTCACTTCTTGATGCTGCAGCCGCCTGCTGCGTCGATCATCGACTACGCTGGTGAACACCATGTAGGCTCCGTGCTCTTCTAGTTACTTGTCTTGTACTGCGCCGACTGGTCTAACCGCCGGCTACTAGGGCGGAGGAGGAGGCGGCTGCCCAGCAGGCGGGGGAGGCAAGAGGCCGTGTCCCTTGGCAATCCTGGTGAGCTAGTGGCATTTCCGGGTGGTGTGGTTGGACGGCTTCGCACCGCTATGGAATTTGCAAGGACCATCTAAAGTCTGCTCATATGAGAAAGTTGGCAACCAGTTGGGCTTGCCGCCCTTCTGACATTTGGTTGGAGGCTGCCCTTCTGGCTGCTGGTTTTCGACTGTTGCTACCTACCGGCTACTGGAAGCCGGCTATGGGGCCTTGCGCTTGTGGTCGTTCTGCTGTTGACGCCGACTGGCGTCTCCAGCCGGGGTTTGAGGATCCTGAGGATCCACTTTGCCAGTCGCACTAACTTGAATCTCCGCCTTCATGGAGGAGTCAGCCATGGCATATTTGTCTGCTATGATCAGCAGCTCGTCGAGGGTCTCTGGCTTGTCGCAGAGAAGCTTGTGCTTGAGGAGGGTGCCTTCTCGGCACCCGGCGGTGAAGTACTCGATAGCCTGCACCTTGTGCACACCCTCACAGGAGTTACGAAGCTCGGCCCAATGCGTAAGGTAGTCGCGAGTTGGTTCGTTGGGGCCTTGCATGCACAAGGAAAGCTGGCGAGGCTTGGGCGGCCGCTTGTACGTGCTGGTGATGTTGCCGACGAAGGCGTCTGTGAAGTCGACCCAACTGTTGATGCTGTGGGGCTTCAAGCTATTTAGCCATGTCCGGGCCGTGCCCTGGAGCGTGAGCGGAACGTACTTCATGGCAACACGCTTGTTGCCGTTTGCTATGTTGATGGCCATGGAGTAGTCAACTAGCCAGTCTTCTGGCTTCACGGAGCCGGTGTATTTGGGTGTGTCTCTTGGGAGTGTGAATCCTTTGGGAAAGGGCTCGTCTCGAATGCGGGGGACAAAACACGGCGGTCCCTACTCATCTTCTTCTTATAGCGCTAGGGATCGGTGGAGTCGGTCGATCCGGTGGCGGGCATCATTCTCTCCGATGCTGTCAGGACCCCAATTCCAAGCCATATCGATCTAGCCGGTAACACCTCATATCACTTTGCGGCCTCACGCACGGTATCCCACGGGTGTCGCCTTACCATGGCCCGGGACCGTCTGCGCCTTTTGGCTCACGTGTATGATAGTGTCGCTAGCATCCATATGACACAGAACCCGGGCCGACATGGCTAGTCGTGAACCCAAAGCGGCACAGACCTATGGAGACAGGCATACATGAATCACATCGAGCATGTCGGTCATCAGCGAGTGAATCCGGGCTATAGCACTGGGCTAACAGGACTCCGGGGAACCCGGGCTGTAGGAGGCTAGGCAGGACTCCGGAGCCTCGCCGCGTGACATTTCCCCGAAGGGACAGACATAGGAACAACGTGAAACACATGCCGGCCAGTCAAGTGTCCTGAGCAGTAGTGCTGGGCTAGCAGGACTACGGTGAACCGGGCTGTAGCGGACTACTATGGCTCGAGGAACACTAGACTACATTTCCCCATAAGAAAAGACTGCCAAGGATAAACAACTAGATTGTCGGATCCCACTCATACCAAGCATTTCAATCATACACACAATATGCTCGATATGAGTACATACAACATGGCATCACAACATAACTCTACGACTCAAAGTATTTATTTCATTAGGCTCCGAGGAGCGAGATATTACAAACATGGGTCTTATGACCCAACATACATAGCATACAAGCAACAAGCACATGCGGAAGCTTAACTTGTCTGAGTACAGACAACTACAAATGAAGAAGGCTGAGAAGCCTGACTATCTACCATATCCTGCCGAGGGCACAAGATCGTAGCTGAGGTATCAAGCTAAACGTCTAAATCCACGCGAAACTACTAGCGAGACTGTAGTCTCTCTGCAAAACATAAATTAAGCAAACGTGAGTACAAATGTACCCAGCAAGACTTACATCAGAACTATCTACATATGCATCAGTATCAATAAAGGGGGTGGTGGATTTTAACTGCAGCAAGCCAGCTTTGACTCAGTGGCTAACCTGAACTACGACTGCAAGCAACTCTTTTGAGGTGGCGCAGACGAGTCCACATATTCACCATTCAATACACCACTATGGATCCACTCCCGTCTCCCTACGAGAAGGCCATCCATAGCACTCACACTTATCTTGCGAGTTTTAGAGTATCCACTTTCACTTGTCTATGAACTGTTATAGGCAACCCAGAAGTCCATTACCGCGGACACGGCTATTCGAATAGATGATGTTAACCCTGCAGGGGTGTACTTCTTCACACACGCTCTCACCACTTACCGCCGTTTACATGACATGTACTCGGCAACCTTCAAGCGGAAGCCCAACGAGGGTGTCGGCCACGGCCTACCTAAACACTCAAGTCTCCAGTCCAGGTTTATCGCCTATCCAGGTTCCATCCGTAGGGAGTCCGGCCGAGGTTTCCACATACGGCCCCGAACGATGTGAACAGGGTTCCCGAGACACAAAACGGGCGCCCGGTACACCGTGCCATGGTGTATCTACTGCATCATAGCCCACCCCTAGGGTCAGCGCTACGCACGTCCGCCAACACATATCCTATAAACACCAGAAACTAGTTGCAACTCCTGGACAGAGGACAAGGTGATCAAGAAGCCGAGAGGGTCCAAACACAGAACTCAGTTCCTGAGGACGGCTTCACTGAGACAACCCACCATGTACTCCTACATGGCCTCTCACCGCTACCTTTACCAAATCATATTCACACACTTAGCTCTCAACAGTAGGACATGTTTACACACCTCCGATTCATCCCCGTTGAATCAGACCTGACTCAACTCTAAGCAATAGCAGGCATGACAAACAAACATGAATGAGTAGGCATATCAGGGCTCAAACAACTCCTACTCATGCTAGTGGGTTTCATCTATTTACTGTGAAAATGACAGGTCATGCAGAGGATAAGGGGTTCAACTACCGCAACAAGTAACAGATGAATCATTGTTGTCCTAATGCAGTAAAAGAGAGCAGGAGCGAGAGAGTGGGCTGTATCGGAATGAACAATGGGGTTGTGCTTGCCTGGCACTTCTGAAGATAACATTGAGTCTTCATCAGTGTCAATGATCACAGCGTCGGAGCAGCGTCTACCGAGAGGGGACAATACCGGCAACAGAGAAAGAAGCACAATCAATGCAATGCACAATATGATGCATGATCATGACATGGCATTATGCTGTTGATTGAGCTAATGCAACTAGCAACAAGTTAAATGGAGTTGGTTTGAACACTAGGTTGAAAATCAAACCCCATATGTGCTTTCTTAAATGCCATTTAATTGAATTGTCTTAAACAGAGGACATAAGTTGCTCTAACATGCATGCAAATGCCATAAACAGATTCCTTGGATTTTTATGATCATTTTTCATATATAACTTAATCCATTTGGACTTACGGTTGATTTTCTATGATTTTTAGAAGTTTTGGACATTTTCTGAAATAAATAAATCATTTAAGATTTATTGAAATTCCAGAAAAAGGATTACTGCGTCAGCCTGACGTCATGATGATGTCACCAAGTCAACAGGGCTGGTCCGGGTCAAACCTGACCAGTGGGGCCCACTGGTCAGTGACCCAGGGCTGGTTTCTGTGGCTGACGTGTGGGACCAGGTCAACGGTGACGTGGCCAGGTGAAACTGACCCGTGGGGCCCATGGGGTTAGTTTAATCTAAAGAGAGGTAAAACCGAGGTTAATTAGAGCATGGGCCCCAAGTGTCAGTGAGCTGGAGGGGTTAGTTAGGCGTCATTAGCATTAATGATGGCCACGTCGGCAGTCGCCGGAGCCTCGCCGGCGGTGACCTCGAACCGCGGAGGAGTTCGCTCGGAACTCGCTAGAGGCGATGGATCTACGTGCCCGTGCCCGTGCCCGTGCGCATCTAGGGAGACCAACGGGAGGTGCGGGGGTGGCCGGAGCTCGCCGGAGTGGAACGCGTGGCGGCTGCCGGAGTTCGGGCAACGACGGTTTAGGGGTTGTGTTGTGCTAGGGGAGGGGCTGGTGCGTGCGTTCGGCTCCTAGGAGCTTCCTGAGCATGGTGAGGCGCTCCATTGTGAGCTTGCGTGGCTGTGGCCACGGCTGCGCCATGGCCGGCGGCGAGAAGCTCTCGGCCGCGGTGGAAAATGGAACTAGGGGACGAGCGCGAGCACGAGAGAAGAGGGGAAAGGAGCAGGGGCTCACGGCGAGTGCAGAGGGCGTCGAAATGGGCTCAAGGAAGCGTCGGAGCGAGCGAGCGGCGAAGGGGATCTCCGGCGACCCGAGGAGGAAGAAGGGGTCGGGGACGTCATCACGGGGATCCTAGAGGCGCCTAGCTTGGTGCAGAGGACGCAGGGGTCGAGGTGGAGCTTGTGGCATACCCGGATGGGCGCGGGGAGGTCGGTGGATGCGGCAACGCCGAGCGGCGGCGATGGCTGCACTCGGGCAAGAGGGGAAGGTAGAGCAGAGGAGAGGAGGAGGAGCACGGGGAGAGTGGGAGAGGTCAGGGGGCCGCGTGGCATCGCAAGGAAGCGTCCAGGGCGTCAGGGACGCAGGCAGCCAGGCAGGAGGTGGCCCGACGCGTGTGCGCGCGTGGCGAGCACGCGCTCTGCCTACTGGCCTGAGGGAGAAGACGACAGGGGAGGTGGAGGTGGGCTGGGCCGGCTTTGGCCAGAAGGCCACTACAGTGGTGGGCTGCACGGTAGGTTTCTTCTCTCTCTCTCTTTTCCATTTCTGTTTCAATTTTCTATTACTTCTATTCTCTTTTGAATTAGTAAAAATACTAATTCATTTTGAAAAATCTTGAAAATGATTGTGGCATATAATTGGATTATTTCCAACAACCTTAAAATACTTTCAAGATTATTTGGACATTTAAAATTATTTGTAAGATTTAAATGTGCAAATGCAAATACTTATGATTTAATTCAAAAATCCAAAAATGACCTAGAAAGGTGTGCACCATTTTTGCCAGAGGTTCTAGACCAATTCAAAAATGATGAACTTTTCTAAAGAGCATTCTGGGTTCTTGAAGATGTTTTTTTAAGATGAACATATTTGATTTAATTTTGGTGCTAGGGTTTGTCATCCCCATTTCAACTTTAATTGAAAATTTAACATGATGCATAGATGCTTTAAGGCAACTAATGGCAAGCAAAATCTAGGGCTATGACAGACTCCTTCTCGGCGACCTAGGCGGTCGCCGAGTGTCGGGTGATCAACAGGCGGCAGGGAGACTCGCCTTTCCCTGTGAGGGGGAAGGAGGCGGACAGTCGTCCCGTCATTCCACTGCTCTTGGGCGGCTGTCTTGTTCGGGCCTTATGGTGATGCGAGTCCGGCTGCGACTCGTAGCCGACTCCTTGTCTTTTCTTCCGCGGACGCCACCAGTCGGCGTCCGGGACATCGTGCCTTGGTCTCGGCGGGGAGGCGGATCGTCATTTTGCCGTTGTGGCGCATCTGTGCGGCAGCCGGCCTCGTTCTGTTCGGTGGCCATGTCGAGGAGCCACTGGATGCGCTCCGTCATCAGGCGACGTTCTTCGCCCTCGAAATTGTCCAGCTCGTCCGCCGCCGCCTGGGCGGCTCAGATGTTCTCCACAGGCATGACGTAAACGGGGCGATTCGCCCCGAACAGGTTGGTGATGGCCACGCCGCGCTGCTGGACCGTGCCAAGGCGGCTAGGCCCAGTTGGAGCTGGCGTGCCACCCACAGCGCGGTCCATCTCGCGCTGGTAAGCTTCTGATAGGCGTCTCATGCTGGCCAGCTTCTTGGCGCCTTCCACGAGCTGAAGGCGGCGCGCCTCTAGTGTCTCGGCGTCGGTGTCTTCGGGAATGGGCGCGGTCAGGTCTTGCAGCACCGCATCAAGTGGGTCATGAGCTACTCCGCCGGAGTGCTCGCCATGACCGATGACAAGCACCTCTGTGACAGTACTTCCGTCGCTCTCCGCGCGAGGGAGCGACTCGTCAAAGACCACCACGTTGGTGGGGAACGCGTCGAGCGACACGGTGTCGGAGTCGACCAACATCGGATCGGTGGAGCCTATGGACTCTAGGTCCACAGCTGGCTCGCTGGCGACATGGAGTTGATCGAGGAGGCCCGCGAGGAGGCTCTCGGGGCCGCCTGTGCCCGCGTCAGATGCGGGCTCGTCGGAGAGGCGAACCTCACTGACAAGATCGGAGAGGCAACTGGCCATGCAGGCGATTTCAGCGCCATGCAGCGCGTCGGCGCAGACTCCGTCTAGCGTGCCGGGCTGGCTGCGCTCGCCAGGGAGGAAAAGGGTTCCCGTCCAGAACAGGTCTCCGGAGGACGATGCACCTTGCCCCACGGTGGGCGCCAAATGTCGGGGGTTGGGTGCGACATTTGCCAAAGGATGGCTTATCATGGTGGGAGCGAGTAGAATGTCGCCGGTGCCCGGAAGCGGGATGAGGCGTAGACACGAATTCCGGCGTACTTTACCCAGGTTCGGGGCTCTCCTAGGAGATAACACCCCTAGTCCTGCTCTGCGGGGTCTCCACATGATCACTAAGGCAAAGTGAATACAAGGTTGCTCCTCTAGCTGTATGCTGAAGGTAGGAGAAGGCAAGCCTAGCTCTCTCCTTCCTATATGATCTGGTCTAGTTCTAATGGGTCCAAACCCTTTGCATGGGTGCCCTGG
>NC_041382.1:718455842-718466244 GCF_002162155.2 Triticum dicoccoides | reverse complement strand
AAAAGGGTTCCCGTCCAGAACAGGTCTCCGGAGGACGATGCACCTTGCCCCACGGTGGGCGCCAAATGTCGGGGGTTGGGTGCGACATTTGCCAAAGGATGGCTTATCATGGTGGGAGCGAGTAGAATGTCGCCGGTGCCCGGAAGCGGGATGAGGCGTAGACACGAATTCCGGCGTACTTTACCCAGGTTTGGGGCTCTCCTAGGAGATAACACCCCTAGTCCTGCTCTGCGGGGTCTCCACATGATCACTAAGGCAAAGTGAATACAAGGTTGCTCCTCTAGCTGTATGCTGAAGGTAGGAGAAGGCAAGCCTAGCTCTCTCCTTCCTATATGATCTGGTCTAGTTCTAATGGGTCCAAACCCTTTGCATGGGTGCCCTGGGGGGTTTATATAGGCCTACCCCCCAGGGGTACAATGGTAATCCGGCTGGGTGCAGGGCCCAGCCGTCAGTCTCTTCGGTTGCCGTCTTCTCCACCGACTGCTGGGGCCCGCCGACTGGTCCGATACGGAGCCGACAGGCCGTGTCCGCCGCTTGCGGGTCTTGCCGGCTGCTGATCACTGTAGCCGTGCTTCTAATGACGCAGGCTTGGTCATGGGGTCGTGGCTACAGCTCCGCCGCCTGGCGGGCGATTACTGTAGCCACTTCCCGTCTCGTCTGGTTAATGGCGCGTGGGACCCGTGGGAGGGGCAGGCCGACTCCCCGGGGCCGACTCCCAACGGGTCCGACTGGTGATGCTCTCGCCGTCTTCTGGACTCTCACTGACTGGTGGAACCCGTTGTCCCTAGGTCGTACAGACAGGCCGTCATGGGTGCAGGACTCTACCCACTGGTGCTGATGTCAGGGATGGCATGGCAACAGTGCCGCAACGGACGGAGATCTCTGCGTGTACGGTGCACTGTGGCCACGCCAGCCTCTGGAAAGGGGAGGGAGTGGGCTTCACTGTAGCCACTCCCCGTCCCGTCCCCCTTGATGAGGGCATGGGTATCCATTGGTGCCGTGGGCCGACTCCCCGTGGTCGGCTTCTCTGGAAGCCACCAGATAGGAGTCGGCTTGTCTTGAACTTGCCTCCAGGACTCGGCCGCGACTGGGCAGTCAGCTGTTCCTTCAGCCGGCTTCTAGAAGGCGGCTCTTCGTCTTGGCGTTTTGAGGGGCGCAGCCTGCCCCGATGCCTTCAAAGGTTTTGGGCTCCGGGTTAGCCTACCCATGGCCCAATACTCCGACAAGGAAGGCACGAGGTAGGGGGCGTGCCTACCCCCCTGGGCGCTCCCTCCACCCTCGTGGGCCCCTCGTTGCTCCACCGGCGTACTTCTTCCTCCTATATATACCCATATACCCGAAAAACATCAGGGGCGGAGCCAAAACCCTATTTCCACCGCCGCAACCTTCTGTAACCGTGAGATCCCATCTTGGGGCCTTTTCAGGCGCTCCGCCGGAGGGGGCATTGATCATGGAGGGCTTCTACATCAACACAATAGCCTCTCAGATGATGTGTGAGTAGTTTACTTTAGACCTTCAGGTCCATAGTTATTGGCTAGATGGCTTCTTCTCTCTCTTTGGATCTCAATACAAAGTTCTCTGTTTTTCTCTTGGAGATCTATTCGATGTAATCTTCTTTTGCGGTGTGTTTGTCGAGATCCGATGAATTTGCATGCCCTGATCAAGATTATCTATGAACAATATTTGAATCTCCTCTGAATTCTTTTATGTATGATTGGTTATGTTTGCAAGTCTCTTCGAATTATCAGTTTGGTTTGGCCTACTAGATTGATCTTTCTTGAAATAGGAGAAGTGCTTAGGTTTGGGTTCTATCTTGCGGTGTCCTTTCCCAGTGACAGCAGGGGCAGCAAGGCACATATTGTATTATTTCCATCAAAGATAAAAAGATGGGGTTTATATCATATTGCTTGAGTTTATCCCTCTACATCATGTCATCTTGCCTAATGCGTTACTCTGTTCTTACGAACTTAATACTCTAGATGCATGCTGGATAGCGGTCGATGTGTGGAGTAATAGTAGTAGATGCAGAATCGTTTCGGTCTACTTGTCGCGGACGTGATGCCTATATACATGATCATACCTAGATATTATCATAAGTATGCTCAATTATATCAATTGCTCGACAGTAATTTGTCTACCCATCGCAATACTTATGCTATCTTGAGAGAAGCCACTAGTGAAACCTATGGCCCCCGGGTCTATTTTCCATCATATTAATCTTCCAACACTTTGCTATTTCTATTTATGTTTGTTTTACTTTCCATCTTTATCATAAAAATACCAAAAATATTATCCTATTATCTCTATAAGATCTCACTCTTGTAAATGACCATGAAGGGATTGACAACCCCTTTGTCGCGTTGGTTGCGAGGTTCTTGTTTGTTTGTGTAGGTGTGCGGGACTCGCGCGTGGTCTCCTACTGGATTGATACCTTGGTTGTCAAAACCGAGGGAAATACTTACGCTACTTTGTTGCATCACTGAAAGTGCAACTATCCCTGGGTAGTTTTGGTAATTCCTAACAACATATAGCTCATTGAGCTAACATTATTCCAAGATTAATATTTCAGGAAAAGCTCGATGGATGGCATGGCATGGATGAGGAAAGTGGATCCCTCAAAATTATAAGGACAAAAGATTGGCTCAAGCTTCAAGATCAAGACTCTACATTTTATATTTTAGTGATCCAAGATCACACTGAGTCTATAGGAAAAGCCAATACTATCAAGGAGGGATGAGGTGTTGCTTAATGAGCCTCTTGCTTCATGTGCTTAGTGATATGCTCCAAAACCCTCAACTATCTTCCCACATCCACATATGACCTAAACCAAAAGTCAAACTCGGCCCCACCGATTCTTTCTATCCGGCACCACCGAGTTTCAAATGTCATAGCCACTGCCACAAACCCTAGCAAATCGGTTTCACCGATAGGGATCTCGGTCTCACTGAGATGGGATTGCAATTTCTCTGTTTCCCTTCATAACGTTTCGGTCTAACCAAAGTGAGTGATCGGTCCCACCGAGATTGCAATGTAAACTCTCTGTTTCCCTTTTGTAACATTTCGGTCTCACCGAGATGAGCGAATCGGTCCCATCGAGTTTACCTGACCAACTCTCTGGTTAGCTTATTACCAAAATCGGTCTCACCGTGTTTGTGTAATCGGTCACACCGAGATTACGTTATGCCCTAACCCTAACCGTATCGGTCCTACCAAGTTGCATCTCAGTCCCACCGAAAATCCTAAATGTCACTAGGTTTGCTGAACGGTCCTACCGAGTTTAACCAGTCGGTCCCACCGAGTTTGGCAGATTGTGTGTAATGGTTAGATTTTGTGTGGAGGCTATATATACCCCTCCACCCACTCTTCATTCATGGAGAGAGCCATCAGAACACATCTACACTTCCATTACTCATGTTCTGATAGAGAACCACCTACACTTGTGTTGAGCTCAAGATATTCCATTCCAACCATATGAATCTTGATCTCTAGCCTTCCCCAAGTTGCTTTCCACTCAAATCTTCTTTCCACCAAATCCAAATCCTGTGAGGGAGAGTTGAGTGTTGGGGAGACTATCATTTGAAGCACAAGAGCAAGGAGTTCATCATCAACACACCATTTGTTACTTCTTGGAGAGTGGTGTCTCCTAGATTGGCTAGGTGTCACTTGGGAGCCTCCGACAAGAGTGTGGAGTTGAACCAAGGAGTTTGTAAGGGCAAGGAGATCGCCTACTTCGTGAAGATCTACCGCTAGTGAGGCAAGTCCTTCATGGGCGACGGCCATGATGGAATAGATAAGGTTGGCTTCTTCGTGGACCCTTCGTGGGTGGAGCCCTCTGTGGACTCGCGCAACCGTTACCCTCCGTGGGTTGAAGTCTCCATCAACGTGGATGTACGATAGCACCACCTATCGGAACCACGCCAAAAACATCCGTGTCTCCAATTGCGTTTGAATCCTCCAAACCCTTCCCTTTACATTCTTGCAAGTTGCATGCTTTACTTTCCGCTGCTCATATACTCTTTTGCATGCTTGCTTGAATTGTGTGGAGATTGCTTGACTTGTGCTAAGATAGCTAAAATCTGCCAAGAACTAAAATTGGGAAAAGGCTAGATTTTTATTTGGCAAGTAGTCTAATCACCCCCCCTCTAGACATACTTCCGATCCTACAATCACCCTTTCCTCTTCAAGGGAAAACCAACGCAGTGCTCAAGAGGTAGCAAGAAGGATTGCTGGCGCCGTTGCCGGGGAGTCTACGCACAAGTCAAGACATACCAAGTACCCATCACAAACTCATCTCCCTCGCATTACATTATTTGCAATTTGCCTCTCGTTTTCCTGTCCCCCTTCACCCTTGCCATTTTATTCGACTTCTCCTTTCCGCTCGCCTTTCTTTCACCATGTCGGAACCAAAAAGGGTTGGGGGTTCTCTCCTGAGTTTTAGCACTTTGGACAATCCTTCTATTCTCGCTAAACTCATAAATAATGATGTTATAGAAAGACCTACCAAAGTTATCAATGAAAGTCTTAATAATATTGATGAAGATGATTCCAGATTTTTTTGTTATTTACTCGATGAATCTTTCAAAGATGCTTCGGACAGACTATTAAGGATCCGGGCTAGCTATGTGCCCCAGTACCAAATTGAAATTCACTTAAAGAGCTTTTATGTTGCCCTACCTTCTTTGTTTAAGCATGTCTTAGACTCTATTTTTGAAGAAGGTTTTCTTAAGGGGGATGCTATAGATGCTTATGAAAAGATGAAAACTATATTTGGGCACCCCATGAATGAGAAAGTTGAATCTACCACTCTTTTGTGCTTTTATCAGAATGAAATTATCAAAGAAATGAAGGCTAGCCTAGATGCAAATTTCCGTAACGTGCTTAATCTTTCTTCTAGTATTAATGGCCACGTGCTTTGTCAAAACAGAAAGATAAATGCGATAGATAAAAATTTTTCTCTGTTCTTTCCTAATACCAAAGATGGCAATACTTAGATCTATCCTTGCTTTTATGCCTAGCTAGGGGCGTTAAACAATAGCGCCTGCTGGGAGGCAACCCAATTTATTTTAGTTTTTTGATTTTTGTTTCTGTTTAGGAATAAATATTTGATCTAGCCTCTGGTTAGATTCGTTTTTGTGTTTTAATTAGTGTTTGTGCCAAGTCAAACCGTTAGGATAACCTATGATGATAGTTATTTGATCCTGCTGTAAAAAATAGAAACTTTGCGCGCACAAGATTAGTTTTCATAAATCACAGGAACGTGATTTTCAGTTGATTCTTTTTGCAGTACATCAATAAACAAATTGTCTAAAACTTCCTAATTTGGTGGAATTTGTTGCGTTCCAGAAGTTTGCGTTAGTTACAGATTACTACAGACTGTTCTGTTTTTGACAGATTCTGTTTTTTGTGTGTTGTTTGCTTATTTTGATGAATCTATGGCTAGTAAAATAGTTTATAAACCATAGGGAAGTTGGAATATAGTAAGTTTAACACCAATATAAATAAAGAATGAGTTCATTACGGTACCTTGAAGTGGTGTTTTGTTTTCTTTCGCTAACGGAGCTCACGAGATTTTCTGTTAAGTTTTGTGTTGTGAAGTTTTCAAGTTTTGGGTAAAGATTTGATGGATTATGGAACAAGGATTGGCAAAAGCCTAAGCTTGGGGATGCCCATGGCACCCAAAGATAATCTAAGGACACCAAAAAGCCAAAGCTTGGGGATGCCCCGGAAGACATCCCCTCTTTCGTCTTCGTCCATCGGTAACTTTACTTGGAGCTATATTTTTATTCACCACATGATATGTGTTTTCCTTGGAGCGTCTTGTATGATTTGAGTCTTTGCTTATTAGTTTACCACAATCATCCTTGCTGTACACACCTTTTGAGAGAGACACACATGATTCGGAATTTATTAGAATACTCTATGTGCTTCACTTATATCTTTTGAGCTATATAGTTTTTGCTCTAGTGCGTCACTTGTATCTTTTAGAGCGCGGTGGTGGATTTGTTTTATAGAAATTATTGTTCTCTCATGCTTCACTTATATTATTTTTGAGAGTCCTACAAAACAGCATGGTAATTTGCTATAATCATGAAATTACTCCTAATATGCAAGGTATTCGACATTAGTAAAAACTCTCTTATGAGTGCGTTGAATACTAAGAAAAGTTTGAGGCTTGATGATTGTTTTGAGATATGGCGGTAGTAATATTAAAGTTGTGCTAGTTGAGTAATTGTGAAATTGAGAAATACTAGTGTTGAAGTTTGCAAATCCCGTAGCATGCACGTATGGTAAACGTTGTGTACAAAATTTGAAACATGAGATGTTCTTTGAGTGTCATCCCTTGAGAGTTAGTGCAAACGTCGCCGATGCATCCAATACGCCCTATAACACATAAACCTCCTTGTATCTTCCTCAAAACAGCCACCATACCTACCTATTATGGCATTTCCATAGCCATTCCGAGATATATTGCCATGCAACTTTCCACCGTTCCGTTTTTCATGACAAGTTTCATCATTGTCATATTGCCTTGCATGATCATGTAGTTGACATCGTATTCGTGGCAAAGCCACCATGCATATTATTTCATACATGTCACTCTTGATTCATTCCCGGTACACCGTCGGAGGCATTCATATAGAGTCATACTTTGTTCTAGTATCGAGTTGTAATCATTGAGTTGTAAATGAATAGAAGTGTGATGATCATCATTCATAGAGCATTGTCCCAAAAAAGGAAAAAAAGAAAAAAATAAGAAAAAGAAAAAGGGGCAATGCTACTATCCTTTTCCATACTTGTGCTTCAGAGTAGCACCATGATCCTTTTGATAGATAGTCTCTTGTTTTGTCACTTTCATATACTAGTGGGAATTTTTCGTTATGGAACTTGGTTTGTATATTCCAACAATGGGCTTCCTCAAATGCCCTAGGTCTTCATGAGCAAGCAAGTTGGATGCACACCCACTTAGTTTCTTTTGTTGAGCTTTCATACATTTATAGCTCTAGTGCATCCGTTGCATGGCAATCCCTACTCCTCACATTAACATCAATTGATGGGCATCTCCATAGCCCGTTGATTTGCAGCGTTGATGTGAGACTATCTTCTCCTTTTTTGTCTTCTCCATATAACCCCCATCACTATATTCTATTCCATGGCTCACGCTCATGTATTGCATGAAAGTTGAAAAAGTTTGAAAATTCTAAAGTATGAAACAATTGCTTGGCTGAAACCGGGGTTGTGCATGATTTGAGTATTTTGTGTGATGAAGATGGAGCATAATCAAACTATATGATTTTGTAGGGATGAAATTTCTTTGGCCATGTTATTTTGAGAAGACATAATTACTTAGTTAGTATGTTTTAAGTATTATTACTTTTATGTCAATATTAAACCATTATCTTGAATCTTTTAGATCTGAATATTCATACCACAATTAAGAGGGTTACATTAAAATTATGCTAAGTAGCATTCCACATCAATAATTCTATTTTTATCATTTACCTACTCGAGGACGAGCAAGAATTAAGCTTGGGGATGCTTGATACGTCTCCAACGTATCTATAATTTTTTATTGTTCCATGCTATATTATATTCTGTTTTGGATGTTTAATGGGCTTTATTATACACTTTTATCTTATTTTTGGGACTAACCTATTAACCGGAGGCCCAGCCCAAATTGCTGTTTTTTTGCCCGTTTCAGTGTTTCGCAGAAAAGGAATATCAAACGGAGTCCAAATGGAATGAAACCTTCGGGAACATGATCCAGAGGACCTGGAGTCTACGCAAAGCAACGAACGAGGAAGGCACGAGGTAGGGGGGCGCACCTACCCCCCTGGGCGCGCCCTCCACCCTCATGGGCCCCTCGTTGCTCCACCGACGTACTTCTTCCTCCTATATATACCCATATACCCGGAAAACATTAGGGACGGAGCCAAAACCCTATTTCCACCGCCGCAACCTTCTGTACCCATGAGATCCCATCTTGGGGCCTTTTCCGGCGCTCCACCGGAGGGGGCATTGACCACGGAGGGCTTCTACATCAACACCATAGCCTCTCCGATGATGTGTGAGTAGTTTACTTCAGACCTTCGGGTCCATAGTTATTAGCTAGATGGCTTCTTCTCTCTCTTTGGATCTCAATATAAAGTTCTCCTTGTTTCTCTTGGAGATATATTCGGTGTAATCTTCTTTTGCGGTGTGTTTGTCGAGATCCGATGAATTGTGGGTTTATGATCAAGATTATCTATGAACAATAATCTCCTCTGAATTCTTTTATGTATGATTGGTTATCTTTGCAAGTCTCTTCGAATTATCAGTTTTGTTTGGCCTACTAGATTGATCTTTCTTGCAATAGGAGAAGTGCTTAGCTTTGGGTTCAATCTTGCGTTGTCCTTTCCCAGTGACAGCAGGGGCAGCAAGGCACGTATTGTATTGTTGCCATCGAGGATAAAAATATGGGGTTTATATCATATTGCTTGAGTTTATCCCTCTACATCATGTCATCTTGCCTAATGCGTTACTCTGTTCTTATGAACTTAATACTCTAGATGCATGCTAGATAGCGGTCGATCTGTGGAGTAATAGTAGTAGATGCAGAATCGTTTCGGTCTACTTGTCGCGGACGTGATGCCTATATACATGATCATACCTAGATATTATCATAAGTATGCTCAATTATATCAATTGCTCGACAGTAATTTGTCTACCCATCACAATACTTATGCTATCTTGAGAGAAGCCACTAGTGAAACCTATGGCCCCCGGGTCTGTTTTCCATCATATTAATCTTCCAACACTTTGCTATTTCTATTTATGTTTGTTTTACTTTGCATCTTTATCATAAAAATACCAAAAATATTATCTTATTATCTTTATCAGATCTCACTCTCGTTTGTTTGTGTAGGTGCGTGGGACTTGCACTACTAGGAAAAGGGCTAAAGATGAAATTGACACTAATGGCGCACCAGAGAAGTGGTGCGCCACTACTATATACTAATGGCGCACTAGGTGGGGATACGCCATTAGTGTGGAAGACACTAATGGCGCACCAGGCAAAAGGTGCGCCACTAGTAATTTTTTTTTCATTTTTTCAAACATACTAATGGCGCATCCGGGCAAAGTGCGCCATTAGTAGCTAGAACTACTAATGGCGCACCGGCGACAAAGTGCGCCAGTACTTTTTTTTTACTTTTTTGCAAAACTACTAATGGCGCATGTCTCTGTGGTGCGCCATCAGTATGTTGGGTTACTAATGGCGCATGGCTTAGTGGTGCGCCATTAGTAACCTGGGACCAGCTAGATATTTTTGGATAGCCACACCTACACACTCACTATCCCCACTTCATTCCCCCCACCTCCTTCTCTAAGCTTGTCGGCTGCCTCCTCCTCCCACTGGTAGAAAAAGGGCCTTTAGTCCCAGTTCCAGAACTGGGACTAAAGGCCCTCCACGTGGCCGGTCCACCTTTAGTCCCGGTTGGTAACACCAACCGATATTAAAGGAAATTTTCTGATTTTTTTGAAACTTTTTTTGAAAAAAAATTTTGAATTTTTTTTTGAATTTTTTTTTATTTTCAAATTTCTGAATTATTTTAACCTCTAATCTCTAATCGCCCATCATCACTACTCAATTTAATCTCTAATCACCCCTCATCATTCCAAATCATCTAACTTCCCGAACGGTCACCCATCCTCTCACTACTCCAGCCTGAGCACGCTTAACTTCCGAGTTCTATTCTCCCTCGTTTCCAAGTCTACACTTGTTGTTTTCCTGACAATAGTAAGATGTCAATCCTATTAACCCTCAGGAATTTAGCTTGAGCATGAAGTCACATATTTCACTGTTTGAGTTTGAAACTATTGTTCTAAAAAACAATAATTTTTAGTAACACTAATTATTTGAATAAGTAGTTTGAATAACTAGTCATATACTTGAATAAGTAGTTTGACCATTGTTTGACCACAGTTTGACCATAGTTTGACCAGATTTGACCAAAATTCAAAAAAGGTGAAATAATTATTTAATAACAGTAATATTCTTGAATAATTATTTAGTAACACTAATGCTTCTTGAATAAGTAGTTTGACCATAGTTTGACCAGATTTACTGAAAATTTAAAAAAACTGAAATTTGAGCATAACTTTTTTTCCTTTTGGAATTTGAGGATTCTACAAATTTGCAAACAGGCCGTATAACTAGTCTCCATCGGATGTAACTTTTCGAGTAGATGATTTTTCATATAAAAAACTTTTTCATCCGAGTTAGTATGCAAAAGTTATGCCCATTTTTACAAATTTCAGAGAGATTTTGCAAATAAAGTCAAAATTCACATTTGTAAATTTTCCCAACAACTAGACCACATATCACATGGGAAACTTATTTTCTTTTATTTTTTTGACATTTCCA
>NC_041382.1:718450835-718455360 GCF_002162155.2 Triticum dicoccoides | reverse complement strand
GGCACGAACCGGGACTAAAGGTCTCAACCCCATTAGTCCCGGTTCGTGCCTCAAACTGGGAATAAAGGTGTAACCTTTAGTTCCGGTTAGTGCCACCAACCGGGACCAATGGGCATCGCACCCTTTAGTCTCGGTTCGTGGCACGAACCGGGACTAAAGGGCCCAGGTGAACCGGGACTAATGCCTTAGCCGCACGAACCGGGATAAATGCACCCATTGGTCCCGGTTCTAGACTGAACCGGGACCAATGGGCTTACCCGGCCTGGACCAAAGCCCCCTTTTCTACTAGTGGCCTCACCTCATTTGCCCCATAGATTCATCAAAATTAAGTGGTGAAATTACCTTTTTTTGATAGGTAAGTAAGAGGAAAGCTATCTTCATGTTGTAGATCTACTTTTTTTCTCCCTAGCTCACTCCAACAACGTCCACATGCACTTTTTGTGGCCTAGCTAGATCTATGTATGTTTGTGGTCTTGCATATGTTTGTGGTGTTGCATATATGTTTGTGTTTGCAGGTACCGGTATTTGAAATGCGATAGTTGCCAATATTTTGCCGGAAAGTTGATTCATTTCCGTTTCGGCGAAAATTTTGGCACTATGCATTCTTTTTGGTCCTATTTTTAGGGAAAGTCATGTCAAATTTTTTCTTGGTTCTAAAATATCGTTTTGCTCTACCCCGCAGGCGACCATGGTCCGCACGATGACCGAAAGCATCGTGAATAGGTTTTTGAGCTCCGCGAAGGCCGAGATGCTTCAAAAGAACGAGACAGAGATAAGATGTCTGTGTCGAAGATGCAAGCTGAAGAGCCTTATTGCGGATCCGGATTCCGGGCAGGTGCGGGACCACCTGCTCTTGCGTGGTTTCATGGATGGCTATCGGTGGCAAGGTGATGAAGATGACTATGAAGTCGTCCATGGGGGCCGGGCAAGAAATGAGGAAGGGCAGCAAGACAACCACCGCGGCTCGGGCGAGCGAGAAGACGAAGAATCTCCAGGACATGATCATGATGGTGATGTTGTACACAGTCATCATGTAGAAGATGCCGGACATGATCATGAAGATGAAGATGCCGGAGAAGACGATGATGGAGGCTGGGTGCAGGACCCTCATATTCAAGAGCTGCTTCTCAAGCAGATGGATAACGCAAGAGTTGCCGCCCGAGAGAAAGCCAAGCTGGATCAACTGGAGATAGACGCGGTTACTCCATTGTATGAAGGATGGAGGCCCGAAGATACCCGCCTAAAAGTAACGCTCATGGCTCTGGAGATGAAGGTAAAACACAAAATGACCGACGCATGCTTCAACGAGAACATGTCATTCTGGCACGAACGTCTTCCCAAGGGGAACAAGTGCCCGACCAGTTTCGAGGAGGCAAAGAAAATCGTGTGTCCTCTGGATTTACCGCACGTGAAATACCATGTGTGCATGAACAATTGCATCATTTATCGGGACGAGCACGCGGAGTCTACCATATGTCCGGTGTGCGGCATCACTTGATACAAGAAGAGGAAGAAAGCTCCTCGAAAATCGGTGTGGTACTTTCCGATCACTCCTCATCTAGAGCGGTATTTTGCGGACCCTAAGGTAGCAAAGCTCCTGCATTGGCACACGGATAGGGAGGAGAAGAAGCGGGAAGATGACGGAAATGATACGGAGATAAATAAAAAAGACAAGATGCTGAGTCACCCTAAGGATGCGAGCCAGTGGCAAGCGTTGAACTTCAAATACCCAGAATTTGGGAAGGATCCAAGGAACATCGTGCTGGGCGCGAGCACCGATGGAGTCAATCCATTTGGCAGCCAGAGAATCACACATCGCACATGGCCTGTGTTTGTGTGGATGTACAACCTTCCCCCCTAGTTGTGCATGAAGAGGAAGTACATTCACATGAGTATGCTAATTGAAGGGCCGAAACAACCAGGGAACGACATCAATCTGTATCTGGGGCTGCTGAAAGAGGAGCGAGACACGCTGTGGAAAACGCCAGCCAATACGTGGGACGCCGCAGAGAAAGAATATTTCCCTATGAGAGCCGCATTGCTCACGATGGTGCACGACTATCTCGGTTACGGATATCTCGCGGGGCAGGTAGTCCATGGATTTTCTAGATGCGTAAGGTGCATGGATGACACAACGTATCGCCTGCTAGATAGAGATCCCGGGTCTTCGAAAACCGTGTTCATGGGACATCGAAGGTGGCTTCGCGACGATGACCCGTGGAGGAAAAGCAAGGATCTGTTCGATGGTGAAACTGAACCCCGAAAACGCCCGCGTACGAGGAGCGGCGAGGAAATAGACGAGTTGTTGAAAAATTGGAAAGATTACCCACTGCCGGGAAAGAAGCAAAAGGCGCCAGAGCCGGGAAAGAAGTGAAAGGCGCCAGAGCCGCTGCTGAAGGTATGGAAAACGAGGTCTGTTTTCTGGGACTTGCCGTACTGGAAGATCCACCGTGTGCCTCACAGCATTGATGCCATGCATATCACGAAGAACGTGTGTGAGAGTCTGCTTGGTACCCTGCTCAACATGCCAGAGAGGACCAAAGATGGGTCGAAAGCAAGGGCAGACTTGAAATCGATGGGCATCAGGCAAGAGCTTCACGCTAATGATGATGATGATGATGATGATGATGATGATGATGATGATGATGATGATGATGATGATGATGATGATGATGAAGATGATGATGAGGCGAAGCAGGACACAGAAACTCATCACAAAGGCAAAAAGGCCAAGAAGACCAAAAATGACTACCCTCCCGCATGCTTCACTCTAAGTCAGGAGGAGATCGAGCAGTTTTTCACCTGCCTCGTAGGAGTAAAACTTCCTTACGGTTACGCGGGGAAGATAAGCAGATACCTAGACCCAGCGAAGTAGAAGTTCAGTGGGATGAAGTCTCACGACTGTCATGTGCTGATGAAAAGATACTTCCAGTTGCAATCCGTGGGATCATGGACGCGCACGTCCGTGAAACGCTATTTGGCCTATGCAACTTTTTCGACGTCATCTCTCGGAAGTCGATTGCTGTGAGGCAACTCAGAAGGCTATAGGAAGAGATCATGGTGATACTATGCGAGCTTGAGATGTACTTCCCGCCCGCATTCTTCGATGTCATGGTGCATGTGCTGGTCCATATCGTGGAGGATATCATCCAACTTGGGCCGACGTTCCTGCACAGCATGATGCCGTTCGAAAGGATGAATGGTGTCATCAAAGGATACGTTCGCAACATGTCATGTCCAGAGGGAAGCATAGTCAGGAGCTTTCTGACCGAAGAGTGCATCTCCTACTGCACGAATTATCTTGGCATCGAGAACCCCGTTGGTCTGCCCATCAACAGGCACCTCGGTAGGCTCGCTGGATGGGGTCACCGTGAGGGTCGCCGTGAAATGCATGTCGACTTCAAGGGTCGACTCGCCGACTTTGAAAGAGCAAACCTAGTCGCGCTACTACACATAGACGTGGTCGATCCTTGGGTGGTAGAGCACAAAACCTTTATCGAGAAGATTTACAATGACCGAGGCCAACAGAGTACGGACGGAGATATAATCAAAGAGCACAACTCATGTTTCACGTGTTGGTTCAAGCAGAAGCTTCTGTCGTACCCTTTACATGAGGATTCTTCCGCGGAAGAACAACTCATATTCGCCTTGTCACAGGGCTCCGAGCACAACCTGATGACCTATGAGGCGTACGATATCAACGGCTACACATTCTACACCGAGGACAAGGACATGAAGAGCGATGGTTATGAGAACTCCGGGTAACAATGGAATCCTACACCGGTAACGACAAGGACAGATACTACGGAAGGATCGAGGAGATCTAGGAGCTGAGCTACGCTGGAGAGAAGGTCCCGATGTTCCGTGTCAGATGGGCCAAGAGCGTCCTAAAAGAAGACCGGTATTTCACCACCATGGTTATACCCGAAGCCAAATCCAAGACCGCGCGCACAAACGTCACTGCAAAAAATGAGCCATGGGTACTGGCTTCCCAAGTGGACCAATGCTTCTTCATTACTGACCCGTCAAAGCCCAGTAGTGTTGTCATGAGGAGAGGCAAAAGGAAGATCATCGGAATGGATGGCGTAGCCAATGAGAAAGACTTCGACAAGTACAGCGACCCGAAGATCGAACATGACGACGATGATGAAGTAGCAGCACACACCACAAGAAGAAGTAGGACCACCCTACCTAAAGGACGTCCGTTCCAGAGAAGAACTCCATTTGCAAAAAAAAAGGGCAAGAAGATTGTCAACAGATAGCTAGCTAAGATCGATTGTATTTACATCGTAGTCTTCATTTCTCGAATGTATTTCATGGGCACTTTTTGATATCATGAATATTTTTAAATTTCATGGGCACTTTTTGATATCATGAATATTTTTAAATTTCATGGGCACTTTTTGAATTCATGAGGACACTCGATCTCGATCCCCCTCCATCTCGATCTCGATTCCACCCGCACCCTCCCCCGCTAGCTCCACCGCCGCCGACGACCCACCGCACCCTCCCCCGCTCCACCACC
>NC_041382.1:718450291-718450825 GCF_002162155.2 Triticum dicoccoides | reverse complement strand
ACCGCCGCCGCCGATGATATTTTCAAATAACAAATTTGATGATATTTTTTAAAAAATTATTACTGTTTTTATAAAAAATTATTACTGTTTCATATTCATATTCATTTTCTAAAAAATAATTATAAAAAATTGTAGACTACAATTTTTGTTAAACAACAATTATTACTGTTTTTATAAAAAAATATTACTGCTTCATATTCATATTCATTTATTAAAAAATAATAATAATAAATATACTAATGGCGCACCGGCCTGGTGGTGCGCCATTGCTATCTAAAAAAAGATTTTTAATGGCGCACCGGCGGTGGGTGCGCCATTGCTATCTAAAAAAAAGATTTTTAATGGCGCACCGACGGGTGGTGCGCCATTAGTAAGCCTCCCCTATAGCTAAGTCCTCCCTCTCCCTCGCCAGAGATCCCCTTTCGTCCCTTTCTCCCTCGCCGGACCCACGACGTCGCCGCCCCGACCCCCGCCGGACTCCACCCCCGCCGCCCACGCGCCCCCATGCCCCCACCCCCGCTGTCCCCACCCCCA
>NC_041382.1:718440887-718450281 GCF_002162155.2 Triticum dicoccoides | reverse complement strand
CCATCCCCTCCCCTCCCCCATCAACGAGAGGAGCATCTGGTGCCCCCGCCCTCGAGTTCGTCGACGACGCCGTCCTCCAGCCGCTGCCGCCGCAGCCGCCGTCCTCCCGCCCAGGTACCTCTGCTCCTTCCTCCTTCCTCCCTCTCTTGGGGTTTAGTAGTGAGAACATGCATGGTCCAGCATTCAGTTGGAGTATTGCCTAGGTTCAATTAGGTTCAGTAGTGCTACTATGTTTAATATCGTTGCTCATGTGCTATACTTTGGCAGCCTGGAGTATTATTTCCAAATTGGAGTAGTAGTGAGCATGTGGTGTATTGCTGTGTACTGTAGTTCCCGCTCTTCTCAAATTGGGGTGTGTTGTGTAGTGTAGTTCCCTCCTCAAATTACTTGCAAGCATATTGTAACTATTTTCACTCTGTCCTGAAGGTTTTTGACCACACAATCTGTGGTGACCCACACTCTGTTGGTTCACACTCATTGAGTTCGCTCATGAAGGTATTATATGTTCACATGGTACATTTATGTTTTCAGCAGCTAATTGATGGTTTGATACATGATACATTTCATGCACAGGGTGCTAGAGCTGCACTTAACTTGCTAAAATTATCCCCTTGTTCTTACTGGTTATAGAAATTCATTGCTTGTCCTATGTTTTCTGTCAGGGTATAGTTTGCTTGAGTTTGTGTCCTTTAATTTGTAAATCTGCAGTTATAGCCACATTTAGGATAAGTTGTTGTATATACTGTCATAAAGTTCGGCAAGAACAGGGCATCAATAGTGCTACTCTAGTATCAAGTTGGGGAGGGACAAATGGACAGGGCATCACTGTAGCTGTACTGCACAACAAACTATTAGTCTTAGGATTAACACTCCTCATATGAGATGAGAGGATTTTTTTAAATGGCTTCTTGCAGTTTTGAAAATTCATTTTATTCGGTTACTAAAAATTCAGTTAATTCAGTTAGGAAAAAAATTTCAGAACTTTTGTTTGCTGTAACATATTGATGTGCTTTGTAAAACTTGTTCTTGTACTGAACTACTAATGCCTTGTGATGCTCTGAATTACTTGTGATGCATCTGAATTACTTGTGATCACATTGAGAAAGACATGCAAAGATGATGATCAAAGATATATATTTCAGATTTGTATAGTTTCAGAGATTTGTATGACCAAAGATATAGTTCAGATTTGAATTGTTTCAGAAATTGGTATGACCAAAGATGCTATTGTATATAAATGGGCTGCTGTAGAACTGTTCTTCATCTTTACAGTGCTGTTGTATAGAAATATGCTGAATTTTCTGCTCTGATTGTTGCTCAAAGAAATTTAGCAAAAAAATGGGGTCCTGGGAGACGCCGCTGCTGCTTGAGGCCCTTGATAGGCCCTTCGTGTCATGATGATTTTGCAGGTACCCTGAGAGGCCCTTGAGTTTGCCGAAATGTCGATTAACTTCCGTTCCGGCAAATTCGGGTACTCCATATGTCCTATTTTCAGCAAAGGTCATGCTGAAATTTTCCGTGAATTTTAGCATGACTTTGCTAAAAATCAGACATATGAGGTACTTGCGACTAATGTTGATTATCTTCTGCTCAAAATTTATGCTGCTATAATGTTGTATGATAATGTTGTAAGGGTACTAATTGGTCTCTTCTGCTGCTTATCAGAGATGGAGGGAAGCAGCCACCGCCGCTCTGCCTCACCGGAGTACGAGTTGGATGCTTTCAAGTTCTTCACTATCATACTTTCTTCTTCAGTATCAGCCAGGAGGCAGGTATATAAAACGAGAGATCTCCCCTTCACCCATCTCATTATGATAACTCTATTGTTTGCTACATCACTCCTTGTCCCAAATTGCAGAGGCTGCCTGACGCTTTTATGAAGATGATGGGTGAAGATCCGCCAGATAATGTGAAGCTCCGACAGGCCGGCAGCGGGGTTCGCAGGCTGTGGGACGTGGAGTTAGTGATCGAGGAGGGCCACATGTACCTGTGCCATGGCTGGGAGAAGTTCTACAGTGCCTACGACCTGTGGACCGGGTACTTTCTTCTCTTGAGGTAGGACAATGACGCCACAATGCTCATCGTGAAGGTTTTCAACACGACTATGTGTCACATGCACTACGCTGAAGACGAAGATGCCAGTGCGTTCTGCCTCTTCTTATTCCTCTACATTTGGCTTTGTCTCACATCGATTGTTAACGGTCATTGTTGCATTTGGACAGGCAATGGGAGCAGCGATTCTGGCAGCAGCGATTCTGGCAGTAGTGATGATTCTGGCAGCAACAATTCTGGCAGCAGTGAAGACAACAAGAAGGATGATCCGGACTAGAGTGGGGGAGAAGAGGAGCAGAGTAGGGATGAGGAGCTGCGGGATTATGATGGGCATCAGGCTGAGGATGACCTAGCGCTGGTGGTGGCTGACCAAGGGCAAGAGACGGTGGTGGCTGACCAGGTGCAAGAGATGGTTGTGGCTGACCATGGGCAAGAGATGGTGGTGGCTGACCATGGGCAAGAGATGGTGGTGGCCGAGGGTGGCCTCGCGATGGTGGTGGTGCCTGACAATTACCACGCACCGATGGTGGCGCCGGCGATCCCACAGCTGGGCGACATGACCACGCCAATTGTGGTAGAAGACTACATCCCACAGCTGCCTCCACTGCCTCGCCGCTCTTGGCGCATCATGCTGAGGAAGGAGAAGGAGAAGAACAATGAGAACTGAACTATGTCAGGTATGTCAGATCTCCAAAATGATATATATATATATATATATATATATATATATATGTACTTAGTTACCTATTTATGTCTAATATGCTTAGTTTCCTATAGGTTAGCTCCAAAATTACTTATGTTAGCACAAAATGATCAAGTTTACATAATAAGCTTATAGTCTTCTTCTTATTCTTCTTCTTATCCAAAATGACATAGGTTAGCTTCATTTTACCTAAGTTGGCTCTAATATGCTAACTTAGAGCTTATATGCTTAGCTTCCTATAGGTTAGCTCCAAAATTACTTATGTTAGCACAAAATGATCAAGTTTACATAATAAGCTTATAGTCTTCTTCTTATTCTTCTTCTTATCCAAAATGACATAGGTTAGCTTCATTTTACCTAAGTTGGCTCTAATATGCTAACTTAGAGCTTATATGCTTAGTTTCCTGTAGGTTAGCTCCAAAATTACTTATGTTAGCACAAAATGATCAAGTTTACATAATAAGCTTATAGTCTTCTTCTTATTCTTCTTCTAGTCTTCTTCTTCTTCTTCTTCTTCTCTTCTTCTTCTTCTTCTTCTAACTTCTTGTTTATCATTTTGCAGATTTGATTTAATTCACAGAAGCTTGCATGGATGGAGTGCTTCTTTTCCATTTGTGTTTTTATTTTGTATCAATGTGAAACTTTTGTGAATTGATGGATAACGGTGTTGAATGAACATTGTGAAACTTTTGTAATATGTAACGATGGAACTATGTGTTGGCTATGTATGTATATATGATGAAACTTGTGTGTTGGATATGATCTGGTGGACGCAGGTAACATCATTACATATGGCCCCTTAGATCTCTAATATTTTTTAACCTGTGAAAATATCAGAAATAAAAAAAATCCCTAATATTCATACTAGTGGCGCACCACACAAGACACTAATGGCGCACTGTGATAATCACACTAATGGCGCATCACCCAATAGTGCGCCATTAGTATGCGAAACCACATGGTTAAATATGGCCCCTGGGAGGCATACTAATGGCGCATGGTGTTCTATACTAATGGCGCACTGTGTGGTGCGCCATTAGTAATAAATACTAGTGGCGTGACACTAATGGCGCACCAGTGATGCGCCATTAGTAGGCAAAACTAGTGCGCCATTAGTGGGCCTTTTCCTAGTAGTGTCGCGCGTGCTCTCCTACTGGATTGATACCTTGGTTCTCAAAACTGAGGGAAATACTTATGCTACTTTGCTGCATCACCCTTTCCTCTTCAAGGGAAAACTAACGCAGTGCTCAAGAGGTAGTCTGGCTCGCGTGAAAAAGAGGCTGGTCAGCGCATGGCAGCGGGCGACGGTGCATGCAGGTAGGCAAGCTACGTGCATGCATGCAGGCTAGCCGGACATGTCGTGCATGCATAACAGGCTTCTGTCGTTGTGGCACGTGCACGGCCCAAGTCTAACCACGGCACAACGAGCTAACCATGGCACCGTCCGCGCGACCCCACTCATCAGGTCCAACGGGCGACACAGTCAGGGCGGCCCCACTCATCAGAGTTAATGGTCAAAGCACTGACCCGACGGCATCCACCGTTTGTGACCAGTTCTAAGGGTTTTGGGCAAGGGAGTGGGGAAACACTACTAGGGAAAAGCCTAGAAGCAGGGCGGGTTTTGGGCCTTTTAGTAGCACGGGGGCCGGCGCTACTAATAAGGCGCTACAGCTAACGTATAGCAGTAGCGCTGGTTCACCCACGCTACTGCTACACAAGTGTTGCAGCAGCGCGCTTAAAGGAAGCTCGCTGCTGCTAATAGCTATAGCGCGCTTCCCCTGTGCGCGCTACTGCTACAACCGTGCTGCTACTAACTTTTCTCCACTCGCTACTGCTAATTTTAGTAGTTTTTTGTTTTTTTCTCGGCATATTTGTTTTGTATTTGAACAGGCTTTATAGAAGAATCTTTAGCACATACAAATGTCATCATGATACACATACAAATGCCTGCGAGATCACAAATGTAATCATAGCATATACATACAAATAGTCTCATCATAATCATCATCCAACACAAAGTGGTATCTTGTCATCATCTCAAAAATAGCGATACATGCAAGTCTCGAATACTTGCAACTACAACGTCATCCATCTAAAGAAAGGTATACGCGAGAAGAGCTATCACTATGAGTGAGAGCGGAACTATGCAGTACATGAGATGGCGGTTACGAGTCATCTCTCGCGCTAGCGTGAACCTCAAGTAACTAGCTTCTCCTTCTTGTCTGCTTTTGAAGCCTTTATGGCTGGCGTCCGAGAACCCATTCACTTGCGTCTGACACTCATGCCACTCGTTGTACACCCCCGAAACCTTCCCTTTGTACACGACATAGCAGTTCCATCTCGCCATCAAGAAACTAGGTACCTATTAGAGATGCATGTTCATGAAGAGGATGTACAATCATATATATGCAACAAAATATACTAGAGAACACTGAAAAAGAAAGGGTTAGCAACTAGATGCAACATACATTACGCAAATTAATTAACTAGAGGTACGCATGTCATCATACACAAACTAACAAAGTAGCGTTACGTGGACATCACAAAGTTTCATCGCTACAAATACTATACAAGTTCAACCGACACATATCATCATCATCGGCATCATAAATCACTAGAAGTTCCATCCTTCCATATCATCGAGGATGGACCCTAGCTTCTTGAACGGCGTGAGGTCTAGACGATGCATGCCTATGCGAGTTCGGACGTCAGCTCGTGATATAGGGCCATGGTGGAACATACCCTTCTCATCGACGACTTCTTTCATGATGATCGTCGCAATGTCGCTTTGGATGCGAAAGAAGTCATCTCTAAGTTTATAATCCGCTTCTCCATGAGATTCTAGCCACTTGTGGATATGATCATCATTTCTGCTTCTCATGCGAAGCTTTTGGTGATCCGTGTTGAACTGAATCATGAGATGGAGGATGTAGAATCCATCCTTCTTTCTTGGTTTTGGGACATGGATGCAGGAGAAGTTAGTTTTATGCGCGAAACCCGTCTTCTTGTTCCTTTGTTTCCTGATCTGCATGTGGCCACCTCTAAAGTTGAAGCCTTGGAGAGCATCATCTAGAATATTCATTATGTGGGTGTAGTCTTTTTTCTCGTAGTCTCTGGAAGGGTCAAAATACACGGCGTGGGAGACTTGCGGATAAAGAACGACAAGGACGGCGCGCCCGTTGCTGCAGGGAAAAGACACCTCAAATCATTCCCCGTAGAGAGAGAAGGAATGATTGAAATGTATGAAAGGGTTGTTCGAAACTGACTTACTTTCGATGATAAGGCACGAGGACAATTTCCCGTTCCTTCTTCTGTACCATGAAGTTTTGGAGGTACTCCCTAGCAGTTTCACGCTCAAAGTCGCCGAGACTCAAGAAAGACTCGTGCATGTAGTATGGATCCGCCACACAGATTTGCGGGACTTCTTCACTGTTCATGACGGAGCTCATATGTAGCGCAAAAAGGCGGATGATTGTAAAATCGAGCCGCCTTGTCAGAAACATCTCAAAGATATGGTCAAACCGCAGGAAGAACACCTCCGCGGGCCGTGTCTCGACGTAGCACTTCCCCTCAGGCAAACAAGCCGCGTATGTCGGATATCCTGGATCCTTTAAGGCTAGTAGGCTTTTCTTAGTCGACAGCACATGGTCGTGCAGTCTCCTGAGATCCCCTGATAGTGCCTCCAGCGGTTTCGGCGGTAGCATCGGCTCGCCCGTGAGATGGAACATGGCCGCACCTTTCACGGGTACACGCTCTTCAGAATGCATCGTCTGGCTGCTATGTGCTCTGGCTTGTTTGGAGGTAGCTATCTTCCCCGATCTCTTTCTCTCCTTTTTCTTGGGCACACCTTCTAGACCCTTCCTTAACCCCTGCCCCAGTGTTCCCGGGCTAAGTATTGTACGACCCTCGCGCTGGGAAAGTTGAGCCTGTGTTGAGGCGGAATCTTCAGGCGTGTCCTGTGAGGATTTCATGAAGAGAGACTTTTTGCAATCCCTGCTACGACCTTCCTGCCCGGGCATATCATCCATATCCTCATTAGCAAGCTGATAGCCCGATTCGTCATATGGTTGACTCATCAATTCTATGTCACAGTCATATGCGTTTGTATTGAGGAAATCCATAGGGTCGACCTCCGTCTCATCATCCATTCTTTGTTCTACAGGACAAATTACATCAGCCAGCACTATTGCACCCCCTTCATCATGTCGTCCGCCGCTCTCACCCGGCACTACAGGAGCTGGTAATTGCGTAGGCGGGGTGGTGGTCTCCGCACATGCTTGTTGATGTGTGGTTATTTGTGTGCTCTCGGCCGGCTCCAGACGAATAAGATTCTTCGGCCATAGCAGCACCCAACCCTTGCAGCTTCCAATCCGCGGCGGGGTCTCGTCGTCCACTCCCACATGCTGTACTGCAGGAGGCAAATCCTCGTGCCCCGATTTCACACTGGACAAGCTAACCATGAAGTGCCCAGCAGGGGTCGGCTGGTTGTGGAACGTGGGTTGCAAGGGGTCCATTATCATCCTCTTTCCCACGTCCACCTTCTGGCCTTTGATCAACTAGAGTATGGTGCACGGGGTTTCTTTCGCCTGCAAACACATATGTTTGTGGCGTAAAACATCTGAAAGGCAACAAAAATGGAATATTATATATATATGGTGGTGCGACATGTAATTACCGTGATGGCGTCGAGCTCAGCCAAAGACGAAGGCCCACCGAGCACGCCAGAGACTGAGTACGGGCTGCTATGAGCGGGAGCGGCTGCGAGAGTAGGCCCGGTTGTGTGGGAAAGTGATGGTGCGATGATGTTGTTGTTCATGGAGTTGCTCCCGTTGAAACTGGGCAACGGGAAATCATGTACCGTCTTGTCTGGATTTTCCTTCGTCCAATTGATGATAACTGGAACCAAGTTAGTAGCGAAATCATTTCTGCAGGCAGTTACAGCTGCATTGACTGCCTGCTGTAACAACTCATATTTGTCCTCGACTGATTTTTTCGTGTCCACAGCTGCTTTTTTCTCGACCGCAAGCTTCACCTTCGCGTCAATGTCCGCCTGACTAAACTTCTTTTTCTGCTTCTTGGCCTCCGGGCCCTCATTGTAAAACACCTTCCACGTGGCGCCGTCTCCAGCGCCATGCACACGACCATATTGCGGCCGCTGGCCCAAAGGGAGTCCCTTAAGTTCGTTCAAGGCCCGGTTGAGAGGGGTGTCCCACTTGGGCCTCATCGGAGAAGTAGGGCTTTCGGCTGCAAGTTGGTGTTGCTTCTCCAGTAGTCTAATCAATTTCCTCGTGATCTTGTCCGTGTAAAAAACTTTTTTCTCCTTGTCCCACTTGTAGCGGGCCCTGATGAAGTCATGCTCAGGGGTTGGTGAACTTTGCGAAGGGGTCTGGGAGACCCGCGGCTTCACGTTCCGCGTCCTCTTTATCCCATATGGGCCTTTTACCGAGGTAGCCACGGCTTCCGAGGCGATGCTTCCCCGTGTTCCTTTGCGGAAGGCTCTTGAATTTCGCAGCCTTAGCCTTGGCGTCCTCGGTAGCGCAAGTGTCCTTGAACTTTTCGAACTCCTCTTCCGTAAGTGTCGGATTTTCCTCTAGAATCTTGGACAGGGGTTCCTCAGCCTCAATAGCTCATTTCACCCTCGATTTCCAGGAGGCCAAATCATTGCTGAACATGCCCATGGTGTGATTGTTAATCTTTTTCATCTTCGGATCATCCCACGGTTGTTCTATGTTATCATCCCGGTCGGGGAACTTGAATCTCTTGTGCAACTTCGTTAGGAGCAACTGCGTCAAATGTTCTTTACTCCTTAAGTCATCGTCGTTGATGCTCGCACATTCCCGTAGGATGCATCCTACTTGGTTCCCATAGCACTTGCGAGGTTCTTCCGGCTCTAACGGCTCAAACTTGCCAGGTGCCATCTTTGTGATCACAAGTAGTCCAATCCCTAGTTTGTTAGGTTTTCGTATCCTCTGCTTCTTATGCTTCCTCTTTTCGGTATCGGCATCGGTGCCGGTACCTTCCCCGCCGATACCTTCCCCACCGGTCTCGGCGCCGCCATCGGTGCCGGCGCCGTCGGTGTCGGTGTCGGCATCAGTACCATCATCGATACGGACCTGCAAACCTTGCTTAACAGTCAAAAAGTCAAGGTAGTCTTGTTCACCCTCATAATCCATCTCGTCTGCATCTTCGTCAGAAGGCCCAGTTTCTTCGTTGTTCGACATGTTTCCTATGATTAAGTGTCCTCATTTATTTCTAAAAGTATGAATAAATGAGAAATGAGATAAAAAAGAAATCTATGTGCTAGCACTCGATATGCCAACTATGTAGCACAAATCATGCCTTTATTCACGGGAAATTTTGGCATGACCTTTGCTAAAGAATGGACATATCGAGCGCCTGAAATTCACCGGAACGGAAATGAATCAACATTCCGGCGTAACATAGGCCACTCGGATCATTTACCAAAACATGACATGTCCAAAACATGACATATCCACATATCACATGTCCAGTTCAAATTTGCATATAAATTCAGCAAATTTTGAAACCTATCTAAATTCATAACTAAATAGATAACCTAATTAACATAACTAAAACCTAAGTAAATTAACCCTAGCTAGCAGAGAGAGAGAGAGGGGG
>NC_041382.1:718440234-718440726 GCF_002162155.2 Triticum dicoccoides | reverse complement strand
GCGGCGGGGTCGGGGGCGGCGGGATCGGGGGCGAGCGCGCCGGGGTCGGGGGCGGGCGCAGCGGTGCGACGGGGCCGGGGAAGAGAGTGGTGATTTGGGGGAAAAGAGGCGGGATGAAGCAGGGAGAGGGAGAATTTTGGGTTAAGTGGACGTAGCAGTAGCGCGTTTACACGAAACGCGCTACTACTATTATGAGCAGCTATAGCGATTTTCTGCAGAAACCGCTACTGCTACCTTGACTAGCTGTAGCTCTTTTTCACTAAAGCGCTACTGCTATAACCAGTTTCTCTTTTTTCTTTTCCTCAACATAATAGGAACATATATATTACATCATTGGACCCTTGCATAATAATGGCTAAGTGTGTATACAAAATAGGAACATATATATATTACATCATTGGACCCATGCATAATAATGGCTAAGTGTGTATACAAAATAGGAACATATATATATATATATTACATCATTGGACCCATGCATAATAATGGCTA
>NC_041382.1:718434263-718440131 GCF_002162155.2 Triticum dicoccoides | reverse complement strand
TATATTACATCATTTGACCGATTCCTCAGCGCTGATGTTTTCGTTTTTGAGTCACCTTCTTTCCCTTCTTGTTCATCGAAGAATAATTGAGCCCCTCATTGTGACTTTGCCTTTTCCATGGAGTACGATTTTTCTTTGGTAATGTAGTATTGATTCTTCTTTTGACGTATACTTCATCATCATCGTCATCTTCCCTCATTGGGTTGCCGTACTGATTATAGTCTTCCTCGTTGGCGACTCCATCCATTCCAATGATGTTTCTTTTGCCTTTCCTCATGACAACACGACTGGGATTGCATGGGTTGGTTATGAAGAAGCATTGTGTCACGTGCTTAGCGTGTACCCATGGCTCGTTTTTTGCGATAGCGTTCACGGTAGCGCTTTTGGCGTCGGGTATAGTCATGGTAGTGAAAATCTGGCTTTCTCTTTCGACATTCTTAGCCCATCTGACACGGAACATCGTCGTGTTGTGCAGTCCAGAGTAGTCAAGCTCCCAGATCTCCTCGACCCTTCAATAAAATCGTTCAGTTGCGCCGTTGTCGCTGCCGGTCATGCATTCCATCGTCACCCCTGAGTTCTGATATTCATCACTGTCCATATCTTCGGCCTCCGTGTAGAACGTGTATCCGTTGACATCATATGCCTGATAGGTTACGAGGTTGGGCGAGGGGCCATGTGCTAAGGCGTATATGAGCAATCCGTCCTTAGAGCCCTCCTCCGGGGGATTAGCAATAATATGCTCTTTGAACCAATGCAGGAAAGTGGAGTTGTGCTCTCTAGTAACTTCGGCGTCCGTCCTGCATACCCCCCGGTCACGATACTTCTTTGCGATAATTTCTTTGTGCAGTTCCACGAAAGGATCTACCTCGTCTAGGTGTTGTAGCACTACCAAGTTTGCTCTGTCAAAGTCGCTGCGTCGATCTGAGTATGCCACGTGCAGTTCCCTGCGACCGTTGCAGTGACCTTCTCCTTCGAGCCTCCCATCGTGCTTGTTAACGGGCAAACCAACACTAAGACCAGGCGGCTGGTCTGCGCCATATAGAAAATTCTCACAGAAAGAGATGCACTCTTGTGTCAAATAGCCCTGGACGATGCTTCCATCCGGACGGGACATGTTACGAATGAATCCTTTGATGATCCCATTCATCCTCTCAAACGGCATCATGTTGTGCAGGAATGACGGCCCCAGGTCTATTATGTCATCCACAATATGGACACACAGATGCACCATCACGTCAAAGAATGCGGGCGGGAAGTACATCTCAAGCTCATTCAGTATCACAACGATCTCTTCCTGTAGCCTTCGGAGCTGCTTCACACTGATCGACATTCGAGAGATGATGTCAAAAAAGTTGCAGAGACCAATAAGCGTGTCACGGACGTGCTTGTCCATTATCCCTCTAAGGGCAACAGGTAATGCGTCATCATCACATGACAGTCATGAGACTTCATCCCGCTGAACCTTTTCTTGTCTGTGTCTAGATATCTACTTATCTTGCCACAGTAACCGGAACTAACTTTGACTCCGATAAGGCACTTAAAGAATTGATTGATCTCAGCCTGACTTAAGGTGAAGCAAGAAGGGGGGCAATAATCCTCATTCTTTATTTTCTTGCCCTTCTTCTCCCGTGCCTCTGTGTCCGTCTCTGTCTCGTCTGACATTTTACGGGGCGGCATGTGCAGATCTTCCCTGATTTTCAAATCTTGCAAGTCTTGTCTTGCCTTCGGCCCATCCTTGGTCTTATCCGGCATGTTCATTAGTGTTGCGAGCAAGCTCTCAAGGACATTCTTATAGATATGCATTTGATCAAGGAAATGAGGAGTATCGAGTTTGTGCCAGTACTCCAAGTCCCAGAACACAGACCTCGTCTTCCATACCTTCAGCAGCGGCTCCGGCGCCTTTCTCATCGTCTTTCCTGGCGTGGGGCACTCCTTCCAGTTTTTCAGCAGCTCATCGATTTCTGCACCGCTTCGCTTACGTGGAGGTCCTCGATGCTCAGCATGACCATTGAATAGATCTCCATGGTTTCTCCACGGGTCGTCCTGTTCGAGCCATCTTCGATGCCCCATGTACACGATTTTCCCAGACCCACCATCTTTCCTTGATGTTAGCTGCTGAGACGTCGTATCATCCATGCACCGCGTGCATCCGCAATATCCATGGCACACCTGGCCTGCCACATATCCGTAACCAAGATAGTCGTGCACTGTCATGATCAGCGCGACTCTCATGTTGAAATACTCGCCTTTGCTGGCGTCCCATTTCTTGGCCGGTGTTTTCCATAACGTGTCTAACTCCTCCTGAAGTAGCCCCAGATACAAATTAATATTATTTCCTAGTTGTTTCGGCCCTTGAATAAGCATGCTCATGTGAATGTACTTCGATTTCATGCACAACTAGGGGGGAGGTTGTACATCCATACAAACACGGGCCATGTGCTATGGTTGGTGCTCTGGTTGCCAAACGGATTCATGCCATCGGTACACGCGCCGAGCACGATGTTCCTTGCATCACATTTAAAATACCGATAGAAGTTGTTCAACGCTCTCCACTGGCTTCCATCCTTGACGTGTCTCAGCTTTGGATCATCTCCATTGTTGGGCTTCTTCCTCTCCGCGTGCCAGCGCATTAGCTTTGCTTCCTTGGGATCTACAAAATACCTCTGGAGACGGGGAGTGATCGGTAAGTACCATACCACTTTCTGGGGACATTTCTTCCTGGCCTTCTTGTATCGAGAAGCATTGCACACTGGACAACTTGTTTTTTCCGTGTGCTCCTTCCGATAAATTATGCAATCGTTGATGCATGCATGGTATCTAACGTGTGGCAGATCAAGAGGGCACATGATCTTCTTGGCCTCATCAACACTACTAGGACATAGATTACCCTCGGGAAGAACATCCTTTAGGTACTTGAGATGCTCATCGAGGCTAGTGTCGGTCCATTTGTTTTTAGCCTTCGTCTTCAGGAGTTGGAGCGTGAAACTCAAGCGGGTCACCCCAGGATTGCAACCATCATACAATGGAGTGTTCGAGTCTACCACTGTTGCTCCAGCTTATCCCCCTCTCTAGAAGTAGCTCTCTCAGTACTCGTCTCCTTGCGAAGCAATGCTTGAACATGAGGGTCCCGCATGATTGAACTTAGTACCGACGAACTCTGCTGCGTGGAGTCCATGTCGTTCTCTCCGCCGCCATGTCCGGCCCCTTCTCCGCCGCCATGTCCGGCCTCTTCCCCGCCGCCATTATCGATCATCTCTTCGTCTTGCCCCGTGTCATCATTGCCTGCCCCGTCGGCATCCTCAACATCGTCATCCTCACCCTCAATTATCCACCGAGTATAGCCATCCATGAAACCAGTCATGAGCAGGTGCGCTTCGACACGACCATCGACATGGGGGTCAAGCCAAACTATTCCTTTGCATTTTCGACACGGACATAAAACCTCTGTCAGGTTATTTTCCTTCATGTCCTGCACCCCCGACCGCAACCACTTGTCCACCATCGTTCCACTGACCATCGTCAACTCTGCACGGTAATAATAAACAAATTGATTATAAAAATGCGTGCATTCATCAAAGTCATACAAAAATTCGGCATGACCTTCCTTAAAAATAGGACATATATAGATCTAGAGTTTGCCCGGAATTCGCCAAAACGGAAATAAATCGACATTTCGGCAAAACATAGGCAACTCAAATGCACAATTTGGCGTCAACTCATGCCACACACACAATTTCCATAAAAATATCACACACACATGCATAAACATATTTCCATTTTGCAAAAGCATGAAATAATAATCACACCTCTATCTCAAGATCGAGCACACGGTGGAGATGATGATGTATGGAGGTCAAAAGTGCACAAAGCTCTTCTTGACAAAGAAAGATCTAGTTAGGGGGCAAATAGGTCACTTGACTAAATGCTACATCTACCTAGCTAGCTAATTTGGGAGGAGACAATTTCAACTAGTGGAGGGGGAGGAAAAAGAGAAAGGAGATGAATTAATGGAGGTGGTGTAGTTATAGCTAGGAGTAATGAAGAGAGAGAAAGGTAGGTAGAAGAGGGAGAGTAATGGGGGGAGAAGTATTGAGGAAGAAGAAGAGTGAGAGAGGGAGGATGTGGGGGGTAGGGGAAAGGGAGGAGAGGTGATGGGAGGGGGAGGTGGAAAAGGTGGTGGGTGCTACGTCTTAGCAGTAGCGCGGGAGAAAAAGCACGCTGCTGCTAAGAGCGTAGCAACAGCGCGCTTTCCTGTCATGCGCTACTGCTAAACGGGCCAACCCTGTGCACAATTTCAAAATTAGCAGCAGCGAGGTGACAAAAAAGAGCGGTACTGCTATGGCATTAGCAGCAGCGCGCTTCCAGGCGCCATGCTACTGGTAAACTTATGTCGCTGTGCACTGTCGGTGGATTTTTGTAGCAGCGCGGTTTAAGCGTCACGCGCTACTGCTAAGTTTGCACCAGTAGCGAGCTTTCCGTAGCCGCACTGCTACTACTTAGCAGCAGCGCCTCTTTTTATGCCGCACTGCTGCTAAGATTCTGTGTATAAGGTTTTCCCTAATAGTGAAAAGTGAGCAATAGTTAAGAGCGTGGGGATGAATGAGTATGGCTAAGGGACCAGGGGCACCGATGTAAAAATCCCTTTTCTTTATACTTGTGTAATAATTTCTCTAGATCATCTCTATCCCTACAAAAAAGAATATCTCTAGTTGCTTCTTCACTCATAACATAGCCTTCTGGTACCTTAGGCAATTCATATCTAGGAGGGCTAGCTCTAGCAATTGTTTCAGGAGTTTTAGTTTCAAACTCATCATCAGATTCAACAACATCATGCTGTATAACTCTAGCAATTTGTTTATCAGGAAAATCACCAAATGGCACATCATCATTATCAAGCATGGTACTTGCATCATCATAAGCATCATTCATAGCAGAAGTAGCATCATCAATACTTGCGATATATCAGAATTAATAGCATGTGGTGGTGGTGTTGCAAGTTTACTCATAACAGAAGGTGAATCAAAAGTAGAACTGGATGGCAGTTTCTTACCTCCCCTCGTCCTTGAGGGAAATATCTTAGTCTTTGGATCCTCCAGATTCTTCATAGTGATAGTATGATAATAATCCCAAGTGACTCAACAAATATAGCTATGCTCCCCGGTGACGGTGCCTGAAAAAGGTCTTGATAACCCACAAGTATAGGGGATCGCAATAGTTTTCGATGGTAGAGTATTCAACCCAAATTTATAGATTCGACACAAGGGGACCAAAGAATATTTGAAGGTATTAGAAGCTGAGTTGTCAATTCAACCACACCCGGAGATTAATTATCTGCAGCAAAGTGATTAGTAGCAAAGTAGTTTGATAATTTTGATAGTAGTGACAGCACCAATAGTAACAGTAACAGTGATAGTAGTATTTTGTAGCAAGTGTAACAGTAGCAGCAGCAGTAGTAACTTAGCAAGATCAATATAGGACAATTTTTTTGGCATTGGATCAGTGACTTGTTGGATGATATTCATCATGTGACAGTTAGAACCTAGGGCGATACGGCACTAGCTTTAGTTCATCGATATAATGTAGGCATGTATTTCGTAAATAATCATACGTGCTTTACACTAGTAGAAAAAGGGCCTATTGTCCCGGTTGGTAAGGGCCTTTAGTCCCGGTTGGTGAACCGGGACTAAAGGGTCGGTACTAATGCCTCCCCCCTTTAGTCCCGGTTCAATCCAGAACCGGGACAGAAGGGCCTCCACGTGGCCTGTCCCTTGAGCCCAGGCAGGAGGGCCTTTGGTCCCGGTTGGTGGCACCAACCGGGACCAATAGGCATCCACGCGTCAGTGTTTATGTGGCTGTGGTTTTTGTTTT
>NC_041382.1:718432323-718433609 GCF_002162155.2 Triticum dicoccoides | reverse complement strand
GTTAATTTAGGTGTTTCATATATTGTGCTATAGCTAGCTAATTAATAGAGAGAAGTGTCCTCTCTTTTGTCCGTGCTTGGTCGACGCTACGTACCATACATACATACGTATAGAGAGGACTAGCTAGACACGCTAGCTAGCTAGTAAGCAAACAGAAGATCGTCATGAACATATATGCATACAGAGAGAAGTGATATCGACCACCTCTCCTTCTCCGAGAGATTGGTCGAACAAACAAGTTCTCGTATATCTATCCGACACTACCGGCTACATATATACAATAATTATCTTTTACAAATATATAATCTCCTAAAATACGGACGCGTGGTCCACATAGTATTCTCCGTCTTCAGCAATCACGTGGTCAAGAAAGAATGCCGCCAATTCCTCTTGAATTGCTCGCATGCGATCTGGTGCTAGGAGTTCATCCCGCATTCTAAACATCTAATTTTAAGAAGGGGGTCAATACATATATATATATATATATATATATGAATGAATGAAACTCAACACAAATGATGGTAATAAAATAAAATTGTGAAATTTTTTATTTACGCACTTCATATTGTTTGTCGGAGTAGCCCCGCTCACAGGTCGTGTGGCGGATGGACTCGCAAATGTAGTATCCACAGAAATCATTCCCTTGTTCCTGCCACAACCACTTTACAAGAAATAGAGGTCAATCAAACTTATAATTAGCAAGCATGCTAAATGGTATTGATGAAACTAGCGCTTGAATCACTAGGAGATGCCTGGAATATGCTACTATATTGTACTTACTTTCGGGTGCCTAAATTGCAGCTTCTTCGGTAGTCCCGGAGCTTTTTTGGTGAATTTTCGGGTGCGTAAATAATGTTATCGGGGAGGGGGTATCGGTACCCCCTCCTCGTGTCAAAGTTTCTTCTTTCTCCTCTATTCCTTTCTTTCTTCTTCTCCTCTTCTTTTCTTCTTATCCCTCGAGAAAGGAAAATAAGGAAAAGGAAGAAAAGAGGAAGAAGGAAGAAGGAAGAAGAAGAAGAAAAAAAAGAAGGAAAAAAAAGAGGAGAAGAAGAAAAGAATAGAGGAGAAGAAGAAAAAATAGAAATTTTTTCTATTTTTTCTTCTTCTCCTCTATTCTTTTCTTCTTCTCCTCTTCTTTTTCTTCTTTTTCTTCTTCATATTTATTTCTCCTCTTCTTCCTATCCCCTCTTCTTCTCCTTTCTTCCTCTTCTTTTTTCCTTTTTCCTCTCATTCTTTTTCTTCTTCTTGTATTGCTTGTTTTTTTTTGCATATGACCATTCATACAT
>NC_041382.1:718396672-718431521 GCF_002162155.2 Triticum dicoccoides | reverse complement strand
AATGCCCCCCTTTAGTCCCGGTTGGTGCCACCAACCGGGACCAAAGCCCAATTTTCAGCAGCCCAAAGGGCGGGAAGCGGCGGCCTTTGGACCCGGTTGGTGGCACTAACCGGGACTAAAGGGGGGCATTAGTCCCGGTTGGTGCCACCAACCGGGACCAAAGGCCTTGTGCTGCCCCGCGCCAAATGTTTAGTCCCACCTCGCTAGTTGAGAGGGAGCCGCACCAGTTTATAAGGTGCGGTGCGGCTCCCCTCTCGAGCTCCTCTCTAAAGCAGGCTTTCGGGCCTAACTCTGCCATCTGTGCCTGTGGGCCTACTGGGCCTTCCACGGGCCTGAATCCTGGCCCATAGGGTTTCTAGTCGTATTCAGGCCGTGGGGGCCCAGTAGGTGGCATTTTTTTTGTTTTTTGTTTTATTTGTTGCTTTATTTAGTTTATTTTGGTTTTGGTTTATTTTTCTTTTGGTCTTTTGCTTTATTTTTTAATTCTTTTTGCTTTTAGTTTTAGAAAAATTATAAACTTTCTGTTAGTGCCATTAGTTTTCAAATCTGAAAACTCTTTTTTTGTTTTCTTTGTTGCTTTATTTATTTTATTTTGTTTCTACTTACAACAAAATACTTATTGTTGCTATTTTTATTTTTTTTAGTTTTTTGTTCTATTTTCTGCATTATTTAGTTTTTGTTGTTTTTTGCTTTATTTTTTAATTCTTTTTGCTTTTAGTTTTAGAAAAATTATAAACTTTCTGTTAGTGCCATTAGTTTTCAAATCTGAAAACTCTTTTTTGTTTCCTTTGTTGCTTTATTTATTTTATTTTGTTTCTACTTACAACAAAATACTTATTGTTGCTATTTTTTTTCAGTTTTTTGTTCTGTTTTCTGCATTATTTATTTTTTGTTGTTTTTTGCTTTATTTTTTAATTCTTTTTGCTTTTAGTTTTAGAAAAATTATAAACTTTTTGTTAGTGCCATTAGTTTTCAAATTTGGAAACTCTTTTTTTGTTTTCTTTGTTGCTTTATTTATAAACCGGTGTGAGCGCCCTTCGGTTGGCGAGGTTTTAAAATTCATAGTTTTCAAATGAACTCTGAAAAAGTTGGCATAGCATGTGCATGTACAAAACGGACAATGGTATCATACTCGTCTGTTACAAAGTTGGCATGTTATCATCATAATAGTTGCGGGAGAAAGTCTTCACTTTTTCTTCGCTTGTGTCGTTTTCTTATTGCGCCGTAACCATGGATAATCTTCATCGTTTATCAGGATGCTTGGGTCAGCCTTGACTTTGAAGGGGGGAATTTCATGAAACTTTTCATACTCTTCAGACATGTCTGTCTTGCCCTCGACTCCCAGGATGTCCCTTTTTCCTGAAAGAACTATGTGGCGCTTTGGCTCATTGTATGATGTATTCGCTTCCGTATCTTTTCTTTTCCTCAGTCTGGTAGACATGTCCTTCACATAGATAACCTGTGCCACATCATTGGCTAGGACGAACGGTTAGTCAGTGTACCCAAGATTTTTTAGATCCACTGTGGTCATTCCGTACTGTGGGTCTACCTGTACCCCGCCTCCTCACAGATTGACCCACTTGCACTTAAACAAAGGGACCTTAAAATCTACTCCGTAGTCAAGTTCCCATATGTCTGCTATGTAACCATAATATGTGTCATTTCCATTGTCGGTTGCTGCATCAAAGCGGACACCGCTGTTTTGGTTGTTGCTCTTTTCATCTTGGTCAATCGTGTAAAATGTATTCCCATTTATCTCGTATCCTTTCCAAATCATTACAGTCGAAGATGGTCCCCTGGACAACAAGTATAGCTCATCACAAACAGTGCTGTCACCTCTGAGACGTGTTTCCAACCAACTGCTGAAAGTCCTGATGTGTTCACATGTAATCCAGTCGTCGCACTGCTCCGGGTGTTTGGAGCGCAGACTGTTCTTGTGTTCATCGACATACGGGGTCACCAAGGTAGAGTTCTGTAGAACTGTGTAGTGTGCTTGAGACCAAGAATATCCGTCCCTGCATATTATTGAGTCCCTTCCAAGCGTGCCTTTTCCAGTCAGTCTCCCCTCATACCGCGATTTAGGGAGACCTATCTTCTTAAGGCCAGGAATGAAGTCAACACAAAACCCGATGACATCCTCTGTTTGATGGCCCATGGAGATGCTTCCTTCTGGCCTAGCACGGTTACGAACATATTTCTTTAGGACTCCCATGAACCTCTCAAAGGGGTACATATTGTGTAGAAATACGGGCCCCAGAATGACAATCTCGTCGACTAGATGAACTAGGACATGCGTCATGATATTGAAGAAGGATGGTGGGAACACCAGCTCGAAACTGACAAGACATTGCGCCACATCACTCCTTAGCGTTGGTACGATTTCTGGATCGATCACCTTATGAGATATTGCATTGAGGAATGCACATAGCTTCACAATGGCTAGTCGGACGTTTTCCGGTAGAAGCCCCCTCAATGCAACCGGAAGCAGTTGCGTCATAATCATGTGGCAGTCATGAGACTTTAGGTTCTGGAACTTTTTCTCTGGCATATTTATTATTCCCTTTATATTCGACGAGAAGCCAGTCGGGACCTTCATACTGAGCAGGCATTGAAAGAATATTTCTTTCTCTTCTTTCGTAAGAGCGTAGCTGGCAGGACCTTCATACTGCTTCGGAGGCATGCCCTCTTTTTCGTGCAAGCATTGCAGGTCCTCTCGTGCCTCAGGTGTATCTTTTGTCTTCCCATACACGCCCAAGAAGCCTAGCAGGTTCACGCAAAGGTTCTTCGTCACGTGCATCACATCGATCGAAGAGCGGACCTCTAGGTATTTCCAGTAGGGTAGGTCCCAAAATATAGATTTCTTCTTCCACATGGGTGCGTGATTCTCAGCGTCATTCGGAACAGCTAGTCCGTCGGGACCCTTTCCAAAGATTACATGTAAATCATTGACCATAGCAAGTACGTGATCACCGATACGCATGGTGGGCTTCTTCCGGTGATCTGCCTCGCCTTTGAAGTGCTTGCCTTTCTTTCGACATTGATGGTTGGTCGGAAGAAATCGACGATGGCCCAGGTAGACATTCTTCCTGCAGCTTGCCAGGTATATACTATCGGTGTCAAGTAAACAGTGCGTGCATGCGTGGTATCCCTTGTTTGTCTGTCCTGAAAGGTTACTGAGAGCGGGCCAATCGTTGATGGTCACGAACAGCAACGCCTTTAGGTTAAATTCCTCCTGTTTGTGCTCATCCCACGTACGTACACCGTTTCCATTCCACAGCTGTAAAAGTTCTTCAACTAATGGCCTTAGGTACACATCAATGTCGTTGCCGGGTTGCTTAGGGCCTTGGATGAGAACTGGCATCATAATGAACTTCCGCTTCATGCACATCCAAGGAGGAAGGTTATACATACATAGAGTCACGGGCCAGGTGCTGTGATTGCTGCTCTGCTCCCCGAAAGGATTAATGCCATCCGCGCTTAAAGCAAACCATACGTTCCTTGGGTCCTTTGCAAACTCATCCCAGTACTTTATCTCAATTTTTCTCCACTGCGACCCGTCAGCGGGTGCTCTCAACTTCCCGTCTTTCTTACGGTCCTCACTGTGCCATCGCATCAACTTGGCATGCTCTCCGTTTCTGAACAGACGTTTCAACCGTGGTATTATAGGAGCATACCACATCACCTTCGCAAGAACCCTCTTCCTGGGAGGCTCGCCTTCAACATCACCAGGGTCATCTCGTCTGATCTTATACCGCAATGCACCGCATACCGGGCATGCGTTGAGATCCTTGTAGGCACCGCGGTAGAGGATGCAGTCATTAGGGCATGCATGTATCTTCTCAACCTCCAATCCTAGAGGGCATACGACCTTCTTTGCTGCGTATGTACTGTCGGGCAATTCGTTATCCTTTGGAAGCTTCTTCTTCATTATTTTCAGTAGCTTCTCAAATCCTTTATCAGGCACAGCATTCTCTGCCTTCCACTGCAGCAATTCGAGTACGGTACCGAGCTTTGTGTTGCCATCTTCACAATTGGGGTACAACCCCTTTTTGTAATCCTCTAACATGCGATCGAACTTCAGCTTCTCCTTTTGACTTTCGCATTGTGTCCTTGCATCGACAATGACCCGGCGCAGATCATCATCATCGGGCACATCTTTTGGTTCCTCTTGATCTTCAGCAGCTTCGCCCGCTGCAGCACCATCGTGCACATCGTCTGGTGCATCTTGATGTTCAGTAGCATCACCGTATTCAGGGGGCACATAGTTGTCATCGTACTCTTCTTCCTCGCCGTCTTCCATCATAACCCCTATTTCTCCGTGCCTCGTCCAAACATTATAGTGTGGCATGAAACCCTTGTAAAGCAGGTGGGTTTGAAGGATTTTCCGGTCAGAGTAAGACTTCGTATTCCCACATATAGGGCATGGACAACACATAAAACCATTCTGCTTGTTTGCCTCAGCCACTTTGAGAAAATCATGCACGCCCTTAATGTACTCAGAGGTGTGTCTGTCACCGTACATCCATTGCCGGTTCATCTGCGTGCATTATATATAATTAAGTGTGTCAAAAATCATTACAGAACATCATGAATAGATAATTAAGTGACCAAATTAATAGAAGTTCATCATCACATAAAAACCAAAGTAGATACATAGTTCTCATCTAACAACATAAAGCTCTGCAGAGCATCTAAATTAATTAAACCATACATTGAAACTATGTAAAACATTTCAATGCGAAAACAAATGCGATCATAATCGCAACCAAGGTAACAACTGATCCAACGGCATAATGATACCAAGCCTCGGTATGAATGGCATATTTTTTAATCTTTCTCATCTTCAAGCGCATTGCATCCATCTTGATCTTGTGATCATCGACGACATCCGCAACATGCAACTCCAATATCATCTTCTCCTCCTTAAGTTTTTTTATTTTTTCCTTCAAGAAATTGTTTTCTTCTTCAACTAAATTTAACCTCTCGACAATAGGGTCGGTTGGAATTTCCGGTTCAACAACCTCCTAGAGAAATAAAATCTATGTCACGTTGGTCGGCATAATTTTCATAAACAATAAATGAACCAATAGTTATGAAAAGATAATATATACCACATCCGAATCATAGACAGGACGAGGGCCGACGGGGGCGGATACCAAAACCATCGGCGCACTATATAAGATGCAATAATAAAAGTAAGAAAATAATACAAGTATCTATCTAAACAAACAAGTAATAATATTTTTCCTTTCAGAAAGAAGATAAGAACAAGAGGCTCACCACGGTGGTGCCGGCGATGAGATCGGCGCGGGTGATCGACGGCGGTGAAGACGGGGACGGGGCGTGACGGACCGCTAAACCTAGATAAATATTGAGGAAAATGGAGCTTGGCGGTCGAGCTTGGAGAGGAGAAACCTTAAGTAGTGTGGCTCGGGCATTCCATCGAACACCTTGTGTGCATAGGAGGTGAGCTAGAGCACCACCAAGCCCTCTCCCCCTCGGCCAGAAAAAACAGAGCAGTGTGCTCTGCTCTTGCGCGAGGGGCTATATATAGGCACCACTATTGGTCCCGGTTGGTGGCATGAACCGGGACTAAAGGTAGCCCTTTTGGTCCCGGTTCATGCCACCAACCTGGATCAATAGTGGTGGGCCAGGAGCCAGGACCATTGGTCCCGGTTCATCCCACCAACCGGGACCAAAAGGTCCGGACGAACCGGGACCAATGGCCCACGTGGCCCGGCCGGCCCCCTGGGCTCACAAACCGGGGCAAATAGCTCCATTGGTCCCGGTTCTGGATTGAACCGGGACTAATGGGCTAAACTGGCCTGGATGAAAGCCCTGTTTTCTACTAGTGTTATTAAATGCATGGCATCTTTTGTCCTACCCTCTCGTGGCAGCGGGGTCCATATTGGAAACTAAGGGATATTAAGGCTTCCTTTTAATAGAGAACCGGAACAAAGCATTAACACATAGTGAATACATGAACTCCTCAAACTACGATCATCACCGAGAGTGGGCCCGGTTGTTGTCACTCCGGGGTTGTCGGATCATAACCATAGTAGGTGACTATAACTTGCAAGATCGGATCTAAAACATGGATATAACGATGAATTCATAAACGGTTCAGATCTGAGTTCATGGCACCCGGGCCCAAAGTGACAAGCATTAAGCATAGCAAAGTCATAGCAACATCAATCTAAGAACATAGGGATACTAGGGATCAGGCCCTAACAAAACTAACTCAATTACATGATGAATCTCATCCAACTCCTCACCGACCAGCGAGCCTACGAAGGAATTACTCACTCCCGGTGGGGAGCATCATGGAATTGGCGATGGAGATGGGTTGGTGATGATGAACAACGAAGATCCCCCTCTCCGGAGCCCCAAACGGACTCCAGATCTGCCCTCCTGAGGAAGAACAGGGCTTAGCGACGGCTCCGTCTTGTGGATCACGATAATTCTTTCTCCCTTATTATTTTCTAGAATAATGTAAATTTATAGTATTAGGGGGGTCGTCTGCGGGGCCACCGGGTGGGTCTTGGCTCCAGAAATTCTTATTATTGATATAAAAAATCCTCGCAAAGTTTTGTTACATTATGAGAACTTTTATTTCTGCACAAAAACAACACCATGGTAGTTCTGCTGAAAACGGCGTCCGTCCGGGGTTAGTTTCATTCAAATCATGCAAATTAGAGTCCAGAACAAGAGAAAAAGCGTGAGAAAGTAGATACGTTGGAGACATATCATGAACCAATACATCCGCTCGTTCCCCCTACCATCCATGCATCCGCTCCACCCGCGCCCGCTATACATGCACCCAACACCCCGCCACCAACGCCTCCTTCTTGTAGCTTGTCTTCGACACCGCCTACTAGCACCCCGCTCACTTCTCCACCAGTAGGATCTTCATCCATTCACGGGGTGCAGCCTAGCCCACGTTTGCAGTCCACCCCACCTGGCTCGCCATCACCTACCCCCATACCACCATCCGCTCCACTACATCATACATGCTCCACTACTGGCCAGCTTCCTCCACCCATCGACCGCCTTAACCTCTCCGCTATTGCTTCTTCTCCACTCCTAGACAACTATCTTATGGCATTACGCGATTCCAACTGGCGTCACGACATGCAAGAAGAGTTTGATGCTCTCATCCTAAATCAAACATGGACTCTTGTCCCTGCTCCTCCCCGTGCAAACGTTGTGATTGGTAAATGGATATTCCACCATAAATATCACGCTGACGGCTCTCTCGCTTGTCACAAAGCTCGTTGGGTGGTCCATGGTTTTTCCCAACAACCAGGAATAGACTTTGATGAAACCTTCAGTCCTGTTGTTAAACCTGCCACTATTCGCATTTTTCTCTCTCTTGCTATCTCTCAATCTTGGCCCATACACCGGCTTGATGTAAAAATGCCTTCCTCCATGGTCGTATTGATGAAGTTGTCTATAGTCAACAACCCTCTGTCTTTGTTCATCCACGTTACCCCACTTATGTGTGTCGTCTTCTTAAATCTCTATATGGTTTAAAACTATCTCCCCGCGCATGGTTTCAGCGGTTTGCCACCTTTGCGCGCTCCATTGGGTTCGCTGAATCCAAATCCGATGTCTCTCTTTTCATTTTTCATCAGGGCACCAACTTAGCATATCTCCTTTATGTCGATGACATCATTCTTACTGCGTGCACCCCATCTACTCTTGCTACTATCACCCATGCCATGGCACGCGAATTTGCTATGAATGATCTTGGCCCCCTACATCACTTCCTTGGCATTTCTGTCATACGTACATCTAGTAGCCTCCACCTCTCTCAACCACACTACATTCTTGACATCTTGAATCGTGCAGGCATGCGTGATTGTCATCCCGTCACTACACCTATTGAAACCAAAGCAAAACTCTTGTCCACATCCGGGTCCCCCGTTTTTGATCATCCTCAATATCGTAGCTTAGCCGGCGCACTACAATATGCTACACTCACTCGTCCTGACATTGCTTACGCTGTGCAACAAGTATGTCTCCATATGCAAGATCCATGAGAACCCCATTTCTCTCTCATAAAACGCATTCTCCGCTATCTCCATGGCACTCTTGACCTTAGTCTTTCTCTGCATCGCACTTCTTCTCACTCTCTCATTGCCTACTCAGATGCCGACTGGGCTGGTTGCCCGGGTACACGACGCTCTTCGTCTGGATTTTGCATGTACCTCGGTGATAATCTCATTTCTTGGTCGCACGACGACAGGCGAACGTCACCCGCTCTAGTGCCGAGGCAGAGTATAGGCAGTAGCTGCGGCTGTTTCAGAGTCATGTTGGGTTCGGCAGCTCCTACAAGAACTTTGACGGCTGATTTCGACTGCCACCATTGTCTAATCTGATAATATTAGTGCCGTGTACTTGTCTGCCAATCCCGTTTAGCATCCACAGACCAAGCATATTGAGCTGGATATTCACTTTGTTCGGGAGAAGGTCGCCCTTGGAGACGTGCACATTTTACATATACCCTCGTCCTCGCAGTTTGTGGACATTTTCACGAAGGGTTTGCCTACTACTCTTTTTCAAGAGTTTTGCTCCAGTCCTCAGGTCGAGAGCTCTCCCGGTTTAGACTGCGGGGGCGTGTTAGAGTCAGACCATCCGACGGTGCCGCATCATGATGAGGAACGTCGGGTGAAAGTCAAGCAGCTACCAAATAGATAGAGTAAATTGCCAAAAACCACCGCAATTGCGTCGCTCGGTGCGAAAAGCCACCATTTTTCATAAAAGTTTGCTGAAAACACCATTTTTTCAGTAATGCATTGTCGACAGCACTAACAGGTGGATTGAGAGCCGTTTGATGCAAAAATGACAGAAGGGGCCCACTTTCAGTACTGATGTGGCACCAAAATTGAACGTCGTAGGTTGAAACTTTAAGTTAACAAAAGGGCCCACTCATCAGCACGATCATTTTATCGAACACATTATGTGAAGCGACCGGCCGCTACTCGTGCCACCCGCACCTCACGGCTCCGAGCCGCCGTCCGACGACGGACTCCGGTGAGCTAAGCATTGCCAGCCCCGCTTCTAGCGCCCTTCTCCTCCTTCCTTCCGTACCCCTGAGCTACAGGTACCTCATTCCCGACGTGCGCCCATGGCCGCGATGCCGCCATGACCTCCGACCACGACCTCCCTGTCAATCGCTGGTGCGGGCCGCAGGTGTTGGAAATATGAGCAATGTACCAAATGATTTTATTAACAGAAATACTAGATAGAGCACGACTATTATAGTAGTGATAAAGCAAGTCATGCGATTTGGCAAAGAGAAGGTAAACAACAACTTCACATATGAACGTTAACTAAACACATCTAGAGCAGACAGTACAGCAAGTTGCATATATGAAGTAGAACCTAACACATGTAGGGAAGAAACTAGAGCAAATAACTGTGGCAGGACATCTAACAGAAAGAGCATAAATACGTACGGGACAGCAGCAGCAGAAGCACCGGACTTGGGTCGACGTCCTCTCCAGCCATGTCGTCGATGAGGTCGTCGACGTCGGGGAAGAAGTCGTCGTCGGGGAAGTAGTCATCGGAGTCCGTGATGAAGAAGTCAGTAGTCGCGCGCAGTGCTCCCCAAAAACCTTATCACGCTTCTCCCGTACAGGACTCAAAGAGGTGCGGTTTCGGAGGCCTACTCTCCCGACTCGCGGTGCACGCCGCAAACCGGGATGAGGAAGACAGCGGTAGCTCAGAGAATGGAACCGGTGGCGAGAGGAAGGAGAAGTTCTGGTGCGTCTCTCCGGGAGGAGCGACCTCCCTTTTATAGGTGCAAGAGAAGGAGGCGAGAGGGCAGCGACGGGAGACGAAATGAAGAGACGGAGGCGAAGCGAACAGCCAGCAGCCGAAGGGCTGCACATTTCGCATTCAAACTCCACTTTCACAAAATCTTTTCAGCTTCCATGTGACCTTTCGTATACCCGTAGTGCGTGGCAAAAATTTAGATATCGGCTCGGCTCATTCCCGCAACCCACGACGTGTCGTGATGAGGCGTGGTGTGGCGAGGCGGGCGGCGGAGGAGGAGCACGCGTGGATATCCCTCTTATTCTCATGCTCGTACATGTGAGGAAAGAACCTCCCTTATAAGGAGGTCCAACTCCCACTAAACTAGCAATGTGGGACTAAACTTTAGTAGTATCCCTTGCCTTGCACAAATGGGCTGAGTGGGCCTCTAGGATTTATTAGGAATTTCTGAAATAGTTATTGGGCTGCCCAAAATAGACTAAATGCCAGCAATCCCCCACCAGATCCTAGAGGCACACAAAAATTTGCCTTTGGTTCCAAAACACTGTTTTATATACCGGTACTGCAGTGGAGACTGTTAAGTTGAACTTCCACCTATAACTCTATGCTACACTAGTAAGCATCTTGAACAGTGGACTGGGCCTTGAACTGCAAGTTTTCTGTGAATCTAGCTTCACATAAAGCCTTGACCGATATGTGGCTACTGTGGGTCTTCCCCGCGGGTGGAGCTTATGCGTCATACTCCATGACCTTTCATGAGTTTACTAGATAGAAGCCTACTCTCATAGATTGCGACGTTTGACAATCAGACTCATACAGTTGTGTTCTTCAAAAGATGTTTTGCAGGATAACATCTCTGCTTAAATAAGCCACTTAGAACACATTAAGATATACATCAACCTGCCATGCAAATTAGGAGAGTATTGCATCTTCATGGAGTGGTATTGTAAATAGTAAGGATACTCTCCTCTCAGTTGACCAACAGCTTGTCTTCCACATCTAATTCACGGGATCTCCGATCACAAAGAATAGGTTACCACTGTGAACAACTCATATTGTGGGTCTCATACCCATCTCCCTCGATGCATTATCTATCACATTATGTGATAGACCCTTAGTAAAAGAATCTGCCAGATTTTTAGACGTTTGGATATAATCCAACGCAATAACTCCGGAGTTTTTCATTTCCCTGACAGACTTTAACCTTCTCTGAACGTGTCTTGATGACTTCATGTTATCCTTTGAGCTGCTCACTTTCGTTATCACAGTTTGATTGTCGCAGTTCATAAGGACACCCGGTACAGGTTTCTCAACAACCGGCAAGTCATTCAAGAGCCGGCGAAGCTAATCTGCTTCAACCGTAGCTGTATCTAGTGCTGTGAGTTCTGCTTCCATTGTTGACCTCGTTAAGATGGTCTGCTTGCAAGACTTCCAAGAAACAGCGCCACCTCCATGAGTGAATACATAACTGCTCGTGGCCTTTATCTCATCAGCATCTTTGGATGCCCGGTGTAGTGAATTCCATAATTTGCAGTGCCTTTCAAATAACGCAAAACTCTCTCTAGAGCTTTCCAATGCACATCTCCTGGTTTTGAGACAAACTAACTCAGTTTGCTAACAGCAAAAGAGATGTCAGGTCTTGTAGCACTTGCTAAGTACATAAGCGAGCCAATAATCTGAGAATATTTCAATTGATCTCTGACAATTCTTCGATTCTTTCGAAGTAACACACTCGCATCATATGGTGTTGGAGAGGGCTTGCAGTCACTATAGCCAAAGCGACTCAAGATCTTTTCCACATAGTGAGATTGAAGCAAAGTAATCCCACCATCATCGTCTCTCAACAACTTGATGTTTAGAATGACATCAGCCACTCCTAAATCCTTCATCTCAAAACAATGAGATAGGAAACCCTTGACCTCCTTAATAACATTCAGATTTGTTCCAAAAATCAGTATGTCATCAACATACAAGCACAGGATAACTCCCTCACCCCACCATGGCGATAGTACACACATTTTTCAGCTTCGTTCACAACAAAGCCTGAAGCTGTTAAAGTTCTTTCAAACTTCTCATGCCACTGTTTGGGTGCTTGCTTAAGTCTGTACAAAGACTTCAACAACTTCACACTTTCCCTTCCTAACCATCTAGTACAAACCCATCTGGTTGTTCCATATAAATTTCCTCGTCCAACTCTCCATTTAGGAAAGCAGTCTTAACATCCATTTGATGAATGAGAAGACCATGCGAGGCAGCTAGTGAAAGTAGAACTCGAATAGCGGTCAGTCGAGCCACAGGTGAGTAAGTATCAAAGAAGTCTTCACCTTCCTTTTGGGTATAACCCTTAGCCACGAGCCGAGCCTTGTACTTTTCAATAGTACCATCAGGCCTAAGCTTCTTCTTGAATACCCATTTGCATCCTATAGGTTTGAACCCATAAGGACGATCAGTTATCTCCCAGGTTTCCTTCGCCAAGATGGAATCCATCTCGCTACGAATCGCTTCCTTCCAGTAGTCAGCATCTTCAGATGCATAGGCCTCTGAAATAGAACTGGGAGTGTCATCTATGAGATACACAAGAAAATCATCACCAAAGGACTTTGCAGTCCTCTATCTCTTGCTCCTAGTAGGAACTTCATTGTTCTCCTCCACAGGACTTTCAAAGTGTTCCCTCGGAATGGCAGGTTCGGTAATTGTAACTGGTTCCTGATTCAATGAACTAGGCATCTCCTGATTAGATGAGGTAGCTATATCCTTCATGGGAAAGATATCTTCAAAGAAAGTCGCATCATTCGACTCCATGATCATACCGACATGTATGTCAGGTACCTCAGATTTTACAACCAAGAATCTATAGCCAATGCTATGAAAAGCATATCCCAGGAAAACACAATCCACAGTCTTTGGTCCAAGTTTCCGCTTCTTTGGAATTGGAACATTGACTTTCGCCAAACAATCCCTTGTTCGTAGATAAGAGAGTTTTAACCTTTTCTTTTCCCATTCCTAGAATGGAGTTATCTCTTTGTTCTTTGTGAGAACTCGGTTTAGGACATGACATGCAGTCAATATCGCCTCCCCCCACCATGCCTTGGAGAGACCCGAAGTATCTAACATGGCGTTAACCAAATCTGTTAGAGTACGGTTCTTTCTTTCGGCCACCCCATTTGACTGAGGTGAATAGGGAGGCGTCCTCTCATGGATTATACCATGTTCCGCACAAAAAGCATCAAATTTATTGTAAAAATACTCTCCACCACGGTCGGACCTAAGCCTCTTGATTTTTCGATCAAGTTGATTTTCCACTTTAGCTTTATAGATCTTGAAAAAGTTCAAAGCCTCATCCTTAGATTTCAGAAGATACAGACGGCAGTATCTAGTGGAGTCATCAATTAGCATCATGAAATATTTCTTTCCACATTTTGTCAAAACACCATTCATTTCACATAGATCTGAATGTATGAGCTCTAGTGGTGCAAGATTTCTCGTTTCCGCAGTCGTGTGAGACTTACGAGGTTGCTTAGCTTGCACACACACTTGATACTTAGATCCCTTGACAGTGGTGAAACTAGGGATTAAGTTCAACTTCGCTAGTCGCGACATGCAACCAAAGTTAACATGACAAAGTCGTGAATGCCACACATTGGATTCACTATTGTTGCAAATATGATTAACAACTTTATTGCAAACGTCTGATAAGGATAAACGAAATAGGCCTCCTGACTCATAGCCTTTACCAACAAAGGTTCCATATTTGGGTATTACAAATTTATTCGACTCAAAAACAAGCTTGTAGCCATCTCTACACAGAAGAGATCCGCTAACAAGATTTTTATTGACGAAGGGGACATAATCCACGTTCTTCAGCCGCACAATCTTCCCTGAAGTAAACTTCAGATCGACCATGCCAACACCACGAACAGAAGCACTTGAACCGTTGCCCATCAGCACGGTTGAAGTCCCTGCGGTCTGATAAGACGAAAACATGGAAATATCACCGCATACATGCACATTAGCACCCGTGTCAATCAACCAGTCAGGAGAATGACATACTGAAAGAATAGTGGGAAATATACCATACCTAGCATCCTTCATGTCAGTGTCTCCAATGACAACATTAGCGGTCTTGCCGCCTTTCCCAGGATGACGCTTGTCAAAGCGATTAGGGCAACTAGGAGCCCAATGATCAGGATCCCCACACACATGACAAGCACCTTTCTTCTTGCCATTCTTCTTCTTGAAGTTCGTGTGTTGCACAGCCTTGTTCTTCCCATTAAACTTTGCTTTACCATCAAACTTGCCCTTGTTCTTGAACTTGTGGGGCTGGAAGTTCTGCTTCTGTACCACATTGGCACTAGATCCTCCCTCAATACCTCGAGCACGTGTGTCCTTTGCTCTCACCTTTTCTTCCACATCAAGAGTGCCAATGAGATCCGGAACGGAAAACTCCCGCCTCTTATGCTTCAGTAAGGAAGCAAAGTTCCTCCATGAAGGAGGAAGCTTAGTGATGATACCTCCGGCAACAAACTTGTCCGGTAGCATACAACTGAAGTGCTCATGTTCTCTAGCAAATGACTGTATCTCATGAGCTTGCTCAACCATGGAGTGCTCTTCAGTCATCCTATAATCATAGAATTGCTCCATGATGTACAGCTCAGTGCAAGCATCCGAGACCCCAAACTTGGCCTCGAGTGCATCCCACATATCTTTTCCATTATCAATTAACGCATAAGCATCAACTATGTTCTCACCAAGAACACTCAGGAGAGCAGCCTTAAACAGAGTATCCATTTTCTGAAAGGCTTGTGCCTGTTGAGCATCAAGCTCCCCTTCAGGTTTGCCAAGAGTGGCATCATAGCAACTCATGGTTTGAAACCATAAGACTGCTCTCACGCACCACCTCTTATAGTGGATACCCTCAAACATAGGAGGTCTCATGGAAGTAGCAAAACCACTTGGTGTAAATTGCCTATAATAAGGTTTTTGGATTGTTGGAAATATGAGCAATGTACCAAATGATTTTATTAACAGAAATACTAGATAGAGCACGACTAGTATAGCAGTGATAAAGCAAGTCATGCAATTTGCCAAAGAGAAGGTAAACAACAACTTCACATATGAACTGTAACTAAACACATCTAGAGCAGACAGTACAGCAAGTTGCATATATGAAGTAGAACCTATCACATGTAGGGTAGAAACTATAGCAAATAACTGCGGCTGGACGTCTAACAGAAAGAGCATAAATACGTACGAGACAGCAGCAGCAGAAGCACCGGACTTGGGGTCGACGTCCTCTCCAGCCATGTCGTCGATGAGGTCGTCGACGTCGGGGAAGAAGTCATTGTCGGGGAAGTAGTCATCGGAGTCCGTGATGAAGAAGTCAGTAGTCGCGCGGAGCGCGGAGCGCTCCCCAAAAACCTTATCACCCTTCTCCTGTACAGGACTCAAAAAGGTGCGGTTTCGGAGGCCTACTGTCCCGACTCGCGGTGCACGCCGCAAACCGGGATGAGGAAGACAGCGGTAGCTTGGAGAATGGAACTGGTGGCGACAGGAAGGAGAAGTTCTGGTGCATCTCTCTGGGAGGAGCGACCTCCCTTTTATAGGCGAAGAGAAGGAGGCGAGAGGGCAGTGATGGGAGACGAAACGAAGAGACAGAGGCGAAGAGAACAGCCAGCAACCGAAGGGCTGCATCGTTCGCATTCAAATTCCACTTTCGCAAAAATCTTTTCAGCTTATGTGTGACCTTTCGTATACCCGTAGTGCGTGGCAAAAATTTAGATATCGGCTCGGCTCATTCCCGCAACCCGCGGCACAGCGCATCGTGACGAGGCATGGCGTGGCGAGGCAGGCGGCGGAGGAGGAGCGCGCGTGGATATCCCTCTTATTCTCATGCTCACACAAGTGGGGAAAGAACCTCCCTTATAAGGAGGTCCAACTCCCACTAAACTAGCAATGTGGGACTAAACTTTAGTAGTATCCCTTGCCCTGCACAAATTGGCTGAGTGGGCCTCTAGGATTTATTAGGAATTTCTGAAATAGTTATTGGGCTGCCGAAAATAGACTAAATTCCAGCAGCAGGAACCGGCGGAGCTGCTAGTGGTGGTTTGGATAGTTTGATTAGGGTCGCGGGGCTAGGAGCCTCTCGAGGCCGAGTCACCGGAGTCGACGTGTTGCGGGCCGCCATGGCCAGCGGGGCCCTGGGTGGAGTGGCATGAGTGGCCATGGCCGGGATCTTGTCCAGCATCTGTGTGGCGTAGTCTCAGAGTCGATGGAGGTGTTGAGGAAGTCGATGATGTTGTGCTGTTGACGAATTTTGGAGACAATGGCGTGCGCCCGGAGAGGAGGAAGAAGACCTGCGCATCGCGGTCAGGAAGCCTCCGTCCAGTTGTGTAGGAGGACGTAGAGGAAGAGGGCGATGTTCCTAGACATGGCTGCGAGGTTGACGGAGGCCATTAGCCGCGCAGTCTATGGTGGTCGTCCTTAGGCGGAGCTCTCTGTCTCTCTCTCTCTCTCTCTCTCTCTCTCTCTCTCTCTCTGGACAGAAAAAAAGGAGGAGGAAGCCGCATGCTCTCCAACTATGGTGAGACACGACTTGGCCTTGCTTTGCTCACGCCCAGGCTCGCCGGCCGGCGCTCCGGCGGGTGTGGCTGCCGTTTGTCCTGTGCGTGGAGGCGGATCGAGGCGCTGGCTTGTGGGGAGATAAAGAGAGAAAAAATCTTTATGTTTTCTTCCTATGACAAATGGACTCCACCTGGCAGAAACATTGACCGGTCCAGTCCAGTCGAACCAGGTCAATGTGAGACACGTTAATGGCCATGTGGACCTGACTGGTGGGGCCGAGATGTTAGGTTTGCTGTCAAAACACGATCAATCCATCAGTTAGTGCTTTCGGCAACGTGATTACTGGAAATCGGTGTTTTCAGCAAAGTTTTATAAAAACGGTGGGTTTTCGCACCGAGCGACGCAATTGTGGTGGTTTTTGGAAATTTACTCCAAATAGATGGTTTCCATCTCTGTTGGTCTATTCGTATTGTACACAAACTCTGTAATTTCTGGATGCATATATATACGGGGAGGGTACCGTGGCTGGCATTGAGCTGCCCGGTGTATTCCAACTTACAGTAAAGATGCTTCTCCACCGGAGGCTTCCGCTGAATTTCTTCAATTCTATATGAGATCATTGCAACTGGTAAGAGTATTCAGTGCAGACGAAATTATGAAAGGCAAGATAACACTAGATGATTTTTGACTAGTCAAGGAAATGCAAAAGGCCGAGCCTGCACTAAGATGGCCGCCACCACAGGCTAGATAGGTGGCCTTGTCGGTTGACAAGGCATTTTTAGCAGCTAACCAGAAAAGGCCTGACGGAAGTGTTATATTTGCCGTGTTGAAAGCACAAGTGCTCCCTAGGTGGTTTTGGTAATTAATGTCAACATATCTCTTGTTGGACTAACACTTTTACCTAGTATGTTTTAGATAAGTTCAACAATGAAGTGGCATGGACTAGAGAATGTGGAACCCCTTCAAGATGCTAAGGACAAAGGATTGGCTAAAGCTCCAAGGTCAAGACTCTACATTTTCTATTTTAGTGATCCAAGATCACATTGAGTCTATAGGAAAAGCCTATACTATCAAGGAGGGATGAGGTGTTGCTTAATGAGGCTCTTGCTCAAAGTGCTTAGTAATATGCTCCAAAGCCCTCAGCTACTTTCTCACATCCACATATGACCTAAACCAAAAGTCAAACTCGGCCCCACCGATTCTTTCTATCCGGCGCCACCGAGTTCAGATGTCATAGCCACTGCCACAAACCCTAAGCAAATCGGTCACACCGATAGGGATCTCGGTCTCACCGAGATGGGATTGCAATCTCTCTGTCTGGATCTATTACCAAAATCGGTCTCACCGAGTTTGCGTAATCGGTCCTATCGAGATTGCAATGTAAACTCTTTGCATCCTTTTCGTAACATTTCGGTCTCACCGAAATGAGCGAATCGGTCCCACCGAGTTTACCTGACCAATTCTCTGGTTAGCTTATTACCAAAATCGGTCTCACCGAGTTTGTGTAATCGTTCTCTCCGAGATTACGTTAAGCCCTAACCCTAACCATATCGGTCCTACCGAGTTGCATGTCGGTCCCATTGAAAATCCTAACGGTCACTAGATTTGATGAACCGGTCCGACCGAGTTTATCAATTCGGTCCCACCGAGATTGGCAAGTTGTGTGTAACGGTTAGATTTTGTGTGCAGGCTATATATACCCCTCCACCTGCTCTTCATTCGTGGAGAGAGCCATCACAACGAACCTACACTTCCAACTTACCTTTTCTGAGAGAGAACCACCTACACTTATGTTGAGGCCAAGATATTCCATTCCTACCATATGAATCTTGATCTCTAGCCTTCCCCAAGTTGTTTTCCACTCAAATCTTATTTCCACCAAATTGATATCCTGTGAGAGCGAGTTGAGTGTTGGAGAGACTATCATTTTAAGCACAAGACCAAGGAGTTCATCATCAACACACCATTTGTTACTTCTTGGAGAGTGGTGTCTCGTAGATTGTCTAGGTGTCACTTGGGAGCCTCCGACAAGCTTGTGGAGTTGAACCAAGGAGTTTGTGAGGGCAAGGAGATCGCCTACTTCGTGAAGATCTACCGCTAGTGAGGCAAGTCCTTCGTGGGCGACAGCCATGGTGGGATAGACAAGGTTGCTTCTTCGTGGACCCTTCATGGGTGGAGTCCTCCGTGGACTCGCGCAGCCGTTACCCTTCATGGGTTGAAGTCTCCATCAACGCGGATGTACGATAGCACCACCAATCAGAACCACGACAAAGCATCCGTCTCTTCTATTGCGTTTAAATCCTCCAAACCCTTCCCTTTACATTCTTGCAAGTTGCATGCTTTACTTTCCGCTGCTCATATATTCTTTGCATGCTTGCTTGATATGTATTGTGTTTGTTAAACTTGCTCCACTTCAACTTAAAGAAATTAAAAACTGCAACTTTTGGTACTTAGTGTCTAATCACCCCCTCTATGTTGGGTAACGTAGTAGTGTCAAAAAAATTCCTACGCACACGCAAGATCATGGTGATGTATAGCAATGAGAGAGGAGAGTGTTGTCCACGTACCCTCGTAGACCGAAAGTGCAAGCGTTAGCACAATGCGGTTGATGTAGTCATACGTCTTCATGATCCGACCGATCAAGTACCGAACGTACGACACCTTTGAGTTCAGCACACGTTCAGCCTGATGACGTCCCTCGAACTCCAATCCAGCCGAGTGTTGAGGGAGAGTTTTTTCAGCACGACGGCGTGGTGACGATGATGATGTTCTACCGACGCTAGGCTTCGCCTAAGCACCGTTACAGTATTATCGAGGTGGACTATGGTGGAGGGGGGGGACCGCACACGGCTGAAAGATCAAACGATCAATTGTTGTGTCTCCAAGGGGTGCCCCCCTCCCCGTATATAAAGAAGTGGAGGAGGGGGAGGGCCGGCCCTCTCTATGGTGCGCCCTAGGAGGAGTCATACTCCCACCGGGAGTAGGATTCCCCCCCCCCTTCCAAGTAGTAGGAGTAGGAGTCAAGGAAAGGGGAGAGAGAAGAGAAGGAAGGAGGGGGCGCAGCTCCTCCCCCTAGTCCAATTCGGACTAGGCCTTGGGGGCGCCCAGCCTCTCCTCTCTCTTTCCCTAAAGCCCAATAAGGCCCATATACTCCCCGGCGAATTCCTGTAACTCTCCGGTACTCCGAAAAATACCCGAATCACTCGGAACCTTTCCGATGTCCGAATATAGTCGTCCAATATATCGATCTTTACGTCTCGACCATTTCGATACTCCTCATCATGTCCCCGATCTCATCCGGGACTCCGAACTACCTTCGGTACATCAAAACACATAAACTCATAATATAACCGTCATCGAACTTTAAGCGTGCGGACCATACGGGTTCGAGAACAATGTAGACATGACCGAGACATGTCTCCGGTCAATAACCAATAGTGGAACCTAGATGCTCATATTGGCTCCCACATATTCTACGAAGATCTTTATCGGTCAAACCGCATAACAACATATGTTGTTCCCTTTGTCATCGGTATGTTACTTGCCCGAGATTCGATCGTCGGTATCTCAATACCTAGTTCAATCTCATTACCAGCAAGTCTCTTTACTCGTTCCATAATACATCATCCCGCAACTAACTCATTAGTTACAATGCTTGCAAGGCTTATACTGATGTGCATTACTGAGTGGGCCCAGAGATACCTCTCCGACAATCGGAGTGACAAATCCTAATCTCAAAATACGCCAACCCAACAAGTACCTTCGGAGACACCTGTAGAGCACCTTTATAATCACCCAGTTACATTGTGACGTTTGGTAGCACACAAAGTGTTCCTACGGTAAACGGGAGTTGCATAATCTCATAGTTATAGGAACATGTATAAGTCATGAAGAAAGCAATAGCAACATACTAAATGATCAAGTGCTAAGCTAACGGAATGGGTCAAGTCAATCACATCATTCTCCTAATTAATGATGTGATCCCGTTAATCAAATGACAACTCATGTCTATGGCTAGGAAACTCAACCATCTTTGATTAACGAGCTAGTCAACTAGAGGCATACTAGTGACATTGTGTTTGTCATGTATCAAGTTTCCGGTTAATACAATTCTAGCATGAATAGTAAACATTTATCATGAAATAAGGAAATAAATAATAACTTTATTATTGCCTCTAGGGCATATTTCCTTCAGTCTCCCACTTGCACTAGAGTCAATAATCTAGTTCACATCGCCATATGATTTAACACCAATAGTTCGCATCACCATGTGATTAACATCCATAGTTCACACCATCATGTGACCAACACCCAAAAGGTTTACTAGAGTCAATAATCTAGTTCACATCTCTATGTGATTAACACCCAAAGAGTACTAAGGTGTGATCATGTTTTGCTTGTGAGAGAAGTTTAGTCAACGGGTCTGCCACATTCAGAGTCATATGTATTTTGCAAATATTCTATGTCTACAATACTCTGCACGGAGCTACTCTAGCTAATTGCTCCCACTTTCAATATGTACCCAGATTGAGACTTATAGTCATCTGGATCAGTGTCAAAACTTGCATCGACGTACCCTTTACGATGAACCTTTTTTCACCTTCATAATCGAGAAACATATCCTTATTCCACTAAGGATAATTTTGACCGCTGTCTAGTGATCTACTCCTAGATCACTATTGTACTCCCTTGTAAAACACAGTGTAGGGTATACAATAGATTTGGTACAAAGCATGGCATACTTTATAGAACCTATGGATGAGGCATAGGGAATGACTTTCATTCTCTTTCTATCTTCTGTCGTGGTCGGGCTTTGAGTCTTACTCAATTTCACACCTTGTAACACAGGCAAGAACTCTTTCTTTGACTGTTCCATTTTGAAATACTTCAAAATCTTGTCAAGGTATGTACTCATTGAAAAAACTTATCAAGCGTTTTGATCTATCTCTATAGATCTTGATGCTCAATATGTAAGCAGCTTCACCGAGGTCTTTCTTTGAAAAACTCCTTTAAAACACTCCTTTATGCTTTGCAGGATAATTCTACCTTATTTCCGATCAACAATATGTCATTCACATATACTTATCAGAAATGTTGTTGTGCTCCCACTCACTTTCTTGTAAATACAGGCTTCACCGCAAGTCTGTATAAAACTATATGCTTTGATCAACTCATCAAAGCGTATATTCCAACTCCGAGATGCTTGTACCAGTCCATAGATGGATCGCTGGAGCTTGCACATTTTGTTAACACCTTTAGGATCGACAAAACCTTCTGGTTGCATCATATACAACTCTTCTTTAATAAATCCATTAAGGAATGCAGTTTTGTTTATCCATTTGCCAGATTTCATAAAATGTGGCAATTGCTAACATGATTCGAACAGACTTAAGCATAGATACGAGTAAGAAACTCTTATCGTAGTGAACACTTTGAACTTGTCGAAAACCTTTTGCGACAATTCTAGCTTTGTAGATAGTAACACTACTATCAGCGTCTGTCTTCCTCTTGTAGATCCAATTAATCTCAATGGCTCACCGATCATTGGGCAAGTCAAGCAAAGTCCATACTTTGTTCTCATACATGGATCTCATCTCAGATTTCATGGCCTCAAGCCATTTCGCGGAATCTGGGTTCATCATCACTTCCTTGTAGTTCGTAGGTTCGTCATGGTCAAGTAACATGCACTCCAGAACTGGATTACCTTACCACTCTTGTTGGGGATATCACCACTAGGCATAAGCCGGCCTATCTGGGTCGGGTTAACTTCGTCAGTAGTTAACTATGTTAAAGCCCAAGAAGGCAGATGAGGGCTCAAGGCCCATAGTCGGTTCAAGGCCCGTAGCCGTAAACCGGCGTTGGTATGTAACTTGTATTGTAAGTTAGGAATAAGTAGAGACCAAACCGGACACATCTATGAGCTGGTATTGGGACTCTGTGAACCGACGGGCGTCACCCGTGTATATAAGGGGACGACCCGGCGGCGGCTCAAGGACAATAGACAACAACTCGAGACTTAGGCAAAGCTTGTTTGCTCCCTAGTCATCGAAACCCCATCAATTCCATCACAACTAGACTTAGGCTTTTACCTTCATCGAAGGGGCCGAACTAGTATAAACTCTCTTGCGTCCCTGTGTCCGCTTTAACCCCTTCAAGCTAACCCGTTGCGATGGCTCCACGACTAAGTCCTTTCGCGAGGACACCTGCCGTGACAAAACCACGACAGTTGGCGCCCACCGTGGGGCTATCGCATGATGGTTTCAAGTTCTTGGAGGGCCTCTTTGAAGGACTTGAGGGTTACGCTGAGGGCCGGATGACTAAGATTCGTCGCGGCAAGCTCTACATCGATGATGCAGGCTGGGGCCCCGACGCCGGCTCAATTGAGTACGGGTACCGGGTCCCCTTTGGTGGCATACAGGTTTTCATCGGTAAGATCGGTGAACCGGGCCCTGAGCCGCACATCTGCACCGACCTCGTCGAAACGGCTCAGCGTGCGCGATCCGCCCGGGTTAAACCGGCCGTGAAGCATGCCTTCGTGGGAGTCATCCATGGAGGAAGTTACGAGGATGGATCAGAATCTCATGGCGAGACCGTCATTTATTCCAGCGACGAGTCATCAACCGGAGAAACCGAATCTCTATATCAGCTACAAGATGGCCGGATCGGGGGCTGTTCCGATGGCGATAGTATTCCGGACCCCTCTGATCTACCCAACCGAGTTGGAATATTCATGGCCGGCACACAAGCAGCGCTTCATTCTTTGACTGCTGCGCCAATAACCTCCGGTTCAGTAGCGGCGACGGCTGCCGGGGCAGGAAGCTCTGTACGCCCGCCGCCTCAAATTCTATCAGATCTATTTGATGCATTGGCTGTGCTTATGGCAGAAGCTAACCCGGCGGATCAGGACGTCCACAATGCGGAGATTGCAAAGGTGAAGGAACAGATCACCCAGGCCAAGGCGGACCTGGCAGCTGAGAATGCCAGGATGACCGCAGAGCGGGCCGCTTTAGACGCACAAGCCTACAGGCTCATGTTGGACCAGAACGCGTCGCATGAAGTCATGAAGAGGAAGTATCAATCCCGCCTGCCTTCGGTTTTCGAGGCCAGAGACCTTTTCAACACCCCATGAGCAGGAACCAGTGATCCGCTGGAGGTAAATCGGGCGGAAGCTCCGGGGACCGGCGCGCCGGTTTAGCCCCGTCTGATGGATCTGCCTCGTCAAAACACTGTTATACCTCAGGCTGTTTCAATACCTCCGGGTCACTACTCCAACCCGATGGACAATCTCGTTGCCGTTGCTGCATGACTGGAGGCCATTCTAATTGAAGGTGACTCACCGCAGGCGGTAGAGACGCGACGGGTCAAGGAGCTTCTTAGGACAGCTTTGATCCAACAGGAAGCATACTCGTACAGCCGCGACCGGATCCACTCAACCCCTCGCCCAAGTCGGAGCTATAGCAGGCGTATGGATGAACCGGCCGTGTCAAGTAATGAACGACGGGGAGCACCCCGCGGCAACAACCCGGTGGGTGGTGCGGATAACACTCTAGAAGTTGTGGACCCGGCCCGAGCGCGCAGGGAGGCCGAGTTAGCCGCACAGTATCAGGCTCGGCAGCTTACGCCGGTTCGTCCAACTATCTCGGTCGAACCTGGTGTTACTTCTAGTTCTTTGGAGGTGCCTTGCCTTGTCCCCGCTTTACGCAATGTGCGCCTGCCCAAGGATTTCAAGGGCCCGCGCAAGGTACCAAATTACACGGTGGATCAACCCCCAGAGACATGGGTGGAGAGCTATGAGATGGCCATGGAGATGCTTGATGTGGATGATGCGGCATGTGCGAAGTACTTCACCATGATGCTTGAAGGAATGGCCCGCACTTGGTTAAAAAGCTTACCGGTCAATTCTATCAGTTCATGGGACCAATTACGAGCCCGGTTTATCAGTAATTTCAAGGATACATGTAAGCAGCCTATGTCGATAGTGGACTTAGCTTCCTGTGTCCAGGAGGAAGGAGAATCGACCACTCATTGGGTGCGCCAGGTCTCGCAGGTTCTGCATTCGTCAGACCGCATCAACGCTGACACCGCGGTTATAACCCTAGAAGGCAATTGCCGGTTTGGGCCCCTAAAGCGGAAATTAGGACGGATGAAGCGCCATTGTACTAACATGGGGACCCTCATGGCTGCCTTGGTAAAGTATGCTGATTCTGATAGTACCAAGGATCCTGAGTCTGATGATGATAAGACAGGGAAGGGAAAGAAGAACAACAACGCCAAAGGTCAACAGCACCACTCGGTAGGTAACGGTAACGGAGGCAAGCGTAAAGCGGATGGCAACATGGACTTCGTGTCGAATACCAACGCGTAGGACAAGGGTCAGCGATGCAAGGGTAAACCGCCGAATCGCAGTGGAGCGCCTAACCCTAACCCGGACCGCTTAAATTATCTATTGAACGAGCCCTGTCCAAAGCATGGGACGAAGGAGGTGCCAGCAAACCACCTTTGGAAGGATTGCTTCATTATGCATGAGTTCAAGAATTCTAATGCTTTCCGGTATGATCACGGCTCTGGCAGTGGCTCAGGATCCGGGCCGGGATATGGTGGAGGAAATTCCGGTTCAGGATTTAGTTGTAATCCGGGCGGACATAACAATCAAAATAATCAGAACAACCAGGGTGGTTACAACCAGCAGCAGCAATAGTCAGGTTACCAGAGCAACCCAAAGCAGTTGAATAGTGGGCAGTACCATGTTTTCACCACTAGCTTGGACAAGCGAGACCGGAAGGTTCAGAGGCGGGCAGTCAACTCTGTTGAACCGGTCGTGCCCCGTTATCTACGCTGGTCTGAACAACCAATCATATGGAGCAGAGAGGATCACCCTCCCCAGGTTGATAATCCGGGTCAGTTGGCTCTGGTGGTGGCGCCTTAGGTGGGAGGTTACAAGTTCACCAAGGTGCTCATGGATGGAGGGAGCAGCATTAATATCTTGTACTATGAGACCTTCCGTCGTATAGGACTAACAGATAAAAATCTCAAACCGTCCAATACGGTGTTCCATGGTGTGGTACCTGGCAAGTCAGCAGATCCTATTGGTAAGATAGCTCTGGAAGTGGCCTTTGGAGATGATCATGATTCCAGGTCGAAAACATTGACGTTTGAAGTGGTGAAAATCCAAAGTCCGTATCACGCCCTGTTTGGGCGACCGGCCTACGCCAAGTTTATGGCACGACCCTGTTATGTGTATTTGCAGCTCAAGATGCCGGGTCACAAGGGGACATTAACGGTTCACGGAAGCCGTAAAATTGCTTTGGAGTGTGAGGAAGGAGATGCGGCCTACGCAGAGTCGGTTTGTGCCACCGAGGACCTGAAGTATTATAAAGACAATGTTGATCTGGCGGACATGACTCCATTAAAGAAGCCAACTACGGAGCATGATCCGGCCCTGAAGTTCAAATCGGCAGCTGAAACTAAGCTTGTTGACTTCGTGCCTGGCGATTCGTCCAAGCAGTTCAGCATCAGTGCCAACTTGGATCCGAAATAGGAAAGCGCACTCATCGAGTTCATCCATGAGAATCGGGACATTTTTGCATGGAAGCCCTCTGACATGCCAGGTGTACCGAGGCAACTCGCCGAGCACACCCTTAATGTGGATCCTAAATACAAACGGTGAAGCAGTTCCTCCACCGGTTTAACGAAGAAAGACGCAAGGCGATTGAAGAAGAGGTAGCCAGGCTCTTAGCAGCTGGCTTTATTATTGAAGTTTTCCACCCTGAGTGGCTTGCCAATCCGGTGCTGGTCCTTAAGAAAAACGGCACCTGGCGCATGTGTGTGGATTACACAAATCTTAATAAGGCTTGTGCAGCAGATCCTTTTGCCCTCCCCCCGTATTGATCAAATTATTGATGCTACGGCGGGTTGTGAGCGTTTGAGTTTTTTGGATGCATATTCTGGCTATCATCGGATCAAAATGGCAGTTAAGGACCAGGAGAAGACGACATTCATAACTCCCTTTGGAGCCTTCTGCTATGTGTCTATGCCCTTTGGGCTCAAGAGTGCCCAGGCAACTTATCAACGTGTGTACAAAATTGTCTTCACAAGCAGATTGGTCATAATGTACATGCTTACGTGGATGATATCGTGGTTACGTCAAGGGAGAAGGAGACTCTGGTTGACGATTTGAAGGAAACCTTTGATAACTTGAGGACGTACAAGATGATGCTTAATCCAGCCAAGTGTGTCTTTGGTGTATCGGCAGACAAGTTATTGGGTTTTCTGGTGTCCAACAGGGGAATCGAGGCTAATCCGGAGAAGATCACAGCCATCACCTCCCTAGCTAAACCGAAGTGTATCAACGATGTTCAACGCCTGGCAGGCCAGATTGCCGCGTTAAGCCGGTTTATCAGCCGCCTTGGTGAGAAGGCAATCCCTTTGTATCAGATGTTGAAGAAGACAGATCAATTCGTCTGGAGTTCTGCTGCTGACAAAGCATTTGAGGACTTAAAGCAGCAATTGGCCAATCCGCCTGTGCTTCCCGCTCCCATGGACAAGGAGCCGTTGCTGCTATATGTTGCTGCTAATGCTCGTGCGGTCAGTGTGGCTATTGTGGTGGAGAGAAAAGAGGCAGGCAAGGAGCATCCGGTTCAACGTCCGGTCTATTATATCAGCGAGGTACTCATTCAGTCCAAGCAAAGGTATCCACATTGGCAGAAGCTGGTATATGGAGTTTTTATGGCAAGCCGGAAGCTCAAGCAATACTTCCAAGGGCACCCCATTACGGTGGTCAGTTCTGCTCCCTTGGGGGATATCATCCACAACCGAGAAGCGACCGGCCGGATTGCCAAGTGGGCTATAGAGCTTGGGCCGCACGGGTTGAAGTATGTGCCTCGGACGGCGGTTAAGTCTCAAGCACTTGTTGATTTCATCAATGATTGGACGGAACTGCAAGCACCTGAAGAAAAGCCGGATCACACATATTGGACCATCCATTTTGACGGATCCAGGCAATTAGAAGGCTCGGGGGCTGGAGTCGTATTAACTTCCCCACGAGGTGATAAGTTTTGTTACGTTCTCCGCTTAATGTTCCCTTGTACTAGCAATGCAGCTGAGTATGAAGGCTTACTCCATGGTCTCCGGATGGCTAAGGAGATGAATCTAAGTCGAGTTAAGTGCTTCAGTGACTCCGACCTCGTGGCTCAACAAGTGTCTGGCACTTGGGATTCCAAGGACCCACTCATGGCAACATATCGTCGTGAGGTGGATATTGTTGCAGGTCACTTTAAAGGCTATCAGGTGGACCACGTGGACCAACGAAAGAATGAAGCGGCGGACGCTTTAAGCCGGCTCGACTCTCAGTGCAAACCCGTCCCGCCCAATGTTTTTCTAGGTGTGCTGCACAACCCGTCGGTCAAGCTCCCTGGTGAAGCGGATTTGGCTATTCCTGATCCGGAGGCTCAATTGGTGGCAGCTCTTCATGTCATTCCGGATTGTACACTTCCTTACTTGGCGTACATGAACCGGGTCGAATTACCAGAGGATGAGACTCTGGCCTGACAGATAATCCGGCGGTCCAAGTCCATGACTATTATCAATGGCGAGTTGCATCATTGCAGTGTATCAGGGGCGTTTCAACGCTGTGTGTCTCCTGAAGAAGGCTGTGAAATTTTGCGTGAGATCCACGAAGGAGATTGTGGTCACCATGCTGGTTCAAAATCTTTGGTGGCTAAAGCGTTTCGCCATGGCTTCTATTGGTTAACTGCTCATGCTGATGCGGAGGATCTGGTCAGAAGATGTGACGGTTGCCAAAAGTTTTCAAGACGTGCTCATGTGCCGGCTCAAGAATTGAGAATGATTCCAATTACTTGGCCGTTTTCAACTTGGGGGCTGTATATGGTTGGGCCTTTCAAAAGGTCCAAAGATAAGAAGACCCACCTCCTGGTGGCGGTTGATAACTTTACAAAGTGTGTGGAGGCAGAACCTGTTATCAAGTGTGATGCGGCCACGGCGGTTCAGTTCATCAAAAAAGTGATTTTCCAGTTTGGCTTTCCACACAGTATCATCACAGATAATGGTACCAATTTATCCAAGGGTGCCATGAAGGAGTTCTACGAACGGGAGCACATCCGGCTTGATGTTTCATCAGTGGCGCACCCACAGTCCAATGGTCAAGCAGAAAGGGCTAATCAAGAGATCTTGAGAGGCATCAAGCCCCGGCTTATGGTTCCTTTGCAGAGAACACCGGGTTGTTGGGTAGAAGAGTTACCATCTGTGTTATGGAGCATCAATACTACACCCAACAGATCAACAGGATACACACCGTTCTTCATGGTCTACGGAGCGGAGGAGGTTCTCCCCAGTGATATCCGTCATGACTCACCTCATGTGGCGGCTTATGTTGAAGCGGAAAACAAGACAGCATGGCAAGACGCTTTGGACCTATTGGATGAAGAACGTGACATAGCAACCGCCCGCTTGGCGATTTACCAATAGGATCTTCGTCGTTATCACAGTCGCCGAGTCAGAACCAGAACCTTTCAGGAAGGAGATTTGGTGCTTCGGCTCATCCAAGATCAGAATGATATGCATAAGCTATCCCCACCTTGGGAAGGACCTTTCGTGGTCAGCAAGAATCTGCACAACGGGTCATACTATCTGATCGATATTCGAGAGCATAAAGACTCACGTAAATCAGAAGAGGAGACCAACAGGCCGTGGAACATAGCTCATCTTCGGCCTTACTATACCTGAGCCATTGGCTCTAATTATGTACATATTACGATGATGTAAATATTATGATTAAATATAATAAACCGGAACCTCAGCTAAAGCGGGGTATCTGTTCTTTTACATCATGTGTGGTTACACGGAGTTGTTCTAAAGCGGCCTCCGGTTTACCCCTTGAGTTAGCTTTTCAAAGCATCATGTTATATCACTTGGGGGCTTGGTCGTGTCCGAACCAATGCAACACCTCTTGATAGGCGAGAGCCACCAGATCACTTGGGGACTTGGTCACGTCTGAACCAGTCACGCCTCTTGATCGGCCTAAGGCCACAGAATCACTTGGGGGGCTTGGTCAAACCTGAACCATTGCCACTCCTCTTGATCGGCATAAATGCCACAGTTTCATTTGGGGACCTGGCTGACTTGAACCATAGCTACACCTATCGGGAGCTTGGTCGTGTCCGGCCATGGTAACGCCATCTGATCGGCTCAAATAAAGCCTCTTTTTGCAAACGGTTTATCATTGCCTTTGCTTCACAATTTTCTTTGATAGATATTTCTCTCTTTTTGTTGCATTTTTTAAACCGACAACGTTTTAAGCCGGTTCAAACTGTCAATTGACAGAACATGGTCCATTTTTAATCCGGAGACTATTTGCCCGGTTTGATTTTTTAATATCCTTTTACGGAGTAACACGGTGTTTTATTATAACCCGGCACGGTTTACATGGTAAACCGGCATTATATTTATACAGGAGCTGGTATCTCCTCCAACGGTGTGGGTTTATAAAACCTCCGCTTCAAGATTGGCTAAGCCAACTTCATGCCCAACGATGGCAGGTATTATGTATCTCAAAGATTTGATCATATGCTTAAATTTTAGATATTTTGATTTCATATATGCAGACATCATACTCCGCCTGACGGTACAACCGCGGTGGCACTTTAAGATTTTTTATATTGTAGAAAATACTTTGGAAAGTTCATCACCCAAAGGAAGAACAAGTTGCAGTAATTATGCACGAAGGCATATCAAAATCAAGAGTATCGGCTAGCCTATTACAAGGCAACACGGTGCCCAAAATAAGATCATTGTTTTTTCAAAGGAGAGGCAGGTTAAATTGGCTTCCGGTTCAAGCTTGGTCACCAGCCTGGCTTGATGGTTGCGGGTCATCCCATGCCGCTTCAACTTCAGCTTCTCTACCCAGCAGCTGGAAATCAACAATTGTCCAGTCGATTCCCATTAATGCTCGAAAGACAGCTTCATCATGGATCAGCAACGACGATTCAATATCGGGAGCGTAGGTATGCTTACGGATTGGAGGGATAAGATTTTCTGCTTCAGGAATTGGTGCAGCTACTCGCTTGTTTTGGTTGTCATATTGGGCTTGATAATGAGACAAGTCTGCTGCTTCAACCAATTGACAAGCTAGCGGACGCACCTCCCGGTTTATTGCTCGCAGATCCGCTTCACTAAACTCTGACCCGTCTTCCTTCAAGCTGGGATAGCCCTGAGCCGCTTCAACAGGATCAAAATCCGGCACCCAAGCTTTTGCCCGGATTAAGGCATTGATCGCACCGGTTCGAGCAGCAGATTTCTTCAGCTCTTCAACCCGGGCAGGAAGCATCGACAGTCTCTTCAGAGTGTCTTGAATCAAAGTGGGCACCGAATTGTTGTGGGATGCAGTAGAGATGATCCGCTGTGCACCAGTGTACAGTTGTTCGATCAATGTGTAGGCGGCTTTCAATTTCTTCCGCACATCTGACCCCAAGTGATCAATGCGTGTCCCTGAAATATCACAAAGGGTTGACAAACCGGCAGCTCTATAGGACGGTCGAATCAATCCAGAAACTAAACCGGCTTACCAAAGATAGCAGCGGTCATGGCATGCACGTGCCGCTTTATGCTGGTCAGTTCGTCCACCACCGGTTTTAGTGCAGCCTCGGCATCTTCTGCTCGTTTGGTTAAAGCGGATTTTTCAGTGGCCCAATCCGCCCGCTCCTTCTTGAAATCCTTCTTAAGCTGTTCCATGACGCTTAAGGCGCTGGTCAACTCCTGTTTTGCTTTTGAGGTTTCAGTCTGTTGGGACTTCAGATTTTCTTGGAGATCGGCGATTTGGGTTTCTTTTGTCTTCAGCTCAGCCTGCATACAGACAGTTATATGATTCAGCAAGCAGTGCAAGAATTGAAGCACCAACCACATAACAAGTTATGCACTTGGCGCTTGGGGGCTAATGCCTATTTGATCCTCATATTTCACTTGATTATAAAGTCCCAAGATCAATTTAATTATTCAACTTGGCACTTGGGGGCTAATGGCTATTTGCTCGAATAAATTCTGATGTTGCGTTCTCAATTACTTAAAGTCCTGGTTTAACTACACTAAGTTGAACCGGCCCTTGGGGGCTACATCAGCGAATTCCGAAGCATTGGGATTTATATTAGCAAGTCCTGGTTTAGATGAAGATTCTAAACCGGCCCTTGGGGGCTAGGAGAGTTAACAAGATTGAAATATCCAAGCAGGAAAAAGTACATGAAAGATACCTCAAATTTATCTTTCATCATATTCACCAGACCAGCTTCATAATCACGGCTGGTATATAGCCGGTTCAGGTAGCCAGAATGAAGATCTTGGGCATTCAGAGCAGCATAGGTCGCCAAGTCAACATTCCACTTGCCTTTGCCCATGGCAGCAAAGTCTTCTTTGGCGGTATGCTTGGATAAAACAACAGGATTGCTGGGCTCTGTATGGCCAATGCCAGTAATTACAACTTCATCATCCTTAGCATCACTCGTTTGCACTGGCGCACTCGGTTTGTCAGCAGGCTGGGATGGACTCGTGGATTTTCCAAACCGGATGGGGCTTGTGGGCTGGTTGATAGGACTTGAGGTGTTAATAGGCCTTTCTTCAGCAATAAAAGCGTTGTCGTGGTATTTCTCACGGGGGGCTTCCAAGGGCTTAGTGTGTGGGTAAGACTGCTGCTGGTAGGACCGGGAGCAGGTATGCGAGTAGCACGCGGTGATTTACCCAGCTTCGAAGCTCTCCGGAGAGATAATACTCCTACTGCTGCATGTCTGAGTGTATCAATCTGGGGTGTACGTCGGGCAGTACAAAGTGCTCCTGGAGCTGTATCTGGGATCAGTACCAAATGCATCTGATCTGGTATATACCTATACGAGGCATGCTAGTGGCCGGCCATGCTCATGGCCGTGAGCATGTGTGCTCATATGGATGGATGGATGGATAGATGGATGGATAGCTAGCTTGCTTGCTAGCTTGTGTGTGTCTCCGCGTCCATCCCCTGGATGGATGGATATGTGCCTTTATATAGGCCTGGCTAGCTTACTTCCTAAGCTATCTGAGTGGCGTGGGGGGCAAGTGGGCATGGGGCACCATGCCCATGAGAGGTGTGGTGCATGTCATGCTTGTCCCCTGGGTCACTTCATAAATAGTGCCAGGGGACAAATGACACTATACATGATGTCGTCGCGGTACGGTTGTCTTGTCCGCGGTATGGCAGTCTTGTCGGTATCTTGTCGATGTCGGGTCGGGCTGCAGTCGGCAGCCGGCTGGCTGGCGTAGTCTGCAGCCGGCTGGCTGGCGCAGTCGGCAGCCGGCTGGCTGGCGTAGTCGGACTGAGGGGCTTTGCTAGCCCCGATGTCTTGAAATATCGTCTTGCCGTCCTCGGGGTACCCGTGATCGGTTACTCCGACAGTAGCCCCCAAGCCTCCGGGCAACTTGGCAAAGTTGGGCGGAGGTTTTTTGGTGAGTATTCATGGAAATGATCATGAAAAAAGACTAACTTAGTCCATGCGGATATATCAAATGTTTGCTTTTGGCATTGCAAGTTTTATTCGGAGGGTGCCGACTCGGTTTCGTCCGAGCCCCCTTAATCTTTTTCGTGTTCCCTCCGCTTTTTGGCTTGTGCTCTTGCTTGCCGAACAGCCGCTCTGCGGTCTGTGGCTAAGAGTGGGCCGCGAAGTGGAGTGTACAGTACTCAGAGTCTAGGAGCAGATTCAACCGAGAGATACTTGTAAAGGAAAACGGTCGGGTCGCCCGAACCGTTTTTCTTCCCGGACGTTTTTCGCGTGGGTGGCCTCCAGCATTCACCCTTGCTAGCCAAACAGCCGCTCTGCGGTCTGTGGCTAAGAGTGAGCCTTTGGTACTGTGCACGCTACTAAGCCGTCCGTGGGAACAAACGTCTCAGGCCAAGCGGCTAGCCCCCGGGCCAACTCTGGCTGACGCCGGGGCGAACAGTGATGCAACTGTAATAAAATGCGGAGATGGCCTGCCGAGCATCGCTCGAGGTTATCCGTGCTTGCGTGATGCAAAAAATATGCGGGTGAGGAGCTCACATTGATTTTCATGTAGTCGCGGTCGTCGGAGACATCCGGCGCGACTCGGCGCTCGCGAAGCGCGTCGGCGCACCCGCTGGGTGCAGCCTTCGAGCCCCCGGGTGCTCGAAGGGGGGGATCCCGGCCGGTCAGGCTCGACCGGCCAGGTGGCGAGGCGTCTTGCAACGCCCTTTTTCTTCTGCCGGCTGCTGACAGCCGGATAAAACTCTTCTCTTGTCTGCAATCTTCGCGGGGGTGCGTCAGCGCACCCGCTGGGTGTAGCCCCCGAGATGCGGGCCGACAGCTGAGCAGTCGGGCCGGATCTCCCGGCAACTACTTTGTCTTCTCTCTCGCGGGGGCGCGTCAGTGCACCCGCTGGGTGTAGCCCCCGATATTCAGGCCGACTGCTGAGCAGTCGGGCCGGATCTCCTGGCAACTACTTTGTCTTCTCTCTCGCGGGGGCGCGTCAGCGCACCCGCTGGGTGTAGCCCCCGAGATTTGGGCCGACTGCTAAGCAGTCGGGACGGATCTCCCAGCAACTACTTTCTCTTCTTTGTCCGCCCACACAGCCGAACGGATACTTCTCTTTCCGTCCAGCCAGGTAAGCGGCCGGCAATATTTGTCCAGCTGGCTTCTTTTTCTTTCTTACTTTGTCTTTTTCTTTTACCAACTGGCAGCAGAATGCACGGGCGCAGTAGCCAGCGTAGGCAGCGGTCGGGAGCCGGCCAACCGGCTGCAGCGGGGACGCTGATAGGCGTTTTTTTAAGTCGGCCACACAGGCGGAAGTGCATGCATATGTACCCGGCCTTTGGTATAACCGGACATGCATGCGCACCTGGCCAAGCATGCATGCATATACCAGGTGAATCCATACGTGCTTTTTCTTTTTTAGCCGGCAACATCTCTTGACTTTTCTTTCTCCCTCGGCCGACCTCTTCTTACTTCTTTTTCTTTCTCCCAACCGGCAGCAGACTGCAGCAAGGAACAGTAGGGGCCGACTGGGGCGCCAGGCGCGGCCGAAGGCAGGGCAGCGAGCCGGCCATCCGAAGCCGGCCCGGGCCGGGTGCGCGGAGGTGCCGGATGCCGACCGCGGCGGCAGCAAAGGCCGGACGCAGCCGGAGTGGGGCGGAGGCCGGCTGCTCGAGAACCCGTAGGGGCGGCGCAGGAAGTGGCTCGGCGAAGCAGAGCCGGCCAGCAGCGGCGAGGCGGAGCTGGCACGGGGCGCGCGCGAGGCAAAGTCGGAGGTGGCCGGAGCAGCGAACAGAGCTGGCCGGAAGGAGGCCAGGCACCGGACCGACAGGCGGGTGCATTCGTAGGAGGAACCGGAGGCGGGGGGGCGGCAACCTGGTGGGCGCACAGGGCAGGAGCCGGCCAGGGCCAGTAGGCGGACGCAGGAGCCGGCCGGGTCCAGCAGGCGGACGGCAGGCGGCGACGCGGGAACCGGCGCAGGGCGGAGGTGC
>NC_041382.1:718376105-718396298 GCF_002162155.2 Triticum dicoccoides | reverse complement strand
CAGCCGGTGCGGGGGAGGCTGACTCGCGGGAGGTCGGAGCAAAGGCGGACGGAGCCGGCTGGGGTGCAGGAGTCGGCTGGCGGACGCGGCGACCCGGCAGGCGTGGAGGAGCATAGCAGGGCCGGGCGCGGAGCCAGTGGGCGGGGCGGACCCGGCGAGACGGCCGGATGCAGCGGCGAGGCCGAGCCGGCACGGGGCCGGGTGGCGCGCGGAGTCGGCCAGCCAGTCGCGGTGACCCGGCGGGAGGGCCGGACACGGCGCAGGCGGGGGCGCGGAAGTCGGCTGATGGACGCGGCGAACCCGGCGGGGGTGCGCGGGCGAAGCCGGCACGGCACGCGGGAGCCGGCCGGAGGGAGGCCACGGGCGAGGGCCGGGTGTAGTCGAAGCAGGGGAGCCAATCCGCGTCGGGGCGGACCTGGATGAGGCACACCATGGACTGCAGCAGCAGCAAGATGGGGCGAAGATGGTGAGGAGGGCGCTTGGGGCCATGGCGTTGACTGTTGAGGTAGCCACGGCCATGGTCGTGGAGCAGCGTACGGGGTGGCCGGGGAAGCCGCAGCCCGGAGACGAGCGAGGGAGGCCGAACGCGGTGGAGGCCGCCCGCACGAGCGTCTGTTGAGCGTGCTCGCTGCAGAGTACAGACCAAGCCATTGTCTGGGTAGTATATATGCGATGTATATCATGTATCTGGGAGGTTTTCAGGCTTGTGCATGGCCAATGGTTTGACCATTGTTGACTGATGCATCTAGCTAGCTTGTAGATGAAATATGGAGGCCAGAGCAAGGCGCAACACGGAGGAAAGCAGGCGCGAGCGGCGCATGGACGGCCACGGTCGACCGAGACGAGGCCCCGCGTGCGGCACGCGCGCGGATGGGCAGCCGGTGTCGCAACGGTGGTGGTGAAGAAGGCGAGGCCGACGGCGAGGTCACGCCGCCCCTCACGGCCATTCCGGGGGCATGTCAATGTCAAGCCCCCGACCGCTATTGGAGAGACGGCGCGACACCGCGGTGGTGAAGACGAAGAGGCCGACGGCGAGGATGCGCCACCCCTCATGGCCGCTCCGGGGGCGGGTCGATGTCGAGCCCCCGAGCGCTACCTGGAAGACAGCGCGACACCGCGGCGAAGGCGATGAAGAAAAAGGGGTCCCACCCGGACAGGGAAACCAGCAGCAGCGTGGTAGCAAAGTACCGCCCCACGATGGGCGCCAACTGTCGTGGTATTTCTCACGGGGGGCTTGCGAGTCGACAGATGCCACAAGGGCTTAGTGTGTGGGTAAGACTGCTGCTGATAGGACCGGGAGGGGGTATGCGAGTAGCACGCGGTTATTTACCCAGCTTCAGAGCTCTCCGGAGAGATAATACTCCTACTACTGCAAGTCTGGGTGTATCTATCTGGGGTGTACATCGGGCAGTACAAAGTGCTCCTGGAGCTGTATCTGGGATCAGTACCAAATGCATCTGATCTGGTATATACCTATACGAGGCATGCTAGTGGCCGGCCATGCTCATGGCCATGAGCATGTGTGCTCATATGGATGGATGGATGGATAGATGGATGGATAGCTAGCTTGCTTGCTAGCTTGTGTGTGTCTCCGCGTCCATCCCCTGGATGGATGGATATGTGCCTTTATATAGGCATGGCTAGCTTACTTCCTAAGCTATGTGAGTGGCGTGGGGGGCAAGTGGGCATGGGGCACCATGCCCATGAGAGGTGTGGTGCATGTCATGCTTGTCCCCTGGGTCACTTCATAAATAGTGCCAGGGGACAAATGACACTGTACATGATGTCGTCGTGGTACGGTTGTCTTGTCCGCGGTATGGCAGTCTCGTCGGTGTCTTGTCGATGTCGGGTCGGGCTGCAGTCGGCAGCCGGCTGGCTGGCGCAGTCGGACTGAGGGGCTTTTCTAGCCCCGATGTCTTGAAATATCGTCTTGCCGTCCTCGGGGTACCCGTGATCGGTTACTCCGACAAGCGTCATCTTGCTGTGGTGGATCATTGGGTATATCTTCAGGAATAGCCGCTTCAAGATCTGGTGCTTTACCTGGTTCAGGGACGGCGTCCTCCTCGGCCGCTTTATCCAGGCGAGCCTTCTTGCTCGGCCTAGGTTTGGACCTGAAAGGAATAACAAAGTCAAATACAGCATATGTTCCAAGGTGACGTACCAGAAATATTATGACAAGTATAGCTTACCCAAGCACCGTTTTGAGTGGTGGCAGCTGAGTAGCCGATGAATCGCCAGAGGATGAGTGGGAAGTAACCTGATAATCGGAGTTAGATGGATTAAGAGGTTGACGAAAACAGCCCGCTTTAGGACAAGCACTGACAAGCAAATTAGAGACCTCTGAACGGCGTTTCCGAACCGGACTGTTTGGTAAACCGGCGGAGGTAACTACCTGGCCGCTGTGTCGGGTTGTGCGGCGAGCTTTGTGCTATTGGGTCTTCATAAGAAATTTGAGATCCAAGTAAGCAAGAGGATGAGAAAATTTAACCTTCCGGTTTGCCTGACGGATTTTTAGTGAAGGCAAAGGGTCTGAATCGGAAGAGAGAATAATTACCTCTGCAGCATCAGCATGGCTGGCTTTGACATCATCCTGACAAATATCATCATCAATAAGGCGCATGAAAAATAAGCCAAGTGAGTCAAGCTCTACCTCAAGGTCCGGATTACCCACATCATCATCAGGGGCCAGATCAGAAGATGCAGTGGTTTTCTTCTTATGAGCAGGCCGTTTCACGACTTTAGTCTTTAGCCGGGTTGGTCGTTCCGGTTTGTCTATTTTTTCTGGATTCTCCTGTGGAACTTTCTTGCTCCAAAACGGATCATTACCCTGCTTAAATAGACATTGATATTAAACAATGACCAGATATATCAATAACAGGTTCAGTAAAAAGAAAAATCAAACTCTTATAGCTGGCGGTTTGTTGGTGGCACAGAAGGGAAGCAGGCCGGTTCGAGCACAGACGTGTTCCGGTTCATTCAGCATTTTATTCACAGCCTCTGTGATTTCTTCTTCGGTGAGCTGGATGTTAGCATGTCGTAGTGGGTCATCAACACTGCCAGTATACTCGCACATCAAACCGGAGCGCTGACTAAGGGGCAGTATGCTCCACTATATCCAACAGCAAGCAAGATCAACTCCTGTTAAACCATTGGCCATGAAGGCTCTGAGCTTGGACAGTTGAGGAGCGTATTTGCTTCTCTCCTTGGCAGTCAACCTTTGCGGAAAGGGGTGTGTATTGCTAAGCCGCTCCGGACGAAAGCCAGGCAAAGGATTTTCACCAGCAGGGGAGGTGTCTTTGCAATAGAACCATGTTTGATTCCACTCTTTGGGGTGGCTGTGCAGTTCGGCGTGTGGGTATGTGACCTCTTTCCTTTTCTGAATCACCACACCACCCAATTCCGTATTGGAACCGTCAGTAAACTCAGTACGGCGGTTTAGATGGAAGCAGTCTCTGAACAACTCCACTGTGGGCTCCTCTTGAAAGGACACCTCACAGAGCACTTGGAAGTGACACATGTTTGTAACAGAGTTGGGGCTAGTGTCTTGTGGGCGGAGTTGAAAATCGGCTAAAACGTCCCGGTAAAATTTAGAACTGGGCGGCTTAAAGCCCCGGGCTAAGTGATCTACGAAAACGACGACCTCTCCTTCTTGAGGTGTGGGAGGGCATTCTTTGCCAGGGACCGTCCAATGGATGGTGTTTTTGCTGCCTAAAGCGCCGATCAGGACTAAATTGTTCAGTTGAGTCTCTATGACGCGAGAAGGAACCCAGTTGCACTCATATACTTGCTTGGCCATGATGAAATCTACAAGATAGGTGATTCCGGTTCAAGAATGCATTGATTAAAGTACACTGGTATGTACAATGTTAAACTGGAGACAGCTCTATCTAAACCGGAGTTTTATGAAGCAACAGCATCTGGCGGTTCAACAAGGGGACTAATGGTATATACTGGTTTGGTAATTTTTCTACAAAGTTAAACCGCCGGATCTAAGCATTGAAACAGTTGAGATTGCGGATGGGTAAGTGTACAGAAACAGATTTCACAAGATTTCTCTACGACGACAGATCTGAAGCAAGTTCAGAAAAGAAGGAAAATATTCAAGGTTCAAAATAGAATAGTACCGAATCAATGGGCAGAGATACAGGTAGATCTATGGTCTTGAGGCATGTAAGTGAAGGCGGATGCTAAAAACTACAGCTACACAGAGCAAAGGTTCACAGGTTCATCTAAAATCTATCATATGAGTACGAAGCAGACAATGAAAACTTAAGAACTTGGAAACCCTAGAACGGATCTACGGAGGAAAAGGTGAAGAACTCACCGAAGCCGAGGAAGAAACAGAAGGTCGCCGCGATGCTCTGGTACAATCAGGGTGATGCAGCGGCCAAAATTGGAGCAGAAGTCGTCGACGGCGGCGGAGCTCCAAAGATGGACGACGCGAGGAAGATGAAGCAGAAGGGCACGAAGGGGAAAAAGAAATGACCCTTCGGTCCTATTTATAAGGAAAGGGACATGTGTCAGGCGCGAAAATCAAGGGACCGTGGGTTTGGAAACGAAGCTGTCGCCTCAATTGTCGCAGACCTATTAAACAAAAAAAGGTATCATGGATAAGTTTCTTTATAACAGGTGACGTCACGCCGGTTTACAACGACCAGAGAAGATGACATCACGGCGGTTCAACAAACTACAAGAAGATGTTGAAGATGAAGATTTTTGCTAAGGATTGACATGAACCTGTTCAAATCAATCTGGGGCCTAATGTTGGGGATATCACCACTGGGCGTAAACCGTCCTATCTGGGACGGGTTAACTTCGTCAGTAGTTAACTATGTTAAAGCCCAAGAAGGCAGATGAGGGCTCAAGGCCCATAGTCGGTTCAAGGCCCGTAGCCGTAAACCGGCGTTGGTATGTAACATGTATTGTAAGTTAGGAATAAGTAGAGACCAAACCGGACACATCTATGAGCCGGTATTGGGACTCTGTGAACCGATGGGCATCACCTGTGTATATAAGGGGACGACCCGGCGGCGGTTCAAGGACAACTGACAACAACTCGAGACTTAGGCGAAGCTTGTTTGCTCCCTAGTCATCGAAACCCCATCAATTCCATCACAACTAGACGTAGGCTTTCACCTTCATCGAAGGGGCCGAACTAGTATAAACTATGTTGCGTCCCTGTGTCCTCTTTAACCCCTTCAAGCTAACCCGTTGCGATGGCTCCACGACTAAGTCCTTTCGCGAGGACATCTGTCATGACAAAACCACGACAACTCTGGTGCGGATTTCATTCTGGTTGACCTACGAGGTTCGGTAGTAACTTGATCTGAAGTTACATGATCATCATCACTAGCTTCCTCACTAATTGGTGTAGGAGTCACAGGAACAGATTTCTATGATGAACTACTTTCCAATAAGGGAGCAGGTACAGTTACCTCATCAAGTTCTACTTTCCTCCAACTCACTTCTTTCGAGAGAAACTCCTTCTCTAGAAAGGATCCATTCTTAGGAACGAATGTCTTGCCTTTCAGATCTTTGATAGAAGGTGTACCCAACTATCTCCTTTGGGAATTGGGTTTGAGCTTATCAGGATGAAACTTTTTCACATAGGCATCGTAGCCCCAAACTTTGAGAAATGACAACTTTGGTTTCTTGCCAAACCACAGTTCATAAGGCATCGTCTCAACGGATGTTGATGGTGTCCTATTTAACGTGAATGCAGTTGTCTCTAATGCATAACCCCAAAACGATAGTGGTAGATCGGTAGGAGACATCATAGATCGCACCATATCTAATAAAGTACGGTTACGATGTTCGGACACACCATTACACTGTGGTGTTCCAGGTGGCATGAGTAGTGAAACTATTTCACGTTGTTTTAACTGAAGACCAAACTTGTAACTCAAATATTTTACCTCTGCAATCATATCATAGAAACTTCTATTTTCTTGTTATGATGATTCTCCACTTCACTCTAAAATTCTTTGAACTTTTTAAATGTTTCAGACTTGTGTTTCATCAAGTAGATATACCCATATCTGCTCAAATCATCTGTGAAGGTGAGAAAATAATGATATCCGCCACGAGCCTCAACATTCATTGGACCACATACATCTGTATGTATGAATTCCAACAAATCTGTTGCTCTCTCCATAGTACCGGAGAACGGCGTTTTAGTCATCTTGCCCATGAGGCACGGTTCGCAAGTACCAAGTGATTCATAATCAAGTGGTTCCAAAAGTCCATCAGTATGGACTTTCTTCATGCGCTTTACACCGATATGACCTAAACGGCAGTGCCACAAATAAGTTGCACTATCATTATTAACTTTGCATCTTTTGGTTTCAATATTATGAATATGTGTATCACTACGATCGAGATCCAATGAACCATTTTCATTGGGTGTATAACCATAGAAGGTTTTTTATTCATGTAAACAGAACAACAATTATTCTTTAACTTAAATGAATAACCGTTTTGCAATAAACATGATCAAATCATATTCATGCTCAACGCAAACACCAAATAACACTTATTTAGGTTCAACACTAATCCCGAAAATATAGGGAGTGTGCGATGATGATCATATCAATCTTGGAACTACTTCCAACACACATCGTCACCTCGCCCTTAACTAGTTTCTGTTTATTCTGCAACTCCCATTTTGAGTTACTACTCTGAGCAACTGAACCAGTATCAAATACCGAGGGGTTGCTACGAACACTAGTAAAATACACATCAATAATCTGTATATCAAATATACCTTTGTTCACTTTGCCATCCTTCTTATCCACCAAATACTTGGGGCAGTTTCGCTTCCAGTGACCAGTCCCTTTGCAGTAGAAGCACTTAGTTTCAGGCATAGGTCTAGACTTGGGCTTTTTCACTTGAGCAGCAACTTGCTTGTCGTTCTTCCTGAAGTTCCCCTTTCTGCCCTTTGTCCCTTTACTTGAAACTAGTGGTCTTGTTAACCATCAACACTTGATGCTCTTTCTTGATTTCTACCTTCATCGATTTTAGCATCGCGAAGAGCTCGGGAATTACTTTCGTCATCCTTTGCATATTATAGTTCATCACGAAGTTATAGTAACTTGATGATAGTGATTAGAGAATTTTGTCAATCGCTATCTTATCTGGAAGATTAACTCCCACTTGATTCAAGCAATTGTTGTACCCAGACAATCTGAGCACATGCTCACTGGTTGATCTATTCTCCTCCATCTTGTAGGCAAAGTACTGTCAGAGGTCTCATACCTCTCGACACGGGCATGAGTATGAAATATCAATTTCAACTCCTGGAACATCTTATATGCTCCGTGGAATTCAAAACATTTTTGAAGTCCCAGTTCTAAGCCTTAAAGCATGCTGCACTTAACTATCAAGTAGTCATCATAGCGAGCTTTTGTCAAAACGTTCATAACGTCTGCATCTGCTCCTGCAATAGGTCCGTCACCTAGCGGTGCATCAAGGACATAATTCTGCTTTGCAGCAATGAGGATAAACCTCAGATCACAGATCCAATCCGCATCATTGCTACTAACATCTTTCAACTTAGTTTTCTCTAGGAACATATCAAAAATAAAACAGCGGAGCTAAACGCGAGCTATTGATCTACAACATAGATATGCAAATACTACCAGGACTAAGTTCATGATAAATTAAAGTTCAATTAATCATATTACTTAAGAACTCCCACTTAGATAGACATCCCTCTAATCATCTATGTGATCACGTGATCCAAATCAACTAAACCATAACCAATCATCACGTGAAATGGAGTAGTTTTCAATAGTGAACATCACTATGTTGATCATATCTACTATATGAGTCACGCTCGACGTTTCAGTCTTAGTGTTCTGAGGCCATATCTGCATATGCTAGGCTCGTCAAGTTTAACCTGAGTATTCTGCGTGTGCAAAACTGGCTTGCACCCGTTGTAGATGGACGTAGAGCTTATCACACCCGATCATCACATGGTGTCTGGGCACGACGAACTTTGGCAACGGAGCATACTCAAGGAGAACACTTTTATCTTGAAATTTAGTGAGAGATCATCTTATAATGCTACCGTCAATCAAAGCAAGATAAGATGCATAAAAGATAAACATCACATGCAATCAATATAAGTGATATGATATGGCCATCATCATCTTGTGCTTGTGATCTCCATCTACGAAGCACCGTCATGATCACCATCGTCACCGGCGTGACACCTTGATCTCCATCGTAGCATCATTGTTGTCTCGCCAACAATTGCTTCTACGACTATCACTACCGCTTAGTGATAAAGTAAAGCAATTATAGGGCGATTGCATTGCATACAATAAACGACAACCATATGGCTCCTGCCAGTTGCTGATAACTCGGTTACAAAATATGATCATCTCATACAATAAAATATAGCATCATGCCTTGACCATATCACATCACAACATGCCCTACAAAAACAAGTTAGACGTCCTCTACTTTGTTGTTGCAAGTTTTACCTGGCTGCTATGTGCTGATCAAGAACCGTTCTTACCTACGCATCAAAAACCACAACGATAGTTCGTCAAGTTGGTGTTGTTTTAACATTCGCAAGGACCGGGCGTAGACACACTTGGTTCAACTAAAGTTGGAGAAACTGACACCCGCCAGCCACCTATGTGCAAAGCACGTCGGTAGAACCAGTCTCGCGTAAGCGTACGCGTAATGTCGGTTCGGGCCGCTTCATCCAACAATACCGCCGAACCAATGTATGACATGCTGGTAAGCAGTATGACTTATATCACCCACAACTCACTTGTGTTCTACTCGTGCATACGACATCTACGCATAAAACCAGGCTCTGATACCACTATTGGGTAACGTAGTAATTTCAAAAAAATTCCTACACACACGCAAGATCATGGTGATGCATAGCAACAAGAGGGGAGAGTGTTGTCCATGTACCCTCGTAGACCGACAGCGGAAGCGTTAGCACAACGCGGTTGATGTAGTCGTACGTCTTCATGATCCGACCGATCAAGTATCAAACATACAGCACCTCCGAGTTCAGCACACGTTCAGCCCGATGACGTCCCTCGAACTCCGATCCAGCCGAGTGTTGAGGGAGAATTTCGTCAGCACGACGGCGTGGTGACGATGATGATGTTCTACCGACGCAGGACTTCGCCTAAGCACTGCTACAGTATTAAAGAGGTGGACTATGGTGGAGGGGGGCACCGCACACGGGTAAAACATCAAAACGATCAATTGTTGTGTCTCCAAGGGGTGCCCCCTCCCCGTATATAAAGGAGTGGAAGAGGGGGAGGGCCGGCCCTCTCTATGGCGCGCCCTAGGAGGAGTCCTACTCCCATCAGGAGTAGGATTCCCCCCCTTCCAGGTAGCAGGAGTAGGAGTCGAGGAAAGGGGAGAGAGAAGAGAAGGAAGGAGGGGGCGCAGCCCCTCCCCCTAGTCCAATTTGGACTAGGCCTTGGGGGGCGCCCAGCCTCTCCTCTCTCTTTCCCCTAAAGCCCAATAAGGCCCGTATACTCCCCGGCGAATTCCCGTAACTCTCCGGTACTCCGAAAAATACCGGAATCACTCGGGGCCTTTCCGATGTTCGAATATCACTAGTGCAGAACCGGGCTTTAGTGCCGGTTCGTAAGGGCCTTTAGTGTCAGTTCTGCAACCAGCACTAAAGAGTGGGGACTAAAGGTCCCCCCCCTTTAGTACCAGTTCATCACGAACCGGCGCTAAAGTGCCACCACATGGCAGGAGCCAGGCCCGAGTGCTGGTAGACCATTAGTACCGGTTGGTAACACCAACCGGTACTAAATGTTCGGGGGGTTTTTGGTTTTTTTCCATTAATTTTGTGTTTTCCATTTAATTCTTTTTTGTTTGCTGGTATTTTATGATATTACATATTGTACACGTTATGCATATATATAAATAGATTTTCTCGTAGAACCGCATATATATAAATATATATCAGGGAATGTCTCACAACCACCACCATTAGTTATTCACACATAGACATGTATATATATATACAATTTCTCCTACATGTTGCCTTGGTGCCTTCGGAGCACGATCACAAGTGGTTCATGGGGGCGATAGCGGGTAATAGTATTCTCCTTTGGGATCTATGACCTGGTCGAGCAAAAAGTCTGCTATTTCCTCTTGAAGTGCTCATATGTGCTCCGTTGTTAGGAGCTTCTCCCGCACGTCATGGAACTGTTAAGAAAGAGATCAATATTGATAATCATGTAAAAATTTTGAATAGTGTTCTGTGAAACGTACCCATTGCTGTCTATCAGATCTACTCCTTTCAGACACCATCATGCGAATGTTCTCGCAAACGTAGTATGCACACAGATCATTCCCCGGTGCCTGCTTCAGGGCCTTTACGAGAATGGAATTGAATCAGATAATGATTAATCAAGCATGATAATTAATTAATGGTACTGAAACAAGAATTAAAGAGATGCTAGCTAGCTAGCTAGTACTAACTACTTAATTACTTAGCTTGGGTCGATACGAAAATAGCTTTTGTGGCCATTTTCCTGGAGTCACCTTGATGTACTTTGCCTAAGCCATGCCCGCCGGCAAAGAAAATTAATAAAGTGGTTATTGAAAATAGTTCATATGAGGAAATGACGAACTCAATAGGCCGAGATATAGTTAATAATGATTGAAATTACCTGTTGACTATCCCCTTCACGATGTTGTAGTCACTATCTTTTTTAAGTAGTGAGTCCAGTACTTCAACTTTTGCATGTTCAATTTTAATGTCTAACAAGATCCAGTGGAACCTGCATGCGCATACGTTTGCATCTATAAATTAAGCGGGCATGTGCATAACACTAATCAACTATAACCCTAAACCCTATACACTTAACATCTAGCTACTAAGCAAAAACAGAATTTGTAGTAAAACACAATGTGACTCACTCGAAGTTGTAAGGAAGTAATATATCTTCATTGCTATTGAGGCGCATCAAGAACTCTAGCATGCTATTCTCTACATCTTGTTTACAGTAGTCCAATTTCCATGTGTATTCATTAACGGTATTTGGGTTAATGAACCCAATGCCATAGCGTCCACCTTTTTTCATTTCATACATCTTCATCCTGCATAATACCACAGAAAAGAATATATAGTGAGGATATATAATTACAGGTAATTAATGATCAATCAATGAGCACTAGAGATAGCTTGAGACTTAATTACAGAAAGAAATCACTTACAGACAATAGCAACTGACGATAGATTTGTCGAGTGCATCTTGATTGAATAACTGAAATAGTTCTGAATACTCAACAGACAGAGCTTTCTTATGGAAGTAATGATCTTCCTTGACTTTCACCATGAGGGACTCTCGATTGGAAATCTTGGTAATGTTCATGTACCATTGATGCAATTCATACATTCTCGTTGGGAGGTTTTTGACCTCGTCTGGCTCGACCAAAGGTTGGCCCGAGACATATTTCCGTTTTATTTCCTCCTCTCTAAGCGGAGACATGGGCTCGATTTCGAGGAGTTGTCGAACAGTGATATTGAGAATTTCAGCCTGCGTTATATGCTCCTCGGTTATTACCACATTGCCTACCTCGGGAATGTAAACTGTTTGCCCACAATAATATTGGGTGCGCGTACTCTCACGTGTTGTTGGCACAACAAGCGGGGGTATCTATTGCGCCGCCTGTTCTCCCAGCTAGGGAATGGTTTTCCCGCATTTTTTGACAGCTGCTTGTTGGCTCGAGCTCGACCTCGCTTCTTTCTGTAGTCGTGCTCGATGTGCTTTCCTGATTTGGTGCTCATAGTCTGATTCAACAGGCTTGGGAGCTGGTGGTCTAGCCATACGAATGAAGTGGTCAATCTTTTCCTCAGGCACTTTCTCCCTCGGCGGTGTTGCCGGTTTCGATCCAAAATGGGCATCCAATTCTGCCCACACTATGGCATTGGTTTGCTCCTCGGTCCTGTTGTAAGGCCTCTGAGGAAGAGGAGCGAGGCTTGGACCATATTTATATCGCTTGCCTCTGCCTGTACTTCTTGTACTACCTCGACTTGTACTTCTACGCACCATAGCTGCGGCGTGTCTTGTCTGCGATTGCTGAGGTGGCGAAGACGGCTCACGTGGCTGAGTTGGAGCAGGAGGAGTGGCCTGACGCTGTGCCGGACTTGAAGCAGGAGGTGTGGCCTGACACGGTGTCAGACTTGAAACGGGAGGAGTGGCCTGAGGCTGTGCCGGACTTGAAGGAGTCTGCTCATGCGTTCGTGGACTTGGAGGAGCGGTACTCTGCTGACTCGGTGGCGGACTTCGAGGAGGACTCGGCAGACGCGGTGTCGGTGGACTTCGAAAGATGATGCAATCCTTTCTCCATAGGGTGATATGATGTATGGCCTCTCCCAGTGTGTGCTGGTCATCACCTCCAGGAATGTCAAGCTGTAGCCCCAAATATGGGTCCACCACCTCATCAACCAAGACACGAGCATAGCCCGCTGGAATCGGGACGCAATGGAAGGTTGCTTCGGGGGTAATTGTAAAATCAACTGCGTCTGCCACCTTCATGGATATGTTCTTCATTTTGAAGTGTAGCTCACAGCTAGTGTTCTCTATGATGTCATCCACAGGGTATGTATCGAGCAGTGCGTCGCTTGGGGCAGAACCAACGCTGCTTCTCGGCATGGATGGGACGGTGCTATCCAATGCTGGATGATCATCCGCTTGCTGATGCCGCTGCTGAGACCCCCTTTCCTGGCTAAGTGAGTCGATCTACTACTGCTGTTGCTGGAATTTGAGTGCCAAGTCCGCGTGCCTTGCTTCTAGGCCTTGAAGGCGTTCCGCGTCCTGCTTCCTCTACTCCTCCTCCAGCTTCCTCTTCTTCTCCTCCTCCATCTTCTTTCTTGCACGGGTCCTGTAGTCATCGTTCCATTCCGAAAATCCCTCATACCAGGGAATAGCGCCCTTGCCTCGTGTTCTTCCTGGGAGTTCAGGATTTCCCAAGGCACGCGTAAGCTCGCCGTTCTCTCTGTTGGGTGTGAACACCCCCTTTTTAACATCTTCTATTGCGTCAAGTAACTTTTGACTTGCTCCTTTTAGACTTGCCTTCTTTGAAACCAGACCAGTCTTCGGGTCCAACGGCCCCCCATGCGCATAGAACCAACTTCTGCACCTAGGGGGCCAGCTCCTAGTAACCGGAGTGACCCCTGCATCCTCCATCTCTTGCTCAGACTTATCCCACTTAGGCATTGCCACCGCATAGCCACCTGGACCCAACCTATGGAACTGCGTCTTTTTTGCGGCATTGGCCTTGTTTTTTGCCGACCGTTCCTTAGATAATTCTGATTCGTTGAATTTCACAAAAGCGGGCCAGTGTTCTCTTTGCTTCTCAAGTGTTCCCTTGAATTCTGGAGTCTTCCTTTCTGCAGTGAGGTAGTTGGCGCATACAGTTTTCTTGTGGGTGTTGAATGCAATTGCCATCTTCTTAAGAGCAGCGTCCTTGACTTTCTGCACATCTGCATCAGTGAAATGATCTGGTAGGGTGAAATGATCAATCAGAGATTCCCAAAGCTTTTGTTTTGCTCTGTCATCGACCCAAGTAACATCTGGAAGTTTAGTTTTTGGCTCTTTCCATTCTTGAATGGAGATCGGGAGTTGGTCCCTCACAAGAACTCCACACTGACGAGTCCACTTGTTCGCAATGTTCTTAGGCGTGAGGGGTTCGCCATTAGTTTTGATGGAGTCGATGTTGTACTTTACACCCTCCTTCAACTTTTTGCCTGGGCCTCGCTTTGTCCTGGTTTCTGTAGAAGCAGATTTGCTCGATCCGAAGGGCTGAAAGAAGAAAGATCGATTCGTTAATATATATATATATCTTCAAATAAAAAAACATGTGATGATCACCAGATGCCTGCTTATATAAATATACCTCACCGGTAGTCTTTGTTATTTCAAGATCAACATTGTCTGTTCATCATAAACATTGTCTGCGTCATCATAATCATCATCATAGTTCATGACTTCATCAACTCGGTCATCGAGATCGAATACGTTATCATCACCCTCCCCGGTATTGTTCAGATATTGAGAGCCGTCATCTGTTTCATTTAGATCATCTAGCCTGCGAGGGCTGCGTATGATCTCGAACAATTCCTCTTCTCTCTCTCTGCCGGTATTGTCCGCCATAGCTTTTACTTAACTAATACAGAAGAAATATAAAACAATTTAGTATTCAAATTACAATGCATGGATGCAATCAATAAGGAAAAACTGAATCATATATAGTACATAATATGCATCGTCTCGAATGATATAGAATCTCAAGTACATCGTCTCGAATAATATATATAATCTCGAATACATCGTCTCGAATATTATATAGCAAATACATTATTGGCTAGGTAGCTAATAAAGATCGAATACTACAGAAGAATCTAGGCCACTCGCGGTTCCTGGGGCGCGAGCGGTGGACACCCAAAGAGAAGGAACCATCACAGGATCATATCTCTGGTCATCTGCCCAAAGAACCTGCCAGGTATTGGAGAACCTGACATCCATAGCAGCCATGTAGCGATGGACGTGCTCGTCCTCCTCCCTGACACGACGACGCACCACCTCCGGTGGGCCCGGCTCCCTCTGCACCGAATGTGGCCCACGCAAACGCCACCAAAGGATATCACGGCCGACGATGGGACCCGAGGCTGGTTCCTCACCAAGCGGGGCGCCCCTCCAGGTACCACCTCCCAGTGCCAGCCCGGCGGAGCCCAGTCCCGGACATGGGTCAGCCGGACATCGTGGCGAACGGGTCGAGGATGCTGGCCGGGCATAGTCGAGAACAAATACTATATGCCCGCAAAAAGTAACATTTTTTAAATGTGATTAGATTGTGATAACTAAAATTTATAACATTTATATATATATATATATATAATTAAAAAACAGAAAAATTTATAACATTTCTATATAACTAACATTTCAAATATTTCTATAACTAAAAAACAGAAAAATTCCTAACATTTCTATAAATATTTCTAAAACTAAAAAACAGAAAAATTTATAACATTTCTAATATTTCTATAATTAAAAAACAGAAAAAATGCTAACATTTCTATAAATATTTCTATAACTAAAAAACAGAAAATTTTATAACGTTTCTATATAACATTTCTAATATTTCTAGTTTGTGTGTGTGTGTGTACACATGCATGGCGGCTGCGGGGCACAGGAGCTCACCGGGGGGCAGCGACTAGGGGCGGCGACGGCGACGGGTCGGGGCGCGGCGACGGGGACGACGGGGATGGGGACGGGGACGGTGACGGCGAGGCGACGGGACGGCGACGGGGGCGGCGGCGACGGCGACGGACGGCGACGGGGGCGGCGACGAGGGGCAGCGGCAATGGGGCAGAGCAGAAGAAGCAGAGTAGAATGAAACTGTCGAATTTTTTTGAAGGGTTTTCTTATATAGAACACACCTTTAGTACCGGATCATGGCTCCAACCGGTACTAAAGGTCTGTTTTGGCTAGGCGAAGCGGCGGGAAGAGCCCACCTTTAGTACCGAGTGGTGGCTCCAACCGGTACTAAAGACCTACCTTTTAGTATCGGTTGGAGCCATGACCCGGTACTAAAAGGTGTGCGCTGCCAGGCGAGGGGCGCAGAAGTTTAGTGCCACCTCGCTGGTTGAGGAGTGCCAGGACCAGTTTATAAGCCCCGGCGCGGGCACTGCGTTGAGCTTCTCTCAATAGCAGGCCTGCTGGGCCTACCTCTCCTACTCTGCCTGTGGGCCTACTGGGCTTGCGGGCCTGCATCCTGGCCCAACTATATCTTGGGTTTCTAGTCGTATAAAGGCCACTTTGGCCCAGTAGGTGGGCTTTTTTATTTTCTTATTTTTTTTCTTTATTTATTTTTGGTTTATTTATTTTTGAGTTGTTTTTTGCTTTATTTAGAGTTTCTTTGTGAATATTTTGATTTAGGTACAAAAAGTTACAAACTTTCTGTTAGTGACAGTAGTTTACAAATTGGAATAGTTTACATTTTGAACTATTTGAAATTTGTGTGAATCACTAGTTTGTGAATAACTTAAATTTAAAAATAGATTTTTCAGTGATTCTTTTTTCTTATGTTTAATATTAGTGTGTTTTATCATTATATTCAATTTGGTAATGCTTAGGTTATTTAAAAAATGAAATGCCTTTGTAACGGATGAGTTTTTGTCCGAAACCCTAATACTTCGAAAGAGATTGTCCATTTTGTACACAAAGTGCATCCAGTTTTTGCGGTAACCCTCTCTACTTTTTTGCACATGCTATGTGGGTGAAATTATGATACCATGCCAACTTTCAACCTTTTCTGAGTTCATTTGAAATGCTTTTCAATTTCAGGGTCATTTAGCTGAAAAAATCAGTAAATGCATGAAAGAATTTGTTTGCACATAAAATTTCTTCGCGTTTCAAATGCCAAAACACATAACTACCTTAACTATTACAGAGATTCCCTCCTGGGTGTAAAAACACAGAAGAAAGTGATGATAGTGAAGCCGATCGCATCCCAGATCTTTGGGTGTGAAACTTTTTCTTCACGTGTGTCCCTTTGCGTCATAGCCATGGAAAATCTTCATCATTTAACTGGATGCTCGAGTCAATATTCACTCTAAATGGAGCAATTTCATCAAACTTTTCATAATCTTCTGACATGTCTGTCTTGTCATCCACTCCCACGATGTTTCTCTTCCCAGAAAGAACTATGTGGCGCTTTGGCTCATCGTATGATGCATTCCCTTTCTTATCTTTTCTTTTTCTCGGCTTGGTAGACATGTCCTTCACATAGAAAACCTGTGCCACATCATTAGCTAGGACGAATGGTTCGTCTGCATACGCAAGATTGTTGAGATCCATTGTTGTCATTCCATACTGCGGGTCTTCCGTTACCCCGCCTCGTGTCATATTGACCCATTTGCACCGAAACAAAGGGACCTTCAAACCACTTCCATAGTCAAGTTCCCATATCTCCTCTATGTAACCATAATATGTTTCCTTTCCCGTCTTGGTTGTTGCATCAAAGTGGACACCACTGTTTTGGTTTGTGCTCTTCTTATCTTGGGTGATTGTGTAAAATGTATTACCATTTATCTCGTACCCTTTGAAAGTCATTATATTCAAAGATGGTAACTGGGATAGCGAGTACATGTCATCTTCAATAAAGGCGTCATGCATGGTACGTGTCTGCAACCAGCCGGCGAAACTCCTGGTTTGTTCACGTGTAATCCGGTCATCAGACCACTCCGGGTGTTTGGAGCGTAGAAAATTCTTGTGTTCGTCCATATACGGAGCCACCAAGGCGGAATTTTGTAGAACTGTGTAGTGTGCTTCTGTGAGAGAATGTCCGTCCATACCTATTATTTGATCTCCTCCTAGCGTGCCTTTTCCATCCATTCTGCCCTTATGCCGCGATTCAGGAACACCAATCAGCTTAAGGTCAGGAATATAGTCAATACAAAACTCAATCACCTCCTCATTTTCATGGCCCTTGGAGATGCTTCCTTCTGGCCTAGCACGATTATGAACATATTTCTTTAAGACTCCCATGAACCTCTCAAAGGGGAACATATTGTTTAGAAATACAGGACCCAAAACGTTAATCTCTTCGCATAGGTGAACTAGGACGTGCGTCATGATGTTGAAGAAGGATGGTGGGAACACCAACTCGAAACTGACAAGACATTGCACCAAATCATTCTCTAACCTTGGTATGATTTCTGGATCGATTACCTTCTGAGCGATTGCATTGAGGAATGCACATAGCTTCACAATGGCTAATCGAACGTTATCCGGTAGAAGCCCCCTCAATGCAACCGGAAGCAGTTGCGTCATAATCACGTGGCAGTCATAAGACTTTAGGTTCTGGAACCTTTTCTCTGCCATGTTTATTATTCCCTTTATATTCAATGAGAAGCCAGACGGTACCTTAATACTGGGCAGACATTCAAAGAAGATTTCCTTCTCTTCTTTGGTAAGAGCATAGCTGGCATGACCCTGATGTATGTCGTCTTTTCCATGCATACGTTGCTGGTCCTCTCATGCCTCCGGCGTATCTTTTGTCTTTCCATACACGCCCAAGAAGCCAAGCAGGGTCACGCAAAGATTCTTCGTCACGTGCATCACGTCGATTGCAGAGCGGACCTCTAGATCTTTCCAATAGGGCAGGCCCCAAAATATAGATTTCTTCTTCCACATGGGTGCACGTCCGTCAGCGTCATTCAGAACAGGTTGTCCGCCAGAACCCTTTCCAAATACTACCTTCAAATCCTTGACCATATCATGTACATCAGCACTAGTATGGTGGCGAGGCTTCGTCCGGTGATCCACCTCACCTTTGAAATGCTTGCCTTTCTTTCTTACAGGATGCCTGCTCGGAAGAAATCGACGATGTCCCAGGTACACATTCTTCTTACAATTAGCCAAATATATACTGTCGGTATCGTCCAAACAGTGCGTGCATGCGCGGTATCCCTTGTTTTTCTGTCCTGAAAGGTTACTGAGAGAAGGCCAATCATTGATGGTCATGAACAGCAATGCCTTTAGGTCAAATTCTTCCCCCATGTGCTCATCCCATGCACGTAAACCTGTTCCATTCCACAGTTGTAAGAGTTCTTCAACTAATGGCCTTAGGTACACATCAATGTTGTTGCCGGGTTGCTTAGGGCCTTGGATGAGCACTGGCATCATAATGAACTTCTGCTTCATGCACAACCAAGGAGGAAGGTTATACAAACATAGAGTCACAGGCCAGGTGCTATGGTTGCTGCTCTGTTCCCCAAAAGGATTAATGCCATCTGCGCTTAGACCAAACCATACGTTCCTTGCATCATCTGCAAACTCCTTCTCGTACTTTCTCTCAATTTTTCTCCACTGCGACCCGTCAGCGGGTCTCTCAACTTTCCGTCTTTCTTACGGTCTTCTTTGTGCCATCGCATCGCCTTGGCATGCTATTTGTTTTGGAACAAACGTTTCAACCGTGGTATTATAGGAGCATACCACATCACCTTGGCAGGAATCTTCTTCCTGGGGCGCTCGCCCTCAACATCACCAGGGTCATCGCGCCTGATCTTATAGTGCAATGCACCGCATACCGGGCAAGCGTTCAGATCCTCGTACTCACCACGGTAGAGGATGCAATCATAGGGGCATGCATGTATCTTCTGCACCTCTAACCCTAGAGGGCAGACAACCTTCTTTGCTTCGTACGTACTCTCGGACAATTCATTGTCCTTTGGAAGCATATTCTTTATCATTACCAGCAACTTTCCAAATCCCTTGTCAGATACACCATTCTCTGCCTTCCATTGCAGCAATTCCAGTGTGGTGCCCAACTTTTTCTTGTTAGCTTTGCAATTCGGGTACAACAATTTCTTGTGATCCTCTAACATGCGCTGCAACTTCTTCTTCTCCAAATCATTTGCGCAGTTTCTCTTTGCATCGGCAATGGCCCGACCTAGATCATCAGCGGGCTCATCTGATGCCTCTTCTTCAGCTTCTTCCCGCATTGCCGCCTCAGCTTCTTCCCTCATTGTTGTATCATCGTATTCAGGGAACCCATGGCCAGGATAGCTGTCGTCGTCCTCTTCTTCTTCATTGTCTTCCATCATAACCCCTCTTTCTCCGTGCTTGGTCCAAACATTATAGTGGGGCATGAAACCGTACTTAAACAGGTGGACGTGAATGGTTCTTGACGTAGAGTAATTGTGATCATTCTTACAGACAAAACATGGACAAGGCATAAAACCATCCGCCCGCTTGTTTGCCTCAGCCGCAAGTAGAAAAGTTTGCACGCCATTAATGAACTCAGGAGAGCATCAGTCATCGTACATCCATTCACTACTAGAATCAGCTACTTTGCCATCTGCCAGTTCTTTGCCGTCCGCTAGCAGACGGCAAAGAAGCTCTTTGCCATCAGCTTCCAAAAAGCAGACGGCAAAGAACTGGCTGATGGCAAGGACCAAATTTGCCATCAGCCAGTTCTTTGCCGTCCGCTAGCGGACGGCAAAGAGGGAGGGGCCCCACTGACGAGCTGCAAAAAAAACCTAATGGCCCCCCTCTTTGCCGTCCGCTAGCGGACGGCAAAGAGCAAGAAGGCGGACGGCAAAGGGTGGCGGACGGCAAAGAGGGAGGGCCCCACGTAACGTTAACGGCCGCGCCCCACACCCCCCTCTCTCTCTTTCTCTCCCACCTC
>NC_041382.1:718375077-718375589 GCF_002162155.2 Triticum dicoccoides | reverse complement strand
GCCGCACCGCCCCCCTCCTCCACCCAGGTGAGTCTCTGCTTCCTTTTTTTCCTTTTTTCTGTTTTTTTAGTTTTAGGTTTATTTTTAGTTTAGATTTAGTTTTAGTTTTAGGATTAGTTTTAGGTTTATAGGTTTAGTTTTAGTTTAGTTTTAGTTTTAGATTTACTTTTTTCCTTTTTCTGTTTTTTTAGTTTTAGGTTTAGGTTTAGTTTAGTTTTAGGAAAGAAGAAGAAGAGAAAAAGAGGAGAGGAGAAGAAGAAGAAGAGGAGGAGGAGAAGAAAAAAGAAGAAGAGGAAGAAGAAGAAGAAAAAAGAGGAGAGGAGGAGAAGAAGAAGAGGAAAAAGGAAAGGAGGAAGAAGAAGAAGAAGAAGAAGAAGGAAAAAAAGGAAGAAAAGGAAGAAGAGGAAGAAGAAGAAAAGAAAAAAAACCCGACCCGACACGGTACCCAGACCCCGACCCGGCACCCCGACACGACACCTCGACCCCGAGACCCCGACCCCGACCCCGAGACC
>NC_041382.1:718355484-718374870 GCF_002162155.2 Triticum dicoccoides | reverse complement strand
ACACGGCACTACCCCGACATCGACACGACACCCCGACCCCCTGACCCCGAAACAGCACCCCGACCCCGACACGGCACCCCGACACCGACAGGACACCCCAACCACCGACACCTCCCGAAAAGTTGTTCTTTGGCCTTCTAGAGGCCGACGGGGTCATATATTTGTTAATTATTAGTTAGGTCATATATTTTTTGATTTTGTTATGAAAAACATCATATATAATTGTGTTGATCGTGTAGTTTTAAATGTGCAGTTGTTTCATCGCTGCGAGGTTTGGTGTTCGACGACCTCGCCGTGTGTTTGACGAGCTCTGCCCCTTCGTTCGTGGGTGAGCACAAATGACAAGTCCTCCTCCCCCATTAATTATTTGATCTATTCCGATGAAACTTGATAGCTAGCTATACATGTGTCTTGAATCATCAGTATGCGTAACCAATATGTGTCTCCCGTTCGAAAGCGTCATAGTTATAAATATGCACATGCATTTGCATATTTATAACCTTGATTCTTTCGAATTGTCCAACGCTATCCATGGACAGCCCGAGTATGTGTAGATTGGGTTCGTTTTCCCATATGCTTTGCTCCGGATCCGACGCATATATTTCGTCAGTGCCTCCCCTGTTGTTCTCCGGGTACACATCCTCTCTGTTTATTGCAGAGACGTGTATCAGGAGAACAGCAGGGAGGTGCTGCCGAAATTTTGCGTCGGATCTGGAGCATAGCATGGGAAAATGAACCCAATCTACACATATACGGGTGGGATTAGGACCTATCATTACCTATTAGAGTGTAGGTTGCATGGACGTAATAAAATTGACAAAGTAGATCAACTGATGAATATATACATGGTGAATTACATATATAATTGTTGTGTGTCCAGTAGCTCTGAAAGTCAAGATGAGTGACCGTGCTTGGATGTATACCGGTCACACTGGTCAGAACGAATGGAGCGCTGAATGGTTCACAAAAACTAAGGGGTTTGTGCAAGCCGCATTTTCAAATGGCCAAAAGAAAACCTGGTGCCCCTGTTTCCGGTGCAGCAATTGGGAAAAGAAGACAGAGGCTGAAATGGGCAAACACCTGCAGAAGAGTGGTTTTACGTGCGATTATACGGTGTGGACATTTCATGGTGAGTCTGCCCAACGTGACCGAGTTGAGGTGGATCGTCGTCGCACCGACGAGCATGGTACCGGGATGGAAAACATAGTGCAAGGCTATGATGATGCTCGGGATTCGGACGAGGAGATGGAGGAATCTGCAAAGGCCTTCAATGAAATGTTGGAGTCTTTGAAACATCCGCTCCACGAGCACACTGAGCTTTGTCAGTTGGATGCCATCTCACAAGTAATGGCTCTGAAGGCTCAGTTCAACTTGGGCAGAGAATGCTATGACGCAATTATGACAGTATTTGGACGCTTTCTACCCAAAGGCCATGTAATGCCTGCAAACCTGTACCAGTCGGAAAAAATCCTCCGTGCACTGAAGATGCCCTATGAGAAGATACATGCCTGTGAGAAAGGATGTGCCTTATTTAGGCTTGACTATGCGGACTTGAACTATTGTCCCATTTGCAAGTCTTCCAGGTATATTGTGGTAGACAACGGTATGGGTGAGAAGACACAGACCAAAAGCCCCATTAGTGTTCTTCGGCATATGCCAATCATACCAAGACTTCAACGTCTTTTCATGGTCGAAGAGACGGCCAGACAGATGACATGGCACAAAACAGGCAAAAGAACCGAACTAGATGCAGATGGGAATCTGATGATGGTACACACATCGGATGGTGTTGCGTGGAAAAAGTTTGATGAATTACATGCTGACAAAGCGGCAGATCCGAGGCATCCTCGATCCGGCATCAGCACGGATGGGTTCAGTGTGTTTGGTATGATGGCAGCCCAATACAGTTGTTGGCCCGTATTTGTCTTTCCACTCAATCTCCCCCCGGACAGATTATGCAAAGAAAGAACATTTTCCTGACGTTGATAATTCCAGGACCCAACTATCCGGGCAAAAATATGAATGTGTACATGCAGCCGCTTAAGGACGAATTGCAAGAAGCCTGGGATAATGGGTTCAAGACATACGACGCCTTTAGCAAACGGAACTTCATAATGCGTGTCTGGTACATGTACTCGACGCATGACTTGCCGGCGTATGCGCTATTCATTGGATGGTGTGTGCATGGAAGGTTCCCGTGCCCCACATGCAAGGGAGCTCTTGAGTTTCGTTGGCTTCCGGCCGGTCGCAAGTTTTCTTGCTTTGACATGCATAGACAGTTCCTGGATCCTCGCCATAAGTTCAGGAAAGACAAGAAGAACTTCATCAGGGGTAGAGCTGTCAAAAACTCTGCACCACCTGCATTGACAGGCCAACAGACCCTGGATCAGCTAAACGCTCTCGAGCCAGATCCACATCGTCCAGGGTACTTCAAGGGGTATAATACTAAGAACGCGTGGACTCACAAAACATGCTTATGGGATCTGCCTTACTTCAAAGACCTCCTTTGCCCACACAACATCGACGTGATGCACACTGAGAAGAATATCGCCGAGGCACTTTTTGGTACATTGTTCGGCATAGATGGGAAGTCAAAGGATAATACTAAGGCTAGAGTCGATCTGGAGGCGCTATGTGATAGGCCGTTACAAAACATGAAAGAACCGAAAGGAAAGCAGAACTGGACGAAGCCAAAGGCATGGTTCAATCTTGGAAGGCCAGCTATGAGGGAAATTCTCTTGTGGGTGCAACAGCAGTTGATGTTCCCCGATGGGTATGCAGCGGATCTAAAGAGGGGAGCGAATCTTGATAAACTGAAGATATTTGGTCTCAAAAGTCATGATTGGCACATATGGATTGAGCGGGTAATGCCGGTGATGTTGTGTGGCTTCATCCCTGAGGATGAATGGCTAGTACTGGCAGAACTCAGCTATTTCTTCCGTGTTCTTTGTGCGAAAGAACTATCGCCTAGCGTGCTAGAAGAAATGGAAGAGTTGGCGCCGGAGTTGATCTGCAAGTTAGAGAAGATCTTTCCACCGGGCTTCTTTAATCCAATGCAGCATTTGATTTTGCATCTCCCGACCGAGGCAAGATTGGGGGGGCCTATGCAAAATCGTTGGTGCTACCCAACTGAGAGGATGCAGAAGACGCTTCGAGAAAAATGTAAAACTAAACGTAGAATTGAAGCATCGATGGCTGAGGCATTCATCACAAAGGAGGCGGCAAACTTCGTAACAGCGCACTACGAAGCCAAAAATCGTCATTTGCATAATCCGAAGCCTCGGTACAATGCTGACGAGCCTAAAAAGGGTGGATCCAACCTCAGCCTATTCAAAGGGAATCTCGCACCAGCTAGTGTTTCACATCCAGTATCTTTGGATAACGAAGAATGGCGGACCATTTCGTTGTATATCTTCAACAACCTGATAGAAGTGCGGCCGTACATCGAGTAAGTTCTCGGTACATTGTTTCGCAACTTCTATTTCCTTTGAACTACTCTTATTCCTGGATATGTCATACAGTCGATACGTCGCCATATTCTCGTATGGAGCGGAGATCCAAAAGGATTCCGTCGAAGAGTATGAGCTTCTCGCAAAGCAAGGAGGTGGCTATCCCGGTTTCATCTCTTGGTTCAAACAAACGGTATTAGACAATTTCATTTCAGTCGCTAATTTGTGCATAATGCAACAATCCTTTCATATTAAACTTGTAGGCTCATTCAGAGTCTATGGATGCCGAATTGAGACAAGTCGCTAATGGTTTTGACTATAAGGTCCGTTCATTTGACAAGTATGACATCAACGGGTATCGCTTTCGTACCTATGGCAAAGAGCTATCTATGGCCAACCGAAAGTCTACAAATTGTTGTGTATCTGCTATCGGCGAAGGAGGTACCGAGTATTATGGGAGAGTTCAAGCAATTTATGAACTTCTGTTCTATGGTGAAAACCCACCGAATGTCGTAGTCTTCAAATGTTATTGGTTTCAGCCGAAGGAGACTAGAAGGACTCATGAACATATAGGGCTAGTTGAAATCAACCAAAGCACTCATTTAGATGTTCCTGATGTCTATATTATGGCTCAACAGGCGACCCAAGTATTCTATCTACCGTGGGCCTACCAAACTAATCCAAATCTGAAAGGTTGGGATGTCGTTTGTGAAGTGCCGCCACGTGCTAGACTTTCTCCCCCAAAGGAGGAGGGTTATGAACCTCACATTAACCCAGACACATATGAAGGAGAATTCTTCCAAGAGACACGTCTTTCCAAAAAGCATTTCAAGAACCGGTATACTTCACCCCAAAACATTGAAGTAGACAGCGACAATGAATCCGACATCACCCCAGAGGAGGAACAAGAAGAGCCGGAACAAGAAGAGGTTACTGCTGCGGATGACCTATCAATGCTTGACCGATTACGTCAAGGTGGCCTTGCACATGTTGATGCCAATGAACCCTATGAGTCCATCATTGATTATAGTGATGATGATGATTATGCATTTATTGATGATACTGATCGAGATTATTAGTAGTGTCAGGTATTCAATTTTTTTATGTTGTACTTGATGATGATACACTTAAGTGATATACATATTATTATTCATGTCGGTACTTTTTTTATGTCGTACTAATTTTGTTTATTCTTTGTCATGGCAGGTGTTGAAAGATGGTGGGCGCTGGTCGGGAGCACGCCGAGGCCCCTTCTTCGTTGGCGCGTGGTGCGATGTCTTCCATTCCACACGCACCTCTCCGCCGAGCGTTGCTGGACAGTATGGCGACACCGCCGGGCCCTTCTTTGTCAACCGCGGTGCCCAGCAGGGGACGAGGTAAGAAGAAGAGAGGAGGTGGAGCACGTGGTCACGGGAGAGGAGGTAGGGTGACTCTTACGGCGCCTTCCTCGCCACCGCCCCCAGCTGTTTCACCCGAGCACGTGACTGCTAGGGTGGACTCATCTGAGGAGGAGGCTGCACGGACTCCGGTCCACGAGCCTCCGGTCCACGAGTCTTCGGCCCACGAGCCTTGGGTCGACGGGCCTTCGGCCCAAGAGACCCCGGAGGAGCACACATCTGGATGGGGTACCTGGTCGGGTCAGCCTGAGCATGGCGGGGAGCCGAGTGGCCATGCTGATGATGGCGGGGAGCCGACTGATGAGGAGGGGGAGGAGGGGGGCAACGTCTACCAGCGTGGTGCTACACAGATCCCGTCCGTGCCGTTGACCTGCGAGCAGAGGTGGCTGATTTTCCCTGATGGGGAGAGGTACGTAAGTGCATTTAATATTTTTGTACCTTCTGCATTCACGTTTCTTCAAATAACTAATGCGTTGGCCTTGTCATGCTGTAGGGGTTGGGACCACCATCATAGTGTCCGCCGGCCCAACTCCGTCCTTGGAGTTCTTTGCCGGCAAAACTTCCCGGGGTTTGTCACGTTGCCTGGTGAGGGTCGGCTTCCAGAGCTTGGATTGAGCTGGGAGCACTACGTGGCTGCCCCGGCCCCGCCGAATGAGATTATCGACGGTGTCGCGTGCGACACGAGGGCAGACATGGTGATCAGAAAGTTCTGGGTAATTTCTCCTTTACACATTAAAAAATCTTCAACTAGCTAGTTATTAATTGTACTAATAAATATTGTCTCATTTGATTGCAGACATTCTACAGGTGTGAGGAGGGATACGAGGAGGACAAGGCACATGTTATCGAGAATGTTTGCAAGCGCCTACTCCAGAACTTACGGCACAAGGCTCGGGTGCAGGCTGTTCGAGACTACTACGCCTTGCGTGGTATCAAGAAGACCAAGCCGGCGTGCCGCGATAAGTTCCTGAGTAAGGAGCAGTACATGAAGGTAATTCTTAAGGCCTTCTCTACTTAAGTTCCTTCATTTAGTAATTCTTAGCCGTAGCGTTCAAGTTTCTATTTGCTAACTTAGGCGCCTCCGAGATGGTGTGCGGATCGGATGGATTGTTGGGTGGTGTTGGTCGATGAGTGGTGCTCAAAACAATGGCTAGCCCTCCACAACGAGGCCAAGGACAAACATGCCCAAATGGAAGGTGTGGCACACCATCAAGGCAGCTCCAACTTATATCAGTTCGGACGCAACTGGGTATGTGGTTTGCTTCATGATTCATGCAATTCATTCATCATGCTAGCTTGAGCCCTTTAATTACAAAATTTCATTGTTTCCCTCTTTCAGGCACGCTACAATAAGGCGGATAAGGTGCCAGAGGTGTACGACCTATATGCCATGGCCCACACTGCCTCTTTCAAGAAAGTCAAGGCTTTCTCTCAGTCTGACCTCGATGATGCAAACAACTTCACCAACATCTCCTCCCGCAACAAGCTCGTGAGATATAGAGATGAGGGGAAGGCGAGGAAAGGGGAGGACTTTAACCCGAGCCAGGGTCCCATTGATCCAGAGCTGGTGATGATATCTGGTGGCGGGAGGTCCCATGGCCCCATAGCCATTGGAGATGGACTTATCCGTTGTCCTACAACTCTCCCAGAGATCAAGGCGCGCCAGTCGAGCTCCGCTCCTGAGATAAGGCCTTGTGAACGGCCAGTGCAACTCGCCATCAAGGTTAGTGATACGTACTCAATTATCTTTCTCCATTACATTGTGTGTGCTTCCATCAATGATTACAAATGGTCATGTGAGTGGTGTTGCAGGCCGCTATACAGAGTGAGAGAGATAGAACGGAGAAACTTCTGGCGGAGGCGGCGGAGAGGCAGCGGGAGTTGGAGGAGAGGACGACAAAGATGATGGAGGAGGAGAGGGCATGGAATGACATGCAGGCAAGGGCCATGTACGAGCTCCTTGTGGTAAGTTTCTTCTGCAGATTAGCCAAAACATTCATGTAGTGTTTGTCTCATTACTAACTAGTATGACTGAGTCGTCAAAACCAAATGTGCAGTCTGTGTGTGAGAAGACAGGTCAGACCGCTCCGCCGATGCCAGTGATTGCTCCTGGGACCACGGTGAGTTTTATTTGAATGGACATTACTTGCTAGTCTTAACATTTGAGTGTCATCATGCTAACAATACATTGGAAATGATCTTTCGTGCAGCGTCACTCCAGACAAACATCGCACGATCCTTCTCCAGCTACCGACACGAGCCACCCCGCTCCTACACCTCCTGGATCTTGGTAAGTTTATCTAGTGTTTTGCTTAACACATGCATAAAGACCTAGACTTAGCTTTATTGACTCCAATGCTTACCATAATGACCTAGACTTAGCTTCTTCTCCTCCAAAATGACTTAATAAGCTTACTGACCTCCAAAACCATCCATTTTACCTATGTTAGCTCTAAAACGATCTGTACTTAGCTTACTTATGTCAAAAATTGCATAATTAGCTTAATTAGCTCATAGACGATCCATTTTACCTAAGTTAGCTCTAAAATGACCCATTTTACCTAGGTTAGCTTATAAATGATCCAGTTCATCCAAGTTAGCTCAAAAATGACCCATTTACCTAGATTAGCTCCTAAATGATCCATTTTACCTACGTTAGCTTTAAAATGACCCATTTCACCTAGGTTAACTCCAAAATGACCCATGTTACCTAGGTTATCTCATAAACGATCCATTTCAACTAATTTAGCTCATAAACGATCCATTTCACCAAGTTAGCTAAAAACGATCCATTTCACCTAAATTAGCTCTTAAATGATCCATTTCACCTAAGTTAGCTCAAAAAGACCCATTTCAACTAAATTAGCTCATAAATGATCCATTTCACCTAAGTTAGCTCAAAAACGATCCATTTCAACTAAGTTAGCTCATAAATGATCCATTTCACCTAAGTTAGCTTAAAAACGATCCATTTCACCCTAGTTACCTCAAAAACGATCCATTTGACCTTAGTTAGCTCATAAATGACCCATTTCAACTAAGTTAGCTCATAAATGACCCATTTCAACTAAGCTAGCTCATAAATGACCCATTTCGACTTAGTTAGCTCATATATGATCCATTTCACGTAAGTTAGCTCATAAATGAGATACTCTTCTTGTTCTAGTCTTCTTCTTGTTCTACTCTTCTTGTTCTAGTCTTCTTCTTGTTCTACTCTTCTTCTTGTTCTACTCTTCTTGTTCTAACTTTCTTATTTTTCATTTTGCAGATTTCATTCACTTGACGAAAGCTTGCATAGATGGAGTGCTCCTTATCCCTTTCTCTGTTTCTTTTGTATCGTTGAACTATGCATGTATCGTTGGATGAAACTATTGTAATATATATGGTTGGATGCCTCTATGTTGAACTTGTTATGTATGATGGAACTATGCATGTAATATATATGGTTGGATGATGAAGTTATGTGTTGGATATCTTATATGTTTGCTCTGTAATGGCCTTTTGAAATATATCTATATATGTCATATATATTTGTGATGAAAATTGTTGGATTTAATAAAAAACAGATAAAAGAGCCAATATGCAGGCTCTTTGCCGTCTGCCACCGACGGCAACGGGCTCTTTGTCGTCTGCCGCGGACGGCAAAGAAGACACGTGGCATCCAGCTGTGCTTCCTGGGAGCTGACCCATTTGGTCAGTTTGCCTATAGTGGCAGACGGCAAAGACTTTGCCATCAGTGGCAGACGGCAAAGAACCTGCACTTTGCCATCAGTGGCAGACGGCAAAGAACCTGCCATGTAGTGACGTGTAGATGACATCATACGGCGGACGGCAAAGACACTAGAAATTTTGCCGTCAGCGACGGACGGCAAAGGCCTGCCGTTAGCCAATTAACGGACTTACAGCGCAATTATTGCCATCCTCTCTCTTTGCCGTCCGCCGCAGACGGCAAAGGGCCTTTGCCGTCAGCCGCCAGGAAGAAGACGGCAAAGTAGCTGTTTACAGTAGCCTACTTTGCCGGAGCCTTTTGCCGTCCGCGGCTAACGGCAAAGGCCTTTGCCGTCCGCCGTGGCACACGGCAAAATAGCTGATTCCTGTAGTGATTGTCGGCTCATCTTCATTACACAACACCAAAAAGACCAAATGAATACAAGTTCATACAAGACTTAAATGCAACAAACAAATAACTCTCTAGCTAAAGCATTTAAATGCAACAACAAATGCGATCAAGATTGCAACTAAGGTAACAATTGATCCAACAGCATAATGATACCAAGCCTCACTATCAATGGCATATTTTCTAATCTTTGCAATCTTCAAGCGCATTTTCTCCATCTTGATCTTGTGATCATCGACGACATCGGCAACATGCAACTCCAATTCCATCTTCTCCGCCTCAATTCTTTTCAATTTTCTTTCAAATACTCGTTTTCTCTTCTAACTAAATTTAACCTCTCGACAATAGGGTCGGTTGGAATTTCCGGTTCACAAACCTCCTAGATAAAAATATCTATGTCAACTTGATGGGCATAATTTGTCATAAACATGAAATGCAACAACTACTTTTAAAAGAGAATATACCACATCCGAATCATAACAAGGACGAGGGCCGACGGGGACGGATATCAAAACCATGGCACTATGTATGACAAACAACGTACGGGTAAGATAATTATACGAGTAACTATATATCCAAATCACACAAACATCAATTTGGTAATCTAAAACATTCATGAACAAGAGGCTCACCACAAGGTGGTGCCGGCGACGGAATGGTGCGGGCGATCGACTGTGGTTACGACGGAGATTTAGAAGGCACTAAGTAAACCACACCTACATATGCAAACTAAGTGTTATTTTTGACCTCAGATTGCATATAAATCAAATACTAGCACATATATTTCCTCCCAAATTACTAAACTCATAAATTAAACACTATACAAAGCATTGCAAAAGCTAATCTAGCAATGAGAGATGAAACGACAAAGTTGCTTACCTTTGTGATCATTTGAATGGATGGGGGCCTTCAAATCTTGACAAAATTTGGGAAAAATGTGTGATGAGCTCGAGAGGAAGAGGGGAAGAACAGAGAGGAGAGGGGAAAGGGGAAGAACAGAGCGAGCTCGGGTGGACGAAGGGTTTATGTAGGACGACCTTTAGCACCGGTTCGTGCCATGACTCGGTACTAAAGGTGCTGGAGGGGCCCCGGACTGACAACATCCTGCCACCAATCACTTTAGTACCGGTTCGTGGCTTGAACCGGTGCTAAAGGTCGGCCACGAACCGGTACTAATGAAAGCGGCGGGCTAGCCGTTGGAACCGGCACTAATGCACACATTAGTGTCGGCTCAAAAGCAAACCGGCACCAATGTGCTTGACATTTGACCCTTTTTCTACTAGTGTATAGTCGTCCAATATATCGATCTTTATGTCTCGACCATTTCGAGACTCCTCATCATGTCTCCGATCTCATCCGACACTCCGAACTAGATCGGTACATCAAAACACATAAACCCATAATATAACCGTCATCGAACTTTAAGCGTGCGGACCCTACGGGTTCGAAAACAATGTAGACATGACCGAGACACGTCTCCGGTCAATAACCAATAGTGGAACCTGGATACTCATATTGGCTCCCACATATTCTACGAAGATCTTTATCGGTCAAACCGCAAAACAACATACGTTGTTCCCTTTGTCATCGGTATGTTACTTGCCTGAGATTCGATCGTTGGTATCTCAATACCTAGTTCAATCTCATTACCGGCAAGTCTCTTTACTCATTCCATAATACATCATCCCGCAACTAACTCATTAGTTACAATGCTTGCAAGGCTTATAGTGATGTGCATTACTGAGTGGGCCCAGAGATACCTCTCTGACAATCGGAGTGACAAATCCTAATCTCAAAATACGCCAACCCAACAAGTACCATCGGAGACACCTGTAGAGCACCTTTATAATCACCCAGTTATGCTGTGACGTTTGGTAGCACACAAAGTGTTCCTCTGGTAAACGGGAGTTGCATAATCTCATAGTCATAGGAACATGTATAAGTCATGAAGAAAGCAATAGCAACATACTAAACGATCAAGTGCTAAGCTAACGGAATGGGTCAAGCCAATCACATCATTCTCCTAATGATGTGATCCCATTAATCAAATGACAACTCATGTCTATGGCTAGGAAACTCAACCATCTTTGATTAACGAGCTAGTCAAGTAGAGGCATACTAGTGACACTATGTTTGTCTATGTATTCACACATGTATCAAGTTTCTAGTTAATACAATTCTAGCATGAATAATAAACATTTATCATGAAATAAGGAATTAAATAATAACTTTATTATTGCCACTAGGGAATATTTCCTTCACTCTAGACACCTCTTCTCGATCCTTTCAATTGGTATCAGAGCTTTGGTCTCCATTGCTTTGGTTTAAACACCATTGGAGGAAGATGGATGAGTCTACTTTGGGGAGTCTTAGACATAGAGTGCCTATACTTGATGCAGAGTATTTTCATGAGTGAAAAAATGAGATGCTTGTGATTTTCAATGAATATCATTTGAACAAGTATATTGCTAGCTCTTGTGCACCTCATGTTGATCCCATGCATCCTACCCTTGACGAGTCAATTGACATGATTCGCAATCTTAGAACTGCTAATCTTATCACTAGAGGCTTGCCTAGAAACTTGATTGGATGTTTGGCTACTCTTAAGTGTGCCTACACCATATGGAAATTTTTTGAGGAAGGCTTTCCAAATTATTGCTTGGAAAATCTAGATGAAATTATCCATAAGTCTATTGCCTTGAGTAAGATGGATTCCAATGATCCTATGTTTGGTGATTGTCTATTTGAGCTTACAAACCTTATGCGTGCCAAAGGAGATGTTGGAATTATTAGTGATATTATTTCTGAAGCTATTAAAATTCATAAAGAAGATCATTGTCAAACTCACTCTAACGAATCACCCTCTCTAGGATTTGATCCACCACATGACGATGTTGAACATGGATACTATGATGAGGATGATGATAGTGATTTTGATCTTGATGATGCAATGAGGCACTTTGGTCTTATGGCAAATCTTCGGGGATATATGTCAGGAGGAAAGGAATGGGTTCTTGATAGTGGATGTACCGATCACATGACTGGAGATAAAGACACGTTCTGTGAGCTTGCTAAAAACGATGGTCCTCGAAAATATGTCACTTTTGGTGATAATTCAAAGGGTAAGGTGGTTGGCCTCGATAAGGTGGCCATCTCACATGATAGATCCATACAAAATGTCAAGCTCGTTGAATCTCTTGGGTACAATTTACTTTCAGTTTCTAGACTTGCCGATTTCGGTTTCAATGTCCTGTTCACTGAAGTAGATTGCCAAGTGTTTCGTAGAGACAATCATAAAATGGTATTTACTGGTATACATAAAGGTGATCTTTATATTGTTGATTTCATTAAAAAGGCTCAACCTAGAACTTGCCTAATTGCTAAATCCTCTAAAGGTTGGTTATGGCATAGACGATTAGGTGATGTTGGTATGTGAAACCTTGACAAGCTTATTAAAGGAAATCATATCCTTGGCGTTAACGATGTCATATTTGATAAGGATAGACTTTGCAGCGCTTGTCAAGCAGGTAAACAGGTTGGAGGAAGGCAGCCCGTGAAGAACATCATGACCACAAGGAGGCCACTCGAGCTACTTCACATGGATCTTTTTGGTCCTAACGCTTACAAAAGTCTCGGTGGAAATTCTTTTGGTCTAGTTATAGTTGATGATTTTTCAAGATTTACGTGGGTGTTCTTTCTCAATGATAAATTGCAGGTCCAAAAGATCTTCAGAAACTTCGCTAGGAAGGCCCAAAATCAATTTGAAGTGAAAATAAAGAAGGTTCGCAGCGACAACGAAACGGAGTTCAAGAACGCAAATGTGGACACCTTTCTTGACGAAGAAGGGATTTCACATGAGTTCTCGGCTACGTACACACCTAAACTGAATGGAGTTGTTGAGAGGAAGAACCTAACACTCATCGAGATGCCGAGAACGATGCTTGATGAGTACAAGACGCCAAAGCACTTTTGGGCGGAAGCGGTTGAGATAGCTTGTCATGCAACAAATCGCTTGTATCTTCACAAGCTACTCGGCAAGACGGCATACGAGCTCCTCACCGGTAACAAACCATAAGTTGGATACTTTTGAGTATTCGGCTCAAAGTGCTACATTCTTGATAAGCATCGCCGTTCTAAATTTGCTCCTAAGTCTCATGAAGGTTTCCTACTTGGTTATGGCTCAAACTCTCACACATACTGTGTCAACAATAATTTCACTCGAAAGGTTGAAGAGATGGCAGATGTGAAGTTCGATGAATCTAACGGCTCACAAGTAGAGCAATTGCCAATTGATGTAGGAGACAAAGACCCTTCGGAAGCAATCCAAGACTTGTCTATTGGCAAGATTCGTCCAACGGAGGTGAAGGAGAGTACCTCGTCCATCCAAGTGGAAGCTTCTACCTCATGATAAGGTGAACCAAGAGTTGATACGGAAGCATCCACAAGTGGGACACACCAAGATGAAGAAAACGAGGAAGTGCACCAAGATGAACGCCAACAACCTCCTTGTCCACCACGACAAGAGAACGACAACGTCAACAACGAAGAGGGCCAAGAAGAAGAACAAGATGAAGAAGATGTTCAACCAAGATCCAAGCAAAAGCTTTCACGAGTTCAAGCAAGAATTGCTAAAGACCATCCCGTCGAGCAAATCTACAATGATATCCAAACCGGGAGAATCACTCGCTCAAAAACTCGTTTAGTTAACTTTTGTGAACACTATTCATTCATCTCTAGCATTGAACCTATGAAGGTTGAAGAAGCTTTGGAAGACCTGGATTGGATAAATGCCATGCATGAAGAGCTACACAACTTTGAGAGAAATCAAGTTTGGACATTAGTTGAGAAGCCCGACAACAACCACAACATCATCGGTACCAAATGGGTATTCCGCAACAAGCAAGATGAAGATGGACAATTAGTTTGCAACAAAGCACGTCTCGTCGCCCAAGGCTACACTCAAGTCAAAGGTATGGACTATGGTGAGACATATGCCCCCGTTGCTAGACTTGAGTCAATTCGCATCTTACTTTCCTATGCTAATCTTCATGATATCACCTTGTACCAAATGGACATTAAAAGTTCTTTTCTAAATGGTGAAATAGAGGAGGTAGTTTATGTTAAGCAACCTCCCGGATTTGTCAATCCTAAGAAACCTAATCATGTTTACAAACTTCACAAAGCTCTTTATGGTCTTAAACAAGCTCCTAGAGCATGGTATAAATGCTTGACCAAGTTCCTTATTGAAAAAGGATTTGAAATTGGAAAAATAGATTCTACTCTTGTTACTAAAATGGTTAATGGAGAACTATTTGTGTGCCAAATTTGTGTCGATGATATTATATTTGGATCAACTAACCCTCATTTTAGTGAAAAGTTTGGGAAGCTAATGTCGGAGAAGTTTGAGATGTTGATGATGAGTGAACTCAAATTCTTTCTTGGTTTGCGAATCAAGCAAACTAAGGAAGGTACCTTTGTCTCTCAAACGAAGTACACCAAGGACTTATTCAAGAAGTTCAATATGCAAGAATGCAAAGGTATGACTACACCCATGCCTACTAGTGGACATCTTGATTTAACCAAAGATGGTGAACCGGTTGATCAAAAGGTTTATCGCTCTATGATTGGTTCATTGTTATATCTATGTGCTTCACGTCCCGATATTATGCTAAGTGTGTGCATGTGTGCACGATATCAAGCCGCTCCTAAAGAATGTCATCTTAAGGCCGTGAAAAGGATAGTGAGATCCTTAATCCATACACCAAATTTTGGCATTTGGTATCCCAAGAGGGCCTCCTTTGATCTTGTTGGCTACTCCGACTCGGACTATGCCGGTGACAAGGTTGATAGAAAGTCCACTTCGGGTACTTGTCAATTTCTTGGTAGATCTCTTGTGTCTTGGTCTTCCAAGAAACAAAACTCAGTATCCTTATCCACCGCCGAAGCGGAATACATTGTCGCTGGATCATGTTGTGCTAAATTACTTTGGATGACCCAAACTCTTAAATATTATGGGATATCTGTGAAACATGTTCCATTACTTTGTGACAATGAAAGTGCTATTAAGATTGCTCACAATCCCGTGCAACATTCTCGAACTAAGCATATTGAAGTTCGTCATCATTTCATTCCAGATCATGTTGCCAAAGGGGACATTAATCTTAGGCATGTTCGCACCAAAAAGTAGTTAGCTGATATATTCACAAAACCACTTGATGAGAAAGTGTTTTGCAGGTTAAGAGGTGAATTGAACATCATTGATGCTTCAAACTTGGAGTAGGAACTCCATTTGATACATGCAAGGCATGAGACTATATATTTCTCTTATGTTGACTATCTTATGTCTTGGATATATTTGCACCTTGCATGTTATCTAACCCGTGTAGGTACTTGGATGAATCTAAATCTATGAGATTGCAACTCACTCACATCTTGAGCAATTTCTATATCACCAAGTCTCTACACAATGGTGGATGAAGACAAGGAGCATGCAACCATTCAAACATATCCTTTGACAAATTCTATGTTTAGTTTCATGATTGTCATTTTGGATACACAAGTGCCCTTCCTTGCAAAAACAAACCCATGTAGGTAGATGAACTCAAACTTCAAGTGGTGCTCCCAACTCTTGATGAGCTACATCAACCTTGAGCAACCCACACAAGTTCAACTACATGATCATGATCAATGCCACCACCCAAGGTATGTTATTCCATCTTAGAGAAGCTTTACTCCAAGTCATGAGACAAAGCAACTCGACAAGATGTGAATACATCAAAAAGCTTAAACGAAAAATGGTAACCCCATTTTAAGCTTAAACGATGAGTATGACCTATGATCAAGTGATCTCACTTGACTCCTAAGTCAATATACTCTAACATAGGTGAGACTTTGTCACCGACCAATTCTAGATGAAGTTCTCTTGTGTTCTTTTCTGTGCTCTTGCATTTGCCTCATGCATATTTGTTTCCCTCTTCAAAAAAACTTCATCTAGACTCCTTTTTTAGTTTCTTCTCTTTTATTTTCTGTTCTGCATTCCTTGCATCCAATTCATTGCAAATCTTTCAATTAATTCCTTGCAAATCCTTGTGAGATCTTACTTGTCTAGTGAGCTGAGGTGACAAGTGTTTTCTCTGTGATGAACTCGGTCTCACCGGTCTGATGCTCTCGGTACAACCGAATCCTCTCGGTACAACCGAACCATACAACTCGGTGTCACCGATTTCACTACAGGAAAGACATCTTGCCACTTGTTTCTGCATTCTTTTTGATCCAGCTCCAGTCAATGAATCTTGTCCTCGACCAGCATCCCATTCAACTTGCTGCTTTGTTCTGTGACTAAAGGACCAAACCCATCATGACAAAAATCCAGAAGAACCCTTCTTGGAAATTGATGTCAAAGGGGGAGAGAGAGATCACATCAAAGCTTAATCATATCTATAGGGGGAGAGAATACTCAAGGGAAGAAAGAGTAATCATCAAGGACCCCAGATGCTTGGTGTTCAAGAGGAGAGAAGTCACATGTCTTCAAGAGGGGAAAGACATGTTCATATTTGCTCGTTTGCATTTAGCTCGGTTTATTTCCTTTGAGCTCTATTTTTGCTCTGATTTTCTGTTCCCTGTCTTCTCCCAGTATCCCATCCTAGATTCAGGGGGAGAAAGACATCTAAGGGAAGGAAATCCTTGAATTTATTGCACATCTTTACCTTTGGGGACATGTCTATATCCAATGTGGTACTTAGTACTCACTCTACATGTCATCCCAGTCTTAGTACTCTTGTGATTTCTTTTGTTTGCTCTGGCCAGTAGGTGTATCTGTGTTATCTAACCTTGTTTACGCAGGTTCATCCCATCCTAAGCCAATTCAAGACCACAAGGTAAGTATATGCATCACAGTCATGTGTATGACAAATTCTTGCTGATGTACATACTGTTTGCAAGAAGGACTCATGAGCATGAACGTACATTTCTCATATTCACATCATTTCCTCTGATGCATATAGCCAAGATACATGTAACACATTGCTTACTCTGTCATGTTTATGCATTCACATGCTCCTATGTTCCATATTCACATGATTGCATACATGTAGGGGGAGCCTATGCATGTTACATGTATTTCCAAAGCTTTACTTACTATTCTCCATATCTTTATCTAAAGCTTTGATGTATCTTGTAATCAATTACCAAAAAGGGGGAGATTGAAAGCACACGTGCTCCCTAGGTGGTTTCGGTAATTAATGTCAACATATCTCTTGTTGGACTAACACTTTTACCTAGTATGTTTCAGATAAGTTCAACAATGAAGTGGCATGGACTAGAGGATGTGGAACCCCTTCAAGATGCTAAGGACAAAGGATTGGCTCAAGCTCCAAGCTCAAGACTCTACATTTTCTATTTTAGTGATCCAAGATCACATTGAGTCTATAGGAAAAGCCAATACTATCAAGGAGGGATGAGGTGTTGCTTAATGAGGGTCTTGCTCAAAGTGCTTAGTAATATGCTCCAAAGCCCTCAAATACTTTCTCACATCCACATATGACTTAAACAAAAAGTCAAACTTGTCCCCACCGATTCTTTCTATCCGGCGCCACCGAGTTCAGATGTCATAGCCACTGCCACAAACCCTAAGCAAATCGGTCACACTGATAGGGATCTCGGTCTCACCGAGATGGGATTGCAATCTCTCTATATGGATCTATTACCAAAATCGGTCTCACCAAGTTTGCGTAATTGGTCCTACTGAGATTGCAATGTAAACTCTCTGCTTCCTTTTCGTAACATTTCGGTCTCACCGAAATGAGCAAATCGGTCCCACCGAGTTTACCTGACCAACTCTCTAGTTAGCTTATTACCAAAATCGGTCTCACCGAGATTACGTTATGCCCTAACCCTAACCATATCAGTCCTAGCGAGTTGCATGTCGGTCCCACTAAAAATCCTAGTGGTCACTAGATTAGCTGAATTGGTCTGACCGAGTTTATCAATTCGGTCCACCAAGATTGGCAAGTTGTGTGTAACAGTTAGATTTTATGTGGAGGCTATATATACCCCTCCACCTCCTATTCATTCATGGAGAGAGCCATCAGAATGAACCTACACTTCCAACTTACCTTTTCTGAGAGAGAACCAGCTACACTTGTGTTGAGGCCAAGATATTCCATTCCTACCATATGAATCTTGATCTCTAGCCTTCCCCAAGTTGCTTTCCACTCAAATCTTCTTTCCACCAAATCCATATCCTACGAGAGAGAGTTGAGTGTTGGGGATACTATCATTTGAAGCAGAAGAGCAAGGAGTTCATCATCAACACACTATTTGTTACTTCATGGAGAGTGGTGTCTCCTAGATTGGCTAGGTGTCACTTGGGAACCTCCGACAAGATTGTGGAGTTGAACCAAGGAGCTTCTAAGGGCAAGGAGATCGCCTACTTCGTGAAGATCTACCGCTAGTGAGGCAAGTCCTTCGTGGGCGCGGCCATGGTGGGATAGACAAGGTTGGTTCTTCGTGGACCCTTCGTGGGTGGAGCCCTCCGTGGACTCGCGCGGCCATTACCCTTCGTGGGTTGAAGTCTCCATCAATGTGGATGTATGATAGCACCACCTATCGGAACCACGACAAAAACATTCGTGTCTCCTATTGCGTTTGAATCCTCCAAACCCTTCTCTTTACATTCTTGCAAGTTGCATGCTTTACTTTCCACTGCTCATATACTCTTTGCATGCTTGCTTGATATGTATTGTGTTTGTTAAACTTGTGCCAAAACTCCACTTCAACTTAAAGAAATTAAAAACTGCAACTTTTGGTACTTAGTGTCTAATCACCCCCCTCTAGACACCTCTTCTCGATCCTTTCACGTGTATAGGTTTTTATTCAACTGCAATGATGCTTTGAACACTACAAAAAAAAGACACATCCGTGACATTTTGGGCCGAACGAATTTTTTTCTGTCATACATATGACACTTCTATGACGCTAATTGTAACAAAACCCGGTATCATCATAGATGTGGTGGGCTCCTACTTCTATGACAAAAAATCATGACAGAAAATGGGCTTTTCGTCCTGGGCGGGCCAAAGACGCAGCTGCATGACATTCTTTGGGCCGTCCATGACGGAAAAAACCGTGGTAGAAGCGAGGGCGAGGAATATTTTAGGGAGTTCCCGGTTACGGTGGGAGGTCGGGGGCCGAGCGATGCGCGTTTCTCTCATACACGTACGCACGTGTGTGCGAGGCGTTGGCTCTAACTGAACCCGAGCGAGGCGTTGGGCTCTAACTGAACCCGAGCGATTGCACTGCAGGCTACGCGTTACTGAACCCGAGCGATCGGTCGATGGCTGTTAACTGAACCCAATTGAGTGATTCCTTCTCTACTGCTGCTAACTGAAGCCGATCTATCCTGCCTCTGGGATGAACAATGAGC
>NC_041382.1:718326389-718355087 GCF_002162155.2 Triticum dicoccoides | reverse complement strand
GATGAACAGGACCCCGTGGTGTTGCCTCTGGATGAACAGGACCCCGATCGATCGAGCCGGTTGGGGCTGAATGAAGAGGACCCCATGGAGGGTTGGATGAACAGGACCACCCCGTGGAGGGCAGGATAAACAGTAGATGGTGGAGGGCTAGATGAACAGTAGACCGTGGAGGGGTGGTTGACTAGGAGCCCGTGGAGAGGGCTGGTTGAACAGTAGCCGGTGGAGTAGCGCGCGGTGGAGGCTGGATGAACAGGAGCCCGTGGATGAACAGTCGCAGGTGGAGGCTGGAGGAGGTCGACGGTGGATGAACAGTAGCTCATGGAGGCTGGAGGGGGTCGACAGTGGAGATGAACAGTATCCCGTGGAGTCCCGTTTTGCTGTACACCACACCCCTCTCGATGAACAGGACCCCCGTTTCGACCGTAGGAGGTCCGTTTTGCAGTACGCTACACCCCTCCCGATCAACAGGACCCCTGTTTCCACCGTAGGAGGTCTGTTTCCTCCGTTTTCCGGTACGCCAGACCCCTCCCGATCAACAGGACCCCGTTCCGAACGTAGGAGGTCCGTTTCCTCCATTGTGCGGTACGCCAGGCCTCGTTTCCATCGCATGTTCCGTCCAAGCCCTCCCGATGAACACGACCACGCATTCCGTTCCGACCCAGCCGATTGGCTCCCACGCTTTCTGTTGCCTCCCAATAAACACGACGCATTCCGTTGCCTCCCCATGAACACGACGACGACGCTGTTTCTCTGTTCTGACCCAGCCATGTACACGAGCCCTGGCCATACGTATGCGCGAGTAGGCATTCAAGACCCTGCCCGTATGTATGTACGTGGCCGTATTTTCTTTCTTGCACCCTGGCCGCTATACGTACGTGTACATGCTACGTGCACGCCTCTACTACGACACGTACGCGCCTCTACTACGACACGTGCGCGCCTCTACATCGACCAGTATATATGTACGTACACGTTCGCGACCAGAATGACAATGCTACGTACGCTTCAACCAGGTGGGCCCCGATTGTCAGGCACTTCGTTGCCTATGAAGATGTAGCTGGTGGGTCCCAGCAGTCAGGGGGGCGCATCGTTTTGGTTTTTTTTGCCCGGACACACTTCCTTGCATGCGAAGATGTAGCTGGTGGGTCCCAGCAGTCAGGGGGGCAAATCGGTTTTTTTTCGGACGCACTTCCTTGCGTGCGAAGGTGTAGCTGGTGGGTCCCAGCAGTCAGGGGGGAAATGTTTTTTCGCGAAATACGGTGGCCCGTCCGGTGGGTCCCTGCTGTCAGGTGGAGGAATCATTATTTTCCGCGTAATAAGGAGGCACTTCCTTGCTGCCTCCGTGGACCCAGCTGTCAGCCTCTCCATGTACAGTCCACGTCCGATGGAAGTCGTTCCTTGACCACGTTGGCCACGCCGCGCCGAGAGCACCAGGGCGGTGGACGATGGCGAGGCCTAGGAAGGGGACAACATGGAGCCGGTGAAGACGCGGCAGTGGATGCCCACGCGGAGAGGAGTATGATGATTCACTCGTTCGGATGCCCACGTAGGGCCTGGCCAGCAGTGGGAATAGTAGGGGGCGGTGAGGCCTCCGCGGCAGCACAGCCGACCACGGGAGGCAGGAGCAGGCGACACAACCGGCGCTGCTTTGGGCGGCTGGAGCAAGAAGACCAGAGGTTGAAGAAGCACTACGGTCGTTGGATGGACATCGTACGGTCACTGCAGCTAGAATCGTTTATATTGACTAACTTGACAAAGCCCTTGGTGCGTCAACTTAGTAGGCCCACAGGTCAGCTTCCGAAACGGTGTGCCCTAGATGTCAGGGGGAGGAATCATTTTTTGGGCGGGTGAAGCTAGAATATCCTAGATTGAAGAAGAAGCATAGCATCCGTTCGATGGACATCCAACGGCCACTACTGCTAGAACTGTGTGTTGACTATAAATTGACAAAGCCTTGCATACGCGTCAACTCTGTTTTTTTAGGGGACGCATCAACTTAGTAAGGCCAGAAGTGTGTGGCAGAGAACTTATAGCCCATTTGAGATTTGTAAGAATATGTAGCCCATTTTTGAATTCTAATGGAATTTACTACAACCCATTTACAGTTTGTTAAAAGTACAGCCCATTTCAACCAACCGTTCAAAACAGAATTCAATAAAATTTCCCACATTTTGATGGGATCCGAAATATTTTTATCCCGAAATTTCTAGTTAGATTAAAAACAATTTCAATATAAATTTATATTACATAAAAATCCAACAAAACATTGCACTCGCAACAATTAATGAAATTAAAATTTTCAATATCCAAAAATAATATTTTATAAAGTAATCATGTGTTTGGTGCATTTTTTTACAGTTACTGCCCAGTTTTTATAATTACATCTCATTTATTATTTCTTAAAGCCCATTTTCTTGTTAAGCCTAATGCATCCCTCCTAGGAAAGATTTGTAGCCGAGCAGGGCGGATAATAAGAACTTGACCTTGCCTGGGTATTCCTAAAATAAAGTATAGCTGGGCTAGCCATTTTCAGCTTGAAAAAAATTAATATCTGGGCTGGATATCTGGCCTGGGCTAGACGGGCCACAACCCGCCCAGTTAATACCTACAGCGATGTTTTCGTTGTTGTTCAGAGGAGAAAAATGAATATCTGGGCTAAACATCAAAAAACTCTGCAGTGCTCACACCTCAAAAACACAAATATTGCTCGAGCTGCTTGGTCCCAGCTGTCGGCCGCTTCTTGTGCAATTCTCTCGTTTATTAACTACTACATAGGTTGACAATGGTTTTGGACCGTGATGTCAGGAAACCAGGAGGAAGCAAAATAAATTACTCCAGCGAGCGCTTCCACCTCTGCCTCGTTGTCTCCCGTGGAAACCCCTTTCCTCCCTTTTTTTGCTCGGGCAAGGACCAATGCATGCAGCACGTCCATGTGGTTATTAGGAAAGAAATAAAAGCGCTTTGCATGCTATGAATTACGATGGCCTGCATGGGTAGCTAATAAGGCATCCTCTTAACTACTGTGATTAAATTTTGTGTTTAGAAGAGAGAAATATTCTTCTTTTCCACCAATCTGCTTGCACCTAGGTCGTGATGCACCTTCTAATACGACTTATTCACCTAGACGGAGGGAGTATAGTTTTATACATATATATAATAAGGAGGCACTTGCGTACGTGAGGCTATGGACTTGGTGGGTCCCCATTGTCATCCTCTCCAAGTAAAGTCATCTCCTCGCCCGCGCGTGCTTTCCGCCCGAAACAGTCAGCGCCGCCCGCCCCGCTTCTCGGTGCAGGCGATTGCTCCGCCTTCAAACGACACAAGTGCCGTCTGTCCGTCCATCTGTCGCCCATATTAATGATACGCGGTTGCCGAGGCAGCTACTCTGGCGCCACACGTCCGTCCCTCTGTCCGCCCACCATTGCTATATAAACTGCTGTGCTGGCCATAGCCGCAGTCATCCGCATCCGTTCCCTTTCTCCTGTCCACACCACTACTGCCCACCATGGCTTCCTCGCGCTCCAGCGCTCTTCGGGACAGGCGGATGATGGACCACAAGGAGATGGCAGCCATTGCTGCCGACCGGCTGGCCAACAGGCAGCCGAAGGACGACGACATCCCAATGGAGAACATGGTAGTCGACAATCCAGCGCCAACCCCCTCCTCCGTGCCATCCTCGCTGGTGCATTGCACCATGACCATCGGCGAGGCCCGTGCCCAATATATGGACACGATGAGGCAGATGCGTGAGCAGCAGTTCCAGGAGGCGCAGGCCTACGCCGCCTACAACCACCATCTCCTCCAGGAGCACCTGCAAGTGGAGGAGCAGATCACCGCGGAGCGGGCAGAGCAGGAGGCGTTGCTCGACTCGTACCGCTCCGCCCGCAAGGGCCGCCTCGAGCACTGGCGGCCGCCTACAAAGAGGAGAGCAAAGAGGGTAATGAAGCGGGTGAGGCGCTGTTTGGCGAGACCGAGGAGGAGGCAGAGGACAATGCCGGCTCCGACGAGTCCCCGCTCCGCTGGCATCGACGGGGCCCTGCTCCGCCGAGGCCCCGCGGCGCCAAGAACGAGGCAGAGGACACCGCCGGCTCCGCCGAGGCCCCGCCCCGCCAACAACGAGGCAGAGGACATCGCCGGATCAGCCGAGGCCCCACCCTGCCGGCAACATGGGGGAGGATTTCCACCACTCCGCTGAGGCGCCGCCCACAAGCAACGAGACAGAGGACATCGCCGGCTCCACCGAGGCTCCGCCCCACTGCCAACGAGGCCGCGCCACACAGAAAACAAGGAAGAGTAGAACCCGGTAGGTCGCCGCTGCTCTTGTCCAAGTAAGGCCACTGCTGCTACCCTCCGGTTGAAGCCAAGCTAGGCGGGTTAACCACTGACGGCCGGTTAGCTTCTTGGCGGCGACGTGGAGTCGGAGAGCTGCACTGGAGAAGGACGCTGCTTCTACTTAACTGCTGGTGCAGTTTGCTGACTGCCACATGTCAGTTACGCAACTACACCTGCAGTTTTGTCATTGAAGCTTCTGTTCAGCTCAGTGGGACACAGGTGGGTAGCTTCGGTTAATTAATTATACCTCCAGCGCACCCCTTTTTAGTTGAAGAATGTATGAAATGTAATGAAATCCAGCATGTTTATATGAAATCCGACCGTGTATGAATGAATTTATTTCAATTAGTTAGAGTTCCTGTATCACTGGCATTGGATGAACATGCAAAACAATACGTACTAGCATTATTCCCAGGGTGATCACCTCGTTTGCAGCAGTTTCACATGTACTCCCTCCGGCCCTTTCTAGTCTGCATACAAGTTTTGTCTGCTGCCAAAGTATCTCTACTTTGACCAATCTTATACAAAAAAGTATGCACTTTCACAATGTGCAAAGTAAAAAGGAACAAAAGGAGTACAAAGAGTTTGAGCAGCATTTTAGCATTTCTGTACATTGCAATCAAACACACAGGCCTGGCAATTCATAGAGAACATTCAAAACAATCGATGATTATGCATCTCAGCGACTCATATGTCACAGGCAATATTTACTTCACAACTAAAGAATAAAGAAAAAATTGATCGACGCTACTGACAGCAAAGGGCTTCCCATTCGAAAATATCAAACGCATGTCTTGCTAAAATCAATGAGCAAAATTTGACAAGGTTGTCCCATTCCAAAATATCAAATGCCTACGATTGTGGAATGGGCAGGGTTTGCCATCAGTTTGGACATTGACATGGCACCTCGTGCTAAATAAACTAGTTGTTCTTTTTGTGTAGTTCCACCAAAATCAACCAAATTCACGCGTAGCTTGTATGATTTCGCCCTTATATGTTGCAATGCCTCGAACTTATCGGCACCTCCTTTCTTGTGGCGGAAATGAATGATTCGATGTATTCATGAACATTTTGTGTAGTTCCCATTGAAATCAAGCCGAGCACCCCTGTTTGCACAAATACAAAAAAGTGATTAGTATAAAGAAAACTATACTATGAATTGACAGTTTCAACAGGCACATACATGGTCCATGTAGAGCACACTTTTAGAAAAATGGAACTCACTAGAAAGAATCCTAGAACAACATTGTACTCGCGCATCACAGCAAAAAATGGAGATTTTGTCAGTCCTTCTGAGCGGAAGTTAGTTTGGTCTTGTGGGGAGTAATGTAACCATCCTTCAACTGCTCCTTCTGATGATAAGATAGACAGGGCTTCTTCATCCTGGCATAATCGGAACTAGTCACTTCACGTACTCCATATTCTTCTTCAGAGGAAGATGATCCTGTTGTGCAAAGACAAGGGGACTACTAAATGCTAGCATCACTGTTTGCTTGAAAAAAAGTAAAGGAAATATTTAAAACAACACAGATGAAGCACTTCTCAAGGACAATACCACTTTTTCATGACAGTATCTAAATTGTAGCACAACACCAATAGAGATGACAAAGCTCAATCATATGGATGAAATCAGTGGGCGAGTACCAACCTTTGTCAGGAGGCTTATTGTGTAGAGCATACAGATGAAGCAATTCTCCAGAACCATCTGTTGCTATCTACGGTGCTAGCCATGCTTACTATATACTCCTCGATTAGTTTAATGTTTCCAACATCTACTTGTGTAGTTCCACTAAAATATATGGTATCTTCAAAGAAGATCCCTGTTTGCACAAGTAGAGATAATTACATATTGCATTAAGAGTGGCATCAAATCAGTGGCAAAACAATTGTTCGTTCCAGCCATAGCAATAAATTAAGATGCAAAACTATATCATTACTTGTGTCATCACAGTTCCAGTGCTTCATTACAGCACCGGGAGTTGATTTTTGGTTATCTTCCGCTTGTTCTTCCCCTTCATCACTTGGTTCAATAACAGACAAGCTTCGCCTTCAATCTAAGATTTGGCATGTCAATTAGGGAGCACAAGTATAGTACTAAACTTAATTTTCTGATGAAAGTGGAAAAATACAGGCCAGCAGTTGCGAAATATCCTTATCTTACCTCAATGGGATATTACGGTGCATATACAGATTGGAAGTCTTGTCTCCATTTGTGTAGTTCACTAAAATCCAGCAACATTATCGTACAAGTAGCACAACATATGAATGCACACTGCAGAATCATGTGAAAGAAGGCTAGTACTGACCTCTCAGGATGCGGAATTCAAACAACTCACAAGAAGAAGATCTGAACCAAATTCGCCTTAACGGATAGGAAGTAAGATCTCCTCTTGTGCAGTTCCACTAAGATCAAGCAATCAAGCAGCGTTGTCGGTGTGACATTTTGGTTGAACTGCACAAAACACTCTTAAAACAAAAGTGTTTTGTGTAGTGCAACAAAAGGTCACAATGGCATCGAGGTGAAGTAGATAACCCTGTTTACACGGAGGTGCAAAGGAAACAATTAGTGGTCAATAACGGTGGATGACACAGAAGCCAACAAAAAGAAGCATCTACCTTATCTAAACGGGAAAGAAAGCAAGACAGTAGCATTTCTCAAACGGTGGCATTGATTAATATTAACATAGAGATTATATTAACAATAAAATTCATTAAACATGTAATTTGCTTTTAACTGTGGCATTGCATCAATTTTCCAGCGGCATTATTAGAGGGTGTTTGTTTACAGGGACATTTTGGTGTAGGGACTAAAAAACTCTGTGTCAGTCCCATCTAAACCAAACAGGAGGGACTTTTAGGGACTAAAAGTGGGCATTTGGGACTAAAGAAAGAAGACCCCGAGGGAGTCTTTTTGGGACTTTTTCCAACAGTTGCCCCTGCCACGCATCGCACCTTGTCTCTATTAGTTCATTACTAGGGGTAACATGGTCTTTTAGCATGTCATTTAATAACCTCTAGTCCATGTTTAGTCCCTGGAACCCAGCAGGTAGGGACTAGGGAGTTTTTAACCAAACATGGCCTTAGATTAACAATAGCTAATGAGTTGCACGGGACAGTGGACGCACCAGTACCATGTGCATCTACCGATGTACTATGGTCATGCAAAGTCTGTTGCAACAAAGAACAAACAACCAAGGAGCATATTTGTATTGGTCCCAGTTTTCTTATCTTTAGACACCTTTCCCTATGTGAGCGCAGCAAATCTAGTCCTGCTCAAACTCTACAGCCTTGTCCCTTCCTTTCCTTTTTCAACTAGTACTTTTGCCCCTTCCATTCCTCTTCCACGTCCTAGATTTATGCGATACAACTTTCCCCACTACTTTCCCCCATTCCTTTCCTCTTTGAACCACGTCCTAGATTCATGCTATACAACTTTCCCACTTCATTTCCTCTTTAAACCACGTCCTAGATTCATGCTATATACAACTTTTCCCACTACTTTCCCCCACTCCTTTCCTCTTTGAACCACGTCCTAGATTCATGGTATACATGCAGCTAGAGCAATGCATGTGGAGTAAGTAAATTATACCTTAAGGTTCTTATGGCGTGGTTCGGTGGGCGACGGGATGGCGGCGAAGAAGAAGGGGTCGGAGGCCCTCCCGCGCCGCCGCTGGGTGGAAAGTGAACAGCTGCGCCGGTAGTCCCTCGCCGATGGTGACAGCGTTAATTCTCCTTCCCTTCCCGGCGGACGGATCCTGCCGGCTCTTTGAGCAGTAGTGAGGGGAGAGAGAGGCCAGCAAAGTCTTGTTTAGATCTAGAGAGGGCGAGAGAGTGTGAAGAGATCAACTACAAGCGTTGAGGCTCCAGTGTGTATATATATACTGGAGAGAGAGTGTGAAGCGTGCAAACCCTAGAAAACATTTTGACCAGTCAAAGAATCCTCCTGGCACAAATTATGCTCAAGTGTAGTTATCGAATCCGAGACCTCAAGTTTGATGAGCGAACAGGCTAACCAGCTACACAACCCTCCCGTTATGTTCAACGAGAGGGAAATAACCTTTTATACATTCCTGCATTCGTCTGATAAGCATGCCGTGTTTTTTTGTGTGTGTGGGAGTCATTGGGATTTCAATCATAATCGTGTCATGCGGCTTTGGTGGTAAGACTATCCAAAGTGGTGCAGAAATAATGCAGCCTTAGTCACCTTACCTCTCTCCACGTAGTATGTTGGGTCCCACCAGTCAGAGGGTGAAACAAACAAATTAATAAGAAAAATTAAAAGCGCTAGCGGTGTATCTTACCTCACACATCTCGCTACTGCTCGGGAACACTGTCCAATTGATCCCTCTGTTCGCTCACGTACTATTTTAAGTGAATCCTTATTATAACATGCACACAAATTTTGGGCACTTGTATTTGACTTAAGTCTGTGTGCCACCGTATCTCGTATACTTACTACTCCCTCCGTCTAGGTGTAATAAGTCACATTAGAAGGTGCAACGGGACCAAGGTGCGTGTGTGTGTGTGTGTGTGTGTGTGTGTGTTTAACAACATGTGTGTGTTAGAGAGAGCGACAGATCGACCTACTCCTACAGAGAGATGTTGTGTAGTGTACGATTTTAGCCGTGAGAGTCAGTGCATCCTTTCGTTTTCGGGCGTGTCCGGTAGGGACATGCGGACAGCTGCCACGCCCGCTCCTGACCAGCCTGGCCCACCCAAAGCCCCTCCATCGCCCGCGCGTGCTTCCCACCCGAAACGGTCAGCGCCGCTCCAAAGAATTGGTGCCGCATTCATGCCCGGACAGAGCGGACGTGACCTCTCACTGGCGCAAGAGTGATGGTTGCTTCGTCCGTCCAACTTACTATTGGGTCTATGTAATTTGACGGCTCATTGGTCTTTATTACTAAGGTGGTAGGACTGCTGGATGTCACACGCTTTCAGCGAAAGGAGGTACTACTACTAGATTACAATTTTCTCCATTCTTACAGTGGAGGTGTGCAAGAGCACTGAAAACACGCAGGCTCAGTGATTACATGGCCCACCTCACACTATCACCGTGCGACACCTAACTCTTTACATAGTACTCCCTCCGTTCCTAAATATTACTAGATGAGTCCCCGCGCGTTGCCGCGGAATAGCGGTATATCTCTCTGTGCAAAATTATCGATTTCATAGAACTAAAAAACTCTATAACCGCATGACAAATGTGGTAGCCAAACTAAATAAACTCCCATCATCATTTAGATCATCCCACGTAAGGAAAAAAGATCAGCCAACTCCTACTGCATAATGGGATTATATTTTTCTTTTTGACATGTTAATAGGACTTAAAAGCTCACTTACATGCATGCTACCGGTGCATGCTTGCATGCAGACATGTTGATGTGATTTAAAACCCACTCACATGCATGTGCCACGGTATTTCTGCATGCTTGCATGTGGCTTAGTGCGGAGCCTCTCAACGTCTAGATCAGACGGCTATTATGGACTGATTTACTTCATCTAACGGCTACATCAATTTTGATGATGTGGCTCAAGGAGAGGATAGAGAATTCCTAGTAGTGGGGGCTAGCTATTACTAGTAGATAAGTCTTTGTAGAGATTCCACTACATACAGAACAAAATGAATGAATCTACACATAAAATGCATCTATATGCATCCGCATGTGGTTCATGGTGAAATCTCTACAAAGACTTATATTTACGAATGGAGGAAGTACTAGTATAGTACGTACTGTAATTTATCAGCGAGATAAATTTGTACAATGCTATGAAGATTCCATCTTCTGTTACATGTATCTTGTGTCCAAGGTTGCTCGTTGCAACATTTCATCAAATACAAAGGAGATTAACATGCATGCTATTGCATCTCAGTGGTTGACAGATCATAGCAAATATGTACTCCCTCCGTTCCAAAATAAGTGTCTCAACTTTGTGCAAACTTTAGGACAAAGTTATATTACTACTAAAGTTGACACTTATTTTGGAACAGAGACAGCTAAAGAAAAAACAATCCATGCAGTCCCTAGCCCTTGAACCGTAAACCCTAACCAGGCTTATAACACCCTCGATGCGACTATATCTCCCACGTGTCGAGGCACGACTTAGAGGCATAATCGCATTGAAGGCATATGTCGCAAGTTAGGCAATCTTCACAACATCCCATGTAATATAAATCATAAAGGGGAGATAACATAGTTGGCTTACACTCGCCACGTCAATCAAGTACATAATTAACATTACATCATCCAAACACTCATGGCCCGACTACGGCGCCAAAATAAAAGATAACCCAACATGCGACACGGTCCCAATCACCCCCAACTGGGCACCACTACTGATCATCGGGAAAGGAAACATAGTAACGTTGAGAGTCTTCATCGAACTCCCACTTGAGCTCAAACGCGTCTCCTGGAGCGGAATCATCAGGCCCTGCATCTGGTGTAATAGTAATCTATGAGCCACAGGGACTCAGCAATCTCGCACCCTCGCGATCAAGACTATTTAAGCTTGTAGGTAAGGCAAGGTAAATATGTGGAGCTGCAGCAAGCGACTAGCAAAATATGGTGGACAAGTTGTTCGCAAAAGAGAGCGAGAAGTGGAGGCAAAGCGCGAGCGAGAAACTAGAGAACCACCTGCGCAAACATTACTCCAACACCGTGTCCACTTCCCGGACTCCGCCGAGAAGAGGCCATCACGGTAACACACTCAGTTGATTCATTTTAATTAGTTAAGGTTCAAGTTATCTACAACCGGACATTAACAAATTCCCATCTGCCCATAACTGCGGGCACGGCTTTCAAAAGTTCAAATCCCTGTAGGGGAGTCCCAACTTAGCCGATGACAAGCTCTCACGGTCAACGAAGGAATAGACCTCCTCCCAAGACGTTCCGATCAGACTCGGTATCTCGGTAATTCAAGACACTTCGACAGGTTAAAACAAGACCAGCAACACCGCCCGAATATGCCGACAAATCCCGATAGGAGCTGCACATATCTCTTTCTCAAGGCACACTCAGATTGTCCTAGGTACGGGTAGGCTAGCCTAGAGTTGCCCCTGGTGGCCACTGGTAGCTGACAGGTGGACCAACACTCATAGGAGCACTGGCCCGGGGGGGTTAAAATAAAGATGACCCTTGAGTCTGCAGAACCCAAGGGAAAGAAAAGGCTGGGTGGCGAATGGTAAAACCAATCTTGGGCATTGCTGGAAAAGCTTTAATCAAGGTGAAATATCAAGGGGTTTCCCATTATAACCCAACCGCGTAAGGAACGCAAAAATCCGAGAACATAACACCGATATGACGGAAACTAGGGCGGCAAGAGTGGAACAAAACACTAGGCGAGAGGCCGAGCCTTCCACCCTTTACCAATTATATAGATGCATTAAGATAACATAGAAATATAATGATATCCCAACAAGTAAATAAAAGATGTTCAAACAAGGGACGGCCTCCAATCTTCACCTGCAACTAGCAACACTATAAGAGGGGCTGAGCAAAGCGGTAACATAGCCAATCAACGGTTTGCTAGGACAAGGTGGGTTAGAGGTTTGACATGGCAAAATGGGAGGCTTGCAAGCAACTGGTAGGCATTGTAGCATTGGCATAGCAAAAGAGCGAGCAAACTAGCATAGCAAAGATATTAGTGATTTCGAGGGTATGATCATCTTGCCTGCACAGTTGTCAGAGTTGACTGGATCCTCAAAAGCAAACTCAACGGGCTCCTCGTTAGCGAACTCGTCTCCCGGCTCTACCCAAACAAGACAAACAAGCAACAAGGATACAATCAACCACGTGCAAGGATCAAGCGATATGATGCAATGCGGGATGCAAAACGCAAGATATGACATGAAATGCATGAACTTGGCCTCAACTTGGAAAACCAAGGGTGCCACTGGAAAGATGAGATTAAATCGCTTGAAAACGATATAAAGAAATAAGGAATCGGAGTTACAGTTTGGAAATGGCAAGCGATTCAAAAATGACACCGGTCTGCGATTTACAGCAAGTAGGCATCTAAATGCAATGGAATAAACATGCTACAGCACCCAAACATGACAACAAAAGACATGGCAGGGATGCACACAAGATGCTTAACACAAGTCTAGCACTGAGCTACGGCCAATTCATCCATTAACAGGTTCAAACAAGCATGGCAAAATGCATATGGAAAACAGATATCAGACAGTGAAATTATCACTTGTCTGGAATTTCAGATCAGGTAGTCCTCTTCGGAGCAACAAAACTACATGCTACAGGATCTGAACATGGCAAAGTAAAGCATGGCATGGAGCTACTCAAAGAGCTTAACAAAAGTCCGTTAGTGACCTTGAGCCAAAAGGGATCAGAAAATACAATTGCAAGCATGTGAACATAGCAAAAACATAATCAGTTTTCATACTTAGTGAAAACTGGCACATGCTGAAATATAACTCAAGTCATGGCAAGACAAGCATACATCCATCAATAAGGCACAAAATGCAAGCTAGACATGGCAAGAACAATAGCATAGCATGCACGGATCAACCACAACATTATCGGCAAAATTGCAAACAAGTTGACAATCTGCCCAGATTCACAAAGTAGCAAAAGTAGAGCTCGATTGACTCAAGCTAGGGTGCTCCATAAATGCAAACAAAGACATGGATGGATATAGCACTACAATATTAACAAAACATCCGTACTAACCATCCTCAAAAGAGGCACGGATCACTAGGAAACAATATGAACATATGGCATCATGAGGTAAATAGCTCCAGGACTTGGTGAAATTACTAAGTCCCTGAAAACAGAATTAGCAAGAGCACCACTTTGCAAGCTTGCACAAGTCACCACACTCATCACAAAAATACATGGGTTGCACATCTGGAAAGATGAATAAACCCTTAACAAAACACATGTAGAACTCACGGGCATATCATGCACACAATAATCATGGCAAAAGTGACAAAAAGCTAAATGGAGTAGCAGATCTGACAATTATCTCAAGTAGCCCTCTTCTAACAGCATTTCGGGCATTAAGATGAACTCAAATGAAAATGATGCAATGGAATGAAATGATGTACTCTCTGAGATGAACATTTTGATATGCTATATGCATGAATCGGAGCTACGGATGCAAAGTTACGGAGCTACGAACATGTGCACTTGGATCGGAATTTCTGGGACTTGGTAGAAAAATCACCCCGAGATCTAGGGTTTGCACGGATTACGAGGACGGCCGGAATCACTGTAGCGGCCGGAGTTTCCGAGGTCGCCGGCGGCTGGCGAGGGCGAGGCGAGGCCGGAGAGGTCGGGGCGGCGGCCGGAGCGCGGCGGCGCGGCGCGGTGGCGTCGGCGGCGCGCGGAGGCGGAGGCGGCGGCTGCCGGAGGAGAGTGAGGTGGCGGCGCGGCGTGGGAGGAGGCGGCGCGGCGGCTCGGGCCGCGGGGGCCCTCCCTGGGCCTGGCGGGCCGCGACGGCGGGGACGGCGGTTGTGGCCATGTGGCGGCGCGGGAGAGGCTGGGAGCGGCGGAGCGGATGCGTCCGATCCGTCCCGGACACGTCTAGCGGCGGCGGTGGATGGATCTAGGGTTAGGGGGAAGAGTGGAACCGCGAATTTGAAGGAGGGGGTCTATATATAGGCATAGAGGGAGCTAGGAGAGTCCAAATGAGGTGCGGTTTTCAGCCACGCGATCGTGATCGAACGCTCTAGATGATGGAGCAGAGTTAGGTGGGTTTTGGGCAAAATTGGAGGGGTGTTGGGCTGCAACACACACAAGGCCTTTTCGGTCCCTCGGTTAACCGTTGGAGTATCAAACGAAGTCCAAATGATACGAAACTTGACAGGCGGTCTACCGGTAGTAAACCAAGGTCGTTTGGCAAGTCTTGGTCCAATCCGGAAATGTTTAATCCCCACACACAAAAGAAAGCTAGAAATGACTACCGGAGGATAACGAAGCGCCGAAATGCAAAATGGACAACGGGGAAAATGCTCGAATGCATGAGACGAACACGTATGCAAATACAAACCACATAATGACATGATATGAGATGCATGACAACGACAACAACACATGGAGACAAAACTCGAACCCGAGGAAATAAATATAACTTAACGCCGGAAGCGGCAAGAGTTGGAGTACAAATTGGGAAAGTTACATCCGGGGTGTTACAACACTCCACCACTACGAAAGGATCTCGTCCTGAGATCTAGGGCTGAAAGAACGCCGGCTACTCAGAACGGAGGTGATCCTCGCGTTCCCAGGTAGCTTCACGGTCGGAATGGTGTGACCACTTGACTTTGAGAAATTTGATTGACTTGTTGCGAGTCTTGCGTTCAGTCTCTTCAAGAATAGCAACTGGGTGCTCACGATAAGAGAAATCTTCTTGGAGCTCAATGTCCTCGAAGTTGACAGTGCGGTGAGGAGGCTTGAAGCACTTTCAAAGCTGAGAGACATGGAACACGTCATGAACATTTGCAAAGTTTGAAGGAAGCTCGAGTTGATAGGCGAGGTCGCCTCTCTTGCTGACAATCTTGAAAGGTCCCACGTATCTAGGGGCAAGCTTCCCTTTGATACCGAAGTGACGAGTACCTTTCATAGGAGAGACACGGAGGTAAACATGATCTCCAATCTCAAAAGCCAAATCATGGTGCTTACTATCATAGTAGCTCTTCTGACGGTATTGGGCTGCTTTGAGGTTATCTCGAATGACTTTGCACATTTCATCTGCCTCTGTGATTAAGTCATTACCCAAAAGCTGACGTTCACCGGTTTCGGACCAGTTGAGAGGGGTACGGCACTTCTTGCCATACAGAATTTCAAATGGGGCCTTGCCCGAACTTGCTTGAAAACTGTTGTTGTAGGAGAATTCAGCATAAGGAAGACAATCCTCCCACTTCATGCCAAAGGAGATCACACAAGCCCTGAGCATATCTTCAAGAATCTGGTTGACACGCTCGACTTGACCGCTTGTTTGAGGATGGAAAGCTGTGCTGAAGCGGATGTTGGTGCCCATGGCCTTCTGAAAAGAATCCCAAAACTTCGAGGTAAAGATGATGCCACGGTCTGAAGAGATCACTTGGGGAATACCGTGCAGAGAGACAATACGAGACGTATAGAGTTCCGCCAATTGAGCTGCAGTGATGGACTCTTTGATAGGTAGAAAATGAGCCACTTTGGTGAGTTTGTCGATGACAACGAATATAGCATCATTGCCACGCTTGGACTTTGGAAACCCAGTCACGAAGTCCATTTCAATGTGGTCAAACTTTCATACTGGAATGGCAAGAGGTTGGAGGAGACCAACTGGCCTTTGGTGTTCTGCCTTCACACTTCTGCAGACATCACATTCATTCACGAATTGAGCAATCTCGCGCTTCATTCGAGTCCACCAATAAGCTTGCTTGAGGTCCTGATACATCTTCGTGCTCCCAGGGTGGATGGAGAGGAGAGAATTGTGAGCCTCATTCATGATCACTTTACGAAGTTCACCTTTGGGTACAACAATACGATCCTCGAAGAAGAGAGTGTCCTTGTCATCAAGGCGGTAGCACTTGTACTTGGACTGACTCTTGGCAATCCCAATCTTCACCTTTTTCACCATAGCATCAAGAAGTTGGGCTTGACGAATCTGGTCTTCTAAGGTAGGAGAGACTGGAAGGTTGGCAAGGAAACCTTGAGGAACAACTTGCAGATTAAGTTTGCGGAAAGCTTCACAAAGCTCGGGTTGATAAGGCTTGAGAATCAGACTATTGCAGTAAGCCTTCCTGCTCAGTGCGTCAGCAATCACATTGGCCTTGCCTGGAGTATACTCAATACTCGAATTATACTCTTGAATCATTTCGACCCATCGAGTTTGCCTGAGGTTGAGATTAGGCTGAGTGAAGATGTACTTGAGACTCTTGTGATCAGTGAAAATGTCCACTTTTCTTCCCAATAGAAGATGTCTCCAAGTCAAAAGAGCATGCACAACTGCCGCCAACTCGAGATCATGAGTGGGGTAGTTCTTCTCATTAGGATTCAACTGGCGAGAGGTATAAGAAACAACTTTCTTCTCTTGCATCAATACCGCGCCAAGACCTTGGAGAGAGGCATCACAAAAGACCTCGTACGGCTTGGATTTATCAGGCGGAGTCAGAACTGGAGCAGTGATCAATTTCTCTTTCAAAGTGTTGAAAGCAATATCACGCTCCGGAGACCAAACGTACTTGACGTGCTTCTGAAGAAGATTTGAGAGAGGCTTCGCGATCTTGGAAAAAATTTCGACGAATCTTTGGCAATAGCTTGCGAGACCGAGAAAACTGCGGAGTTGCTTCACGTTCTAAGGAGGTTCCCAATTCACAATTGCAGACACCTTCTCAGGATTCACGGCAATGCCCTTGGCAGAGATGATATGACCAAGATAAAGAACCTCATCGAGCCAAAATTCACACTTGGAGAACTTGGCGTAGAACTTGTGTTCCCTGAGCTTATCGAGAACCAAACGCAAGTGCTTGGCATGATCTTCCTTGTTCTTGGAGAAAACCAAAATGTCATCAAGATAGACCAAAACGAATTCATTGGTGTAGGCGTTGAAGATGAAGTTCATCATGCGAGAGAATGTCGGAGGAGCGTTGACGAGTCCAAAAGACATGACAGTGTATTCATATGAACCAAAGCTTGTCCTGAAAGCCGTCTTGGGAATATCTTGCTCACGAATTCGAATCTGATGATAACCCATATGGAGATCAAGCTTGGAGAATACTCGAGCACCTTTGAGTTGTTCGAACAGCTCATTGATGTTGGGAAGTGGATATTTGTTCTTGATGGTCTTCTTGTTCACTGGACGGTAATCAACACAAAGTCGGTCTGTTCCATCCTTCTTCTTCACAAAAAGAACACCACACCCCCACGGAGAAGAACTAGGCCGGATGAGACCCATTTTCTCTTGAATATCGAGTTGCTTCTTCAGCTCCTTCAACTCTTCAGGTCCGAGCTTGTAAGGACGCTTGCAAACAGGTTTCGTGCCAGGCTCAAGATCAATAACGAATTCAACTGGCCGGTGCGGAGGCATTCCTGGAAGCTCTTCGGGAAAGACGTCGTGATATTCTCAAATGACTGGAATTTGCGAGATAGCATCCAATTCACCCTTCTCATTGAGAGAAAACAGACGGATGGTATCATCACGAGCGGCAAAGACAATTACATCCTCAGACGAATGAGTCAATTGAATCTGCCTGGCTGCACAATCAAGCTGAGCCTTGTGCTTAGAAAGCCAATCCATTTCGATAATAAGATCAATATCCGAGTCATCGAGAACCGTTGGAGAGGCCAAGAACTTGTAGTCACCCAAAGTGATAGAAACATCCGAAACGATGGAGTTAGCATGCATGCGCTTACCGGGAGAGACAACTGCTAAAGGACTAGGCAAAACTTGCGAAACCAAATCATGCCTATTTGTAAACGGTCTCGAGATGAAGCAATGCGATGCACCAGTGTCAAAAAGAACTTTTGCAGGTATATCATTAACAGGAAGGTTACCCATGATCACATCTGACGAGTCCTCTGCCTGGGCTGTGTTCATCAAGTTGACCTTGGCGTGCTTGGGGTTATGCTTGACCATAGCTGTACTTGCCGATCTGACAGGAGGAGGAGGAGGAAGACGCCTCTGGTTGAAACACTTGTTGGCATAGTGACCCTTCTGTTGGCACTTGTTGCACGTGACCTCTGAAAGCGGACGGTGATACGGAGCACTTGATCTTGGAGCTTGAGACGAAGTCTTGTTCTGAAAGCCAGGGTTGGGTGGGTGGGAAGAACCACTGCCACCTTTGATCTTCTGCTGATACGGCTGACGAAACGGAGGAGGAGGAAGCCAATACTTCTGCTGCTTGGCCACTTGAGTAGAGGAAGAAGGAGTAACATCTCTGGCTCGCTTCTTGGAAGCATCACACCTCAACTGAGCAGCCTCTTGCTTCAGTGCCATGTTGTAGAACTCATCGTATCTCAAGGGCTCAAAGAGAACAAGAGCAAGCTGAATTTCTTCTCTGAGACCACCCCTGAACTGATATATCATGCTCTTCTCATCAGGGACGTCCTGCTTGGCAAAGCGGGCGAGCTTCTGGAACAACTTGTTGTAGTCATAGACAGACAAAGAGCCTTGCTTCAGATTGCGGAATTCCTCACGCTTGCTTTCAACCACGCTCTGGGGAATATGATGAGCCCTGAAATCTCGACGGAAATCATCCCAAGTGATAACACGTCCACCTCTGGAGTCCTTGTACTGCTGGAACCATTCTGCAGCCTGATCTTTGTGTTGGAAGGAAGCGAACTTGACAAAGTCCTCAGGCCTGACGTTACTGCACTCGAAATGCTTACACAGATCCACAAGCCAATCGTCAACATCGGTTGCCTCAACACAATTGCTAAAAGTCTTTGGCCCGTTAGCAAGGAACTGGTTGAGTGAAGCAAAGTGATTCTGATTGCTGCCTTGATTCCCTTGGTTGCCTTGATTGCGCTCTTGAAGAATTTGCATGATCAACTGTGTGTTTGCATTGGTTGCGGCCATCACAGCTTGCCATGCCTCCGGAGGAGGTGGAGGTGGTGGCGGATCAGGATTTCGAGTCGTGCACGTTGGAGGAGCCATCCTGAAGAGGTTGACCACCATTAGCACATAGACAGACAAATATTGAAGCTGAATCCAACGGAATGAAAATTGCAACATATAGTCTTCACATCCGAACAAAATGAACGAATGCATTTCTCTTGAAATGGTCGCATATCCATAAATTGAGAAGCCACGTAGAATTAAGGTAGAGAAATAAATCAACAGGTACGGATCAAGAACGAATAATCGGTAAGAAATCCCAATCTCAAACCAATATCCGTGGAAGAAGAACTAGAGCTACTAGAATTCCCACCTATGAAACTCCCAAACCTTTCCGGTTATGCAACTAGGTGTTGGGGATACAAGGGAAGCATAATATCTCACCCAAACTAGCAAATCCTACATCCAGCTGTATCCATCCTTCAACACATAACCAAGAAACCTTCGGAAACCATCTACCTCAACCTTCGAAAAACATCCGTTATACAAGTTATGGCAATACTCCCGAACTCCCGCCCCAGTACTGGGTGGCGTCGAGGTTATCTCACCAACGAACTGCATAAAAGAGATTTTCGATGTCGGCGTACTAAACTCAGGTATTCCAGAACTACAACGATAAAATTATGATGACAACACCTTAGACAGGAGGCACCAAGTCAATGTTCTCATCATAAAACCATCGGAACGATTCCAAGATACCCGCGTGATCCTAAAAAAAATTTAGTGAAATTTGAGAAGAGAAGAGTCAAAACTCTACGTCATGATGCCTTACCAGAGCGATGAGGATACTGGGAAGTAAAAAGAATTCTTAAACTCTCCGATATATAATTCCTAAATGACTCAAAACATTTTTCTAGACACAACTCAGTCGATAAAAACGATCAAGCAATGGGGCTCCTAAGGTCGGGGAAGGCTCTGATTACCAACTTATAACACCCTCGATGCGACTATATCTCCCACGTGTCGAGGCACGACATAGAGGCATAATCGCATTGAAGGCATATGTCGCAAGTTAGGCAATCTTCACAACATCCCATGTAATATAAATCATAAAGGGGAGATAACATAGTTGGCTTACACTCGCCACGTCAATCAAGTACATAATTAACATTACATCATCCAAACACTCATGGCCCGACTACGGCGCCAAAATAAAAGATAACCCAACATGCGACACGGTCCCAATCACCCCCAACTGGGCACCACTACTGATCATCGGGAAAGGAAACATAGTAACATCGAGAGTCTTCGTCGAACTCCCACTTGAGCTCAAATGTGTCTCCTGGAGCGGAATCATCAGGCCCTGCATCTGGTGTAATAGTAATCTGTGAGCCACAGGGACTCAGCAATCTCGCACCCTCGCGATCAAGACTATTTAAGCTTGTAGGTAAGGCAAGGTAAATATGTGGAGCTGCAGCAAGCGACTAGCAAAATATGGTGGATAACTTATTCGCAAAAGAGAGCGAGAAGAGGAGGCAAAGCGCGAGCGAGAAACTAGAGAACCACCTGCGCAAACATTACTCCAACACCGTGTCCACTTCCCGGACTCCGCGAGAAGAGGCCATCACGGTAACACACTTAGTTGATTCATTTTAATTAGTTAAGGTTTAAGTTATCTACAACCGGACATTAACAAATTCCCATCTGCCCATAACCGCGGGCACGACTTTCAAAAGTTCAAATCCCTGCAGGGGAGTCCCAACTTAGCCGATGATAAGCTGTCACGGTCAATGAAGGAATAGACCTCCTCCCAAGACGTTCCGATCAGACTCGGTATCTCGGTAATTCAAGACACTTCGACAGGTTAAAACAAGACCAGCAACACCGCCCGAATGTGCCGACAAATCCCGATAGGAGCTGCACATATCTCTTTCTCAGGGCACACTCAGATTGTCCTAGGTACGGGTAGGCCAGCCCAGAGTTGCCCCTGGTGGCCACCGGTAGCTGACAGGTGGACCAACACTCATCGGAGCACTGGCCCGGGAGGGTTAAAATAAAGATGACCCTTGAGTCTGCATTGCTGGAAAAGCTTTAATCAAGGCGAAATATCAAGGGGTTCCCATTATAACCCAACCGCGTAAGGAACACAAAAATCCGGGAACATAACACCGATATGACGAAAACTAGGGCGGCAAGAGTGGAACAAAACACTAGGCGAGAGGCCGACCTTTCCACCCTTTACCAAGTATATAGATGCATTAAGATAACATAGCAATATAATGATATCCCAACAAGTAAATAAAAGATGTTCCAACAAGGAACGGCCTCCAATCTTCACCTGCAACTAGCAACGCTATAAGAGGGGCTGAGCAAAGCGGTAACATAGCCAATCAACGGTTTGCTAGGACAAGGTGGGTTAGAGGTTTGACATGGCAAAATGGGAGGCTTGCAAGCAAGTGGTAGGCATCGTAGCATTGGCATAGCAAAAGAGCGAGCAAACTAGCATAGCAAAGGTAGTAGTGATTTCGAGGGTATGATCATCTTGCCTGCACAGTTGTCAGAGTTGACTGGATCCTCAAAAGCAAATTCAACGGGCTCCTCATTAGCGAACTCGTCTCCCAGATCTACCCAAACAAGACAAACAAGCAACAAGGATACAATCAACCACGTGCAAGGATCAAGCGATATGATGCAATGATGATATGCTATGCGGGATGAAAAACGCAAGATATGACAGGAAATGCATGAACCTGGCCTCAACTTGGAAAACCAAGGGTGCCACTGGAAAGATGAGATGAAATCGCTTGAAAACAATATAAAGAACGCCGGAATCAGAGTTACGGTTTGGAAATGGCAAGCGATTCAAAAATGACACCGGTTTGCGATTTACAGAAAGTAGGCATCTAAATGTAATGGAATAAATATGCTACAGCACCCAAACATGACAACAAAATACATGGCAGGGATGCACACAAGATGCTTAACATAAGTCTAGCACTGAGCTACGGCCAATTCATCCATTAACAGGTTCAAACAAGCATGGCAAAAATGCATATGGAAAACAGATCTCAAACTTAGTGAAGTTGTCACTTGTCTGGAATTTCAGATCAGGTTGTCCTCTTCGGAGCAACAAAACTACATGCTACAGGATCTGAACATGGAAAAGTAAAGCATGGCATGGAGCTACTCAAAGAGCTTAACAAAAGTCCGTTAGTGACCTTGAGCCAAAAGGGATCAGAAAATACAATTGCAAGCATGTGAACATAGCAAAAACATAATCAGTTTTCATACTTAGTGAAAACTGGCACATGCTGAAATATAACTCAAGTAGGCATGTTTACGAGCTCAATGCACTCACTACGGTGCAAGTCATGGCAAGACAAGCATACATCCATCAATAAGGCACAAAATTCAAGCTAGACATGGCAAGAACAATAGCATAGCATGCACGAATCAACCACAACATCATCGGCAAAATTGCAAACAAGCTGACAATCTGCCTAGATTCACAAAGTAGCAAAAGTAGAGCTCGATTGACTCAAGCTAGGGTGATACATAAATGCAAACAAAGACATGGATGGATAGAGCAATACAATATTAACAAAACATCCTTACTGACCATCCTCAAAACAGGCACGGATCACTAGGAAACAACATGAACATATGGCATCATGAGATAAACAGCTCCAGGACTTGGTGAAATTACTAAGTCCCTGAAAACAAAATTAGCAAGTTCACCACTTTGCAAGCTTGCACAAGTCACCACATTCATCACAAAAATACATGGGTTGCACCTCTGGAAAGATGACAAAACCCTTAACAAAACACATGTAGAACTCACGGGCATATCATGCACACAATAATCATGGCAAAAATGACAAAAAGCTAAATGGAGTAGCAGATCTGACAATTATCTCCAGTAGCCCTCTTCTAATAGCATTTCGGGCATCAAGATGAACTCAAATGAAAATGATGCAATGGAATAAAATGATGTACTCTCTGAGATGAACATTTTGATATGCTATATGCATGAATCGGAGCTACGGATGCAAAGTTACGGAGCTACGAACATGAGCACTTGGATCGGAATTTCTGGGACTTAGTAGAAAAATCACCCCGAGATCTAGGGTTTGCACGGATTACGAGGACGGCCGAAATCACTGTAGCGGCCAGAGTTTCCGAGGTCGCCGGCGGCCGGCGAGGGCGAGGCGAGGCCGAAGAGGTCGGGCGGCGGCCGGAGCGCGGTGGCGGCGGCGCGCGGAGGCGGCGGCGGCCGGAGGAGAGGGAGGTGGCGGCGTGGCGTGGGAGGAGGCGGCGCGGTGGCTCGGGCCGCGGGGGCCCTCCCTGGGCGTGGCGGGCCGCGGCAATGGGGACGGCGGTTGTGGCCACGTGGCAGCGCGGGAGAGGCTGGGAGCGGCGGAGCAGACGCGTCCGGTCCGTCCCGGACACGTCCGGCGTCGACGGTGGATGGATCTAGGGTTAGGGGGAAGAGTGGAACCGCGAATTTGAAGGAGGGGGTCTATATATAGGCATAGAGGGAGCTAGGAGAGTCCAAATGAGGTGCGGTTTTCGGCCACGAGATCGTGATCGAACGCTCTAGATGATGGAGTAGAGTTAGGTGGGTTTTGAGCCCAATTGGAGGGGTGTTGGGATGCAACACACACAAGGCTCGGTCCCTCGGTTAACCGTTGGAGTATCAAACGAAGTCCAAATGATACGAAACTTGACAGGCGGTCTACCGGTAGTAAACCAAGGCTGTTTGGCAAGTCTCGGTCCAATCCGGAAATGTTTAATCCCCACACACGAAAGAAACCGAGAAATGACCACCGGAGGAGAACGAAGCGCCGGAATGCAAAACGGACAACGGGGAAAATGCTCGAATGCATGAGACGAACATGTATGCAAATACAAAGCACATGATGACATGATATGAGATGCATGACAACGACAACAACACACGGAGACAAAACCCGAACCCGAGGAAATAAATATAACTTAATGTCGGAAATGGGAAGAGTTGGAGTACAAATTGGGAAAGTTACATCCGGGGTGTTACAAGGCTTTAATTTGCTGGCAAGGTGGCGCTTCCTAAGAAATGAAGTTTGCAACCTTTTGACCATCGGATCATTTTGTGCAGTTTCACCAAAATCGAGATGAGCGTCCCTGTGGCAAAGAAATTGAAGAAGCGTGATTAGAATAATATTACTGGGAGTAGTTGATGAGACATAAACTCATCACAAATACAGTACATAGAAGCCAGTAGAGGTATGTGTGGGTCAAAGAAGTAGAGAAATATCCACAGGGAGTGATGTGGGCAGCTGGAGCAGTGGTGCAAGCCGGCTGTAAAGGGAGTTGTACCTGAGGGACGTAACTCATCCTTGAGGAGGGCGGCGGGAGGCGGCAACTGCCCACGTCGCGGCAGTGAGCAAGGGACGAAGGCAACCTCACCGGCTTTGTGAGAGAGAATGGCGGGGACCCCTGATCGGGACGTGCCGACAGTGGGTTTTTGCCGTCGGCGACGGCAACCGCATCTACACTAAGCATCCACCCCTTCCCCAAGCAGACGTGATCCGCCGGGATGTTAGATATGTGACCATAGTCGTTTTGTGCGAGAGTGTGAAGAGAGCAACCCCAGCAAGCAACCGTGTAGGCTGGCCCGTCCTGACTATGTATATAGTGGAGCGGTTTCCTTTTCTCTCCATATGAACCTATGATATTGCGTACGTGCCACTGAAGAAAAAAAACTTTATTTATAAATGACGCGGCACCTACTACTCATTCTCCTATAACCTTGCGCTTGGCATCTCCAAAATACTATTAACCTTGCGATTGGCTCTTCGCCTCTTCGGTAAGTCGAGAAATAATGGTAGTGCAGTATATATCGTTCTGGCTATATGAGACTGAATGAATTGTTGCACGTCCACCACGTGGGCGAGGGTCGTGGGGCGAGGGAGAGTGCTACATACGGAGCAAAATGAGTGAATCTACACTCTAAAATACGTCTATATACATCAGTGTTTGGAGTATGTACTAGTAGTTCATATTGAAATCTACTAAAGGACATATATATTCCAAATAATATGATATAATCTCTATAACCAAGGTAGTAGGGACGACTGGACGAGGAGTAAACGGAGGGAGTAGTAAATTTTTCTCCTCGTCCTGCGAGCCACCGCGCGCATGGGCGAGGGAGCGGGCGTAAGGCGTAGTAAGCAAGCTTCACCTCATCCTGCAAGCCACCGCGCCCGTGGACGGGGGAGATGGTGTACTAAGCAAGCTTCTCCTCGTTCTGCGAGTTGATGGGACACATCAAAAGTACTCCGGTGTATAGAGCCTTGCCTCTAAGGTAGGCACCACATGGTTTGCCTCCTTTTTTAACATAACACGTCAAGTCGCAATTTGTTTGTTCACCCGTGGTAGACGATCCTCCCTCCACCAAGTGGACAACCAGTACACGTGCCAAATTACCATGTGGGCTGCCTTTTTCATACAGAAATGAGATCCACCGTGTACCCGCGTGGATGTGGTTGGGAAAGAGACGGGAGTACGTGCGCCGTGCATGCACCTCTTCTCTTCGTGCATGTCCCCCACCTACGTGGGTGTGTGTGAGAGATACAATTGCATTTGTGAGTGTTTTTTGTTTTGGGGTGGGGGTGGGGTGGGGGGTTGATTTCGTGAATTATTTGTGGGAATATCTGTCGATGACATCTCAAACAAAATTTTGCATGCAATGTGTGTGAAATAGAGGCCTATCCATATCATACATACAGGGTCAGGTAATCCAGGAGAAGAGAGGGAGGGGTCATAGCTATTGATAGAGTCGAAGAGAGGATCAAGTGGGTGGGTGCGAGATCGATGAAGAGAGCCATCGAAATTGTGTGTGTGTGCAAGTCAAAGATATAGGGCGACTGGCCTACCTAAACGTTAGAGGGTACATGTCAAGTTTGTGTGTGGTAGGGAGACATGACTAGAGCGCTCGATGTATCGGTGTGTGTGGGGGGAGGGGGTGGGGGGAGGGGTAGGCAGAGGCCTGACTATAGAGGTAGAACGACTTGTATATTTGTTGAGAAGGAGAGACCCAGCTATGTCTCGAGGGAGATCGGTCGACATCCATACATAACTGAAGGACGGGAAATATGATGGGACAGAGAGAGAGAGGAGAGAGAGGGAGGGAGAGGGAGGGAGAGGGGTAGAGTGCTGGATGGGTGATGGAGTTGCTTCTCAAAGATGGTGGGAGAGGCCTACTAGACAAACTGAGGGTGGAACTTCAATGTTATCAATAAGAGCGGGGATGTGTTTCTGTGTGTGCCTGTGCGTGATAGATCTGTCGGAACGCATCCATGGATGATGAAGGGGAACCATGTGTTTGGTAAGAAAACCTAACTAGATCGGTAGATCAATTGTTGTTTGTCGGAGGAAGGGAGAGACACGACTAATGAGGTAGATCGATTGACGTGTGGGTAAAAACGAGTTATAAGGGCCTAGCTAGCTATATGTATAGCGAGAGATCGGTCGGTGTACATCCATTTGTTAGAGGTAAATAAGGCCCAGCGAGACGGATAGACAGAGAGAATGGAGCTAGGAGGTGGTGCGAGAGGCCCAACTACTAGCTAGATAGGGGAGGAGTGTGCGGTTGTGAGATCGATGAGAAGAGGGGCGAGAGATTACACGTGTGTCTGACCGTATGAGAGACACGAGGCAAGGACACATAAAGGAGGAGATTGAAGGTGTGTGTGTATGTTGTAGGCAGGCATCGCTGGAGAGGTTTATCGATTAGTGTGTGTCAGAAAGGAGTTGTGGAGACTCTGGGAGAACGACCTGAAGAAAAAAAAATGAATGTGCCCGGTGGATAGAATGTCGAGGGAGGGGAGGGTGAGGAGGGCGTGTGCATGCACGAGAGAAAGTTAGTGGTAGCTACAAAGGTTAGAGGATTGTGTGGGTGTAAGAGACTAACAAAGATCATAATTTGATCTAAAAGCGGATTCATATATTTGAATAGGAGATCATAGTGTTTTAAACATTGCATGCATGAATATAGCGGTGATACACGTGATGTGCACATGTTATACCATAATGTGATAATGCATGGCGTTTGCAAATCACAGCTAAATGCCGAACAATCTAAACCATACTATACATCAAACAATCTCACATTTTATTTGAATTTGTGATCATGTGTGGCGTTTGCACTTCACAACTAAATATCGAACAATCTAAACAATACTATATATCGAACATTCTCACATTTTATTTGAATTTGTGGTAATGTGTGGTGTTTGCAACTCACATCTAAATACTTGTAGGCGTAGGGGGCGGGGCACCATACATAATGTGATAAACACATTATACATATGAGACATGGTTTAGATTATGAAGATCTAGCTACAGCTAGAAATGTAATGTGATTTGAAATCGAAATAAAGTGGATTCAAAAAATCTAGTTCGAGTTCATATAGTACACATAGTTCATATGTAACTCGAGACTAATCATGTGGTGTGCTGTGAAGATAATACCCAAACGATGGTTTAACTTGACAATAATGATGATTGTAGATCTTATTAAAACATAGAAACAAATTCAAATGCTTTGACTTCACAACAATCATTACTGTAGATCTTATTCAAATAGAGAATCGAATTCAAATTTAGTTCATATTGAAGCGGTAGTATATACGTTTGGAATGCACTAAAACGTTCATTTGAGTAGTAGGTTGCATGCATTATACACGTAGCAAAATATTTTAATTGAACATAACATGAATTCAAAGTTTTGAATGACATTTGTAGTGCGCATTGATTTGGTATAGTACACGTTAGGCTTGTCCGGAAATTTCAACCTGCGCCTTGTTAGCCTGAAATATTTAAGATATATCTTTGTCTCATTGTGCTCTGACAACTCCCTCCATGTCAACCCGCGCCTTGCTATTCCGAAATTACAACGCGCGCGAAAACTCCCACATACTGTGAAATCCCGACACGTGAAATGCCCGTGGTACCCCTGAACCGAAAGAACCGCCTCAAATCGATGGGGGTACTTTCGTAACTTACCCCACATTTCGGACAAGTGCGTCTCTAAGCCATGGTTCCCCACTGCCATCCAATCCGCCCACCCATTCGTACATCGAGGCCGCGAAAACCTGCGACGAAACATCACACCTTGCTCCGTTCGCCACCCAGCCGGAGCCTCTTCCCCGACAAATTCGTCCACAGCAACACCTCGACGTCCCTCATCCACCGTATCGGATGAGGATCTGTCGTCGATCTCATCGTCCCGCCGGTTCAGCCACCCCGTCCTCCACCTCCAAGGAGCTGCCCCGACATTCCCCTCGTCTTTCGCGCCACCTCCATTCCCACAACGCGGTCTTCACCTGCACCACCGGAAGAGCATCATCATCACCATTTCCTCGGATGAAGTTGCAGCCTAATCGGCGCCACCAAAGAGGTTGTACACTAATCGCCGCATTTTCTTCTTGATTCAATCTCATGGTGCTGCCGGCGCTCGGTCCCAAGCCGACACGGTGCGGCTCCATCCACGGCGGCGTCGCCGGCCACTTCCTCCATGGTGTCGCTCCCTCGACGGTGACGTCCACATTAGTAGGACCTACTGCTGCTTTAGCTCTCGCTCACGCTGCTGCTCTGCTCTTGCTCTTGGTCCCCTGCCTGGTCTGCTCTTGCTATTGCTCTTGCTCACGCCACTGCTCTCGCTCTTGCTCTTGCTTGCGATGCTGCTCCGATTTAGCTACACTTCAGTCGACTGAATCGACTTTTGGGTCAGTCGATTTTCAGGGGGTGGGGGGCTCGCCGGGGTGAAGGAAGAACCAGCCGCAGCGGGGAGGGGGGCTCACCGGAGAGGCAACCCACTAT
>NC_041382.1:718273654-718326314 GCF_002162155.2 Triticum dicoccoides | reverse complement strand
GGGCGTTGGCGGGGCGGTGGCGTGGGGATCGCCGGCGAAAAAGCTCGGCACAGGGGGGCCTAGAGGGATGGCCGGGGCGGCGGCGGACCGGCAGTGGCGAGTGTTTTTGGGGCGGGCGGGGCGGCGCTCCGCCGGCCGCGGGCAGTGGGGGGCTACTGTTTGGCCAGCTCAGGGGGGTGGAGGTTGAAGATGAACCGCAAGCCCTTGATTGTGTATCCAACGGCTGCAAAATCGACTGACCAGAGATGAAAAAGTCAGTCAACCGACGTGTAGCCTCACCTTGCTAGTGCGTCCAGTTTCGACAGCAAAATTTAGTTTCGACAGCAAAATTCAGTTTCGATAGTTAAGTTCAGAGATGAGTGGCTGATGTATTTTACATCTAGCACTTTGTGGTTATGTATTTTACGTCATGTATTGGAGATGCTATTAGAATTCCACTCAGGTTAACGTTGTTCGTTGTCTCTCTTGTCCTGCTTCAGCCTCGGCGTCGTACAACTCACCGGAGCTGCTCCAACGACGAAACCCTCCATCACAGCGGAGCAGTACCTCGGGCTCCATCTCCAAACGCCTAAGATCTTCTTCCCCTCCTCCAACAGCAAAGTCAGCCGGAGCATCCTCACCGGCCAACCCAATCACGCTGAGATCGACATGGCTTCGCCAAAGAGGTTGTACACTTGTTGCATCTCTTTTTTACTCTACATGTTATATATATTGTCCACTGAGCACACGGATTTATTCCTTTAGTGTCTCCTTGAAAGAAAAAAAAGTAGGAATTTTAATTTTCACTTGTCCTCCTTTTCAAATTCTTATTCATGAAGCACAAGACTAAGAGATAGTAGCATAATAATATTATAACCGTATATTTTCTTGTGGTTTGACTTAATCTCACCATGCTTCTTTGCATCCTGTGATCTTCCAATTGTTGTGAATCAAACACCCAGATTGGCAGAAATCCCGTGTTTTTAAATTCTCTGTTTTGCATATGCATTCCTATCCTATTCCTGTCTATTTCCTATCCCTGCATTGTTGGAATCCTCCAATTCAAACGAGCCCTTACAGAATTATTTCTCTTACAGATAGTTATCAAAGAAAACCTTGCGTGGTTTGTCCCGCTCCTGCTGCGTCATCGTCCACCCCAGCTCAGCTGTTCCAACGACAGAAGGGTCCAGCACAGCAGGGATCCGGCATCCAGACTGTCTTTCGCCGCCTCAGATCTTCTTCCCCGCCGCTGGTAGCCATGAAAACTGCATTACCATCATCAACCGAGCAGATGACCTCGAGGACTACGCGGGTCCGCAAGAGAGGTCGCACTCTTTCGTATCTGCTTACGTTATGCATCGCTTAATATTACATGCTACTTTATCGTCCTCTTCACCGATTAGACTCTGAGTCAGCTACAAACTAATGGTCAAACTTGAGTTTTTAAATGGTTGTGGGGTACATATTGGGGCCGCTATCAATAGTATCTATCTACTATCTGGTTAATCTCCGGTGTCTACTATGAGTTTCATGTTGGGTGGGAAACAAATAGTAAAGAAGCCATTATCTGTATTTTTTACTGATGCCATTATCTGCCTGCTATTATTGGTTTTGGGTCTATCCACAGGTTGCTACCATCACTCTGGATTTCTGCATGCACTCCTTACATAATCTCACTATGTTTTATTCCTATGCATGACAGTTATTGTAAACAATGGAACTGAACATGTAGAGCAAAAGAGACGAGCCTTGTGTGGCAATAAAATTTCATGCAGACGTCGCTCCATGGTAGGCGCAAAGGCAGCCCCCCTCCATGCATTTTGGATTGTAATCCAGAGGAAGATATATGTTCTGAGGGGGATTCAGAAGGAGAAGACAACTCCTATTTACCCCCTGAGGTCTTCGCTCGAACTTGGCATGCTGATGTTGGTTATATCATGCATATGGTGTCTTGCATTGCTTACTTTATACATCAAATATGTCATCTGCTTAGTTCAGGCATCCTTTGTGCGAATGCCATCTGTTTAGTTTATTCATCGTTTATGTGAATTATGAACGCCATCTTGTTTAGCCAGGCATCATATATGTGAATTTTGCAATGCCATCCTGCTTAGCCAGTCATCTTATATGTAGATTATATCAGGCCATCCTTTTTTTTCATTACATATTACATTTGTCAACAATGTTAGTACATTCAACTGCTCTTCATGTGCATCAGCCATTTGACACGGTGATGGCAAATTCTAGAGTGAAAACAAGGTCTTCAGAGCAGACTATGCTATCTGACGAAGCGCATATCTCGCTGGTTATAGATAGCTCCTCAGAGGAGGATTCAGAGACAGATGACCAGTCCTATCCCCCCCCCCCGAGGTGTATGCTCTAACTTGGCAGGGTTATGTTGCTCATATCATGCGTATGGTGTCTCGCGTTGCTATGTCATTTGATTAGTTTAGACATGCTTTGTGTGAATGCCACCTGTTCAGTGTCTAATTACCATATATGTGAATTATGCATTGCCATCTTGTTGCAAGACATTATATATGTGAATTATACAATGCTATCTTGTTGCAAAGGCATTATATATGTGAATTATGCAATGCCATGTTGTTTAGCCAATCATCATGTATGTGAATTATATCATGCTATCATTTTTTTGTATTACGTGTTCCATTTGTCGACAACGTTTGTATATTCAACTACTCTTTCTGTGCATCAGCCATTTGAAGCGGTGATGGAAGTATCTAGAGTGAAAACAAGGTATTCAGAGCAGACAATGCTACCTGCTGAAGCAGACATCTTGCTGGTTACAAAGAGCTCCTCAGAGGAGGATTCAGAGACTGATGACCAGTCCTATTTCCCCCCTGAGGTCCATGCTCAAACTTGGCAGGGTTATATTACCCATGTCATGCATGTTGTCTTGCATTACTTAGTTTTTACATCATATATGGATTGCCATCTGCTTACTTGCTTACTATATAAATCATATATTTGAATTATATCATGCCATCATGTTTACATAGTACATACACATCATCTATCTGAATTATGGCATGGCAACCCATTTAATAAAGACATCATATAGTTATATCTTCTCATCTTGTTTAGTGTTTACAGTCATCATATTTTGAATTATAGCATTCTATCCGTGAATGTATGTGAATTATGGCATGCCAACCTATTTAATAAACACATTATATAGTTATGTCATGTCGTCCTGTTTACATAGTCTCATATTTTGAACTATGTCTTTCTATCTTTTTTTAGTTAGCCATCATAATGTGAAATTATGTCATGTTATCATGTTTAGTTAGCCATCATATATGTGAAATTGTGTCATGCTATCATGTTTGGTTAGACAACATAAATATGAATTATTTCATGCCCTCTTTTATTCCCCACCATCCATTGCACCTGTCTATCTGAAGGAAATATGCCCTAGAGGCAATAATAAAGTTATTATTTATTTCCTTATATCATGATAAAAGTTTATTATTCATGCTAGAATTGTATTAACCGAAAACATAATACATGTGTGAATACATAGACAAACAGAGTGTCACTAGTATGCCTCTACTTGACTAGCTCGTTAATCAAAGATGGTTATGTTTCCTAACAATGGACAAAGAGTTGTTATTTGATTAACGGGATCACATCATTAGTTGAATGATCTGATTGACATGACCCATTCCATTAGCTTAGCACCCGATCATTTAGTATGTTGCTATTGCTTTCTTCATGACTTATACATGTTCCTATGACTATGAGATTATGCAACTCCCGTTTGCCAGAGGAACACTTTGTGTGCTACCAAACGTCACAACGTAACTGGGTGATTATAAAGGAGCTCTACAGGTGTCTCCAAAGGTACATGTTGGGTTGGCGTATTTCGAGATTAGGGTTTGTCACTCCGATTGTCAGAGAGGTATCTCTGGGCCCTCTCGGTAATGCACATCACTTAAGCCTTGCAAGCATTGCGACTAATGAGTTAGTTGCGGGATTATGTATTACAGAACGAGTAAAGAGACTTGCCGGTAACGAGATTGAACTAGGTATAGGATACCGACGATCGAATCTTGGGCAAGTAACATACCGATGACAAAGGGAACAACGTATGTTGTTATGCGGTCTAACCGATAAAAGATCTTCGTAGAATATGTAGGAGCCAATATGAGCATCTAGGTTCCGCTATTGGTTATTGACCGGAGACGTGTCTCGGTCATGTCTACATTGTTCTCGAACCCGTAGGGTCCGCACGCTTAAGGTTACGATGACAGTTATATTATGAGTTTATGCATTTTGATGTACCGAAGGTTGTTCGGAGTCCCGGATGTGATCACGGACATGACGAGGAGTCTCTAAATGGTCGAGACATAAAGATTGATATATTGGAAGCCTATGTTTGGATATCGGAAGTGTTCCGGGTGAAATCGGGATTTTACCGGAGTACCGGGAGGTTACCAGAACCCCCCGGGAGCTATATGGGCCTTAATGGGCCTTAGTGGAAGAAGAGGAGAGGCAGCCAGGGCTGGGCCACGCGCCCCTCCCCCCTAGTCCGAATAGGACAAGGAGAGAGGGGGCCTGCGCCCCCTCCTTCTCTCTCTCTCTTTTCCCCCTCCTTGAATCCTATTCCAATTAGGAAAGGGGGGGAGTCCTACTCCCAGAAGGAGTAGGACTCGTCCTGGCGCACCTCTCCTTGGCCGGCCAGCCCCCCCCCCCTCGCTTGAACCTTTATATACGGAGGCAGGGGCACCCCTAGAGACACAAGTTGATCCACGTGATCATATTCTTAGCCGTGTGCGGTGCCCCCTTCCACTATATTCCTCGGTAATATTGTAGCGGTGCCTAGGCGAAGCCCTGCGACGGTAGTACATCAAGATCGTCACCACGCCGTCGTGCTGATGGAACTCTTCCCCGACACTTTGCTGGATCGGAGTCCGGGGATCGTCATCGAGTTGAACGTGTGCTAGAACTCGGTGTTGACGTAGTTTCGGTGCTTGATCGGTCAGGCCGTGGAGACGTATGACTACATCAACCAAGTTAATGCTTCCGTTGTCAATCTACAAGGGTACATAAATCACACTCTCCCCCTCTCGTTGCTATGCATCACCATGATCTTGCGTGTGCGTAGGAATTTTTTTGAAATTACTACATTCCCCAACAGTGGTATCAGAGCCTAGGTTTTATATGTTGATGTTATATGCACGAGTAGAACACAAGTGAGTTGTGGGCGACATAAGTCATACTGCTTACCAGCATGTCATACTTTGGTTCGGCGGTATTGTTGGACGAAGCGGCCCGGACCGACATTACGCGTACGCTTACGCGAGACCGGTTCTCCCGACGTGCTTTGCACATAGGTGGCTTGCGGGTGACAGTTTCTCCAACTTTAGTTGAACCGAGTGTGGCTACGCCCGGTCCTTGCGAAGGTTAAAACAGCACCAACTTGACAAACTATCTTTGTGGTTTTGATGCGTAGGTAAGATTGGTTCTTGCTTAAGCCCGTAGCAGCCACGTAAAACTTGCAACAACAAAGTAGAGGACGTCTAACTTGTTTTTGCAGGGCATGTTGTGATGTGATATGGTCAAGACATGATGCTAAATTTTATTGTATGAGATGATCATGTTTTGTAACCGAGTTATCGGCAACTAGCAGGAGCCATATGGTTGTTGCTTTATTGTATGTAATGCAATCGCGCTGTAATGCTTTACTTTATCACTAAGCGGTAGCGATAGTCGTGGAAGCATAAGATTGGCGAGACGACAACGATGCTACGATGGAGATCAAGGTGTCGCGCCAGTGACGATGGTGATCATGACGGTGCTTCGGAGATGGAGATCACAAGCACAAGATGATGATGGCCATATCATATCACTTATATTGATTGCATGTGATGTTTATCTTTTATGCATCTTATCTTGCTTTGATTGATGGTAGCATTATAAGATGATCTCTCAGTAAATTATCAAGGAGTGTTCTCCCTGAGTATGCATCGTTACTAAAGTTCTTCGTGCTGAGACACCACGTGATGATCGGGTGTGATAGGCTCTACGTTCAAATACAATGGGTGCAAAACAGTTGCACACGCGGAATACTCAGGTTATACTTGACGAGCCAAGCATATACAGATATGGCCTCGGAACACGGAGACCGAAAGGTCGAGCATGAATCATATAGTAGATATGATCAACATAGTGATGTTCACCAATGAAACTACTCCATCTCACGTGATGATCGGACATGGTTTAGTTGATTTGGATCACGCAATCACTTAGAGGATTAGAGGGATGTCTATCTAAGTGGGAGTTCTTTAAGTAATATGATTAATTGAACCTAAATTTATCATGAACTTAGTACCTGATAGTATCTTGCTTGTTTATGTATGATTGTAGATAAATGGCCCGTGCTGTTGTTCCGTTGAATTTTAATGCGTTCCTTGAGAAAGCAAAGATGAAAGATCATGGTAGCAATTACATGCACTGGGTCCGTAACTTGAGGATTATCCTCATTGCTGCACAGAAGAATTACGTCCTGGAAGCACCGCTGGGTGCCAGGCCTGCTGCAGGAGCAACACCAGATGTTGTGAACATCTGGCAGAGCAAAGCTGATGACTACTCGATAGTTCAGTGTGCCATGCTTTACGGCTTAGAACCGGGACTTCAATGACGTTTTGAACGTCATGGAGCATATGAGATGTTCCAGGAGTTGAAGTTAATATTTCAAGCAAATGCCTGGATTGAGAGATATGAAGTCTCCAATAGCTTCTATAGCTGCAAGATGGAGGAGAACAGTTCTGTCAGTGAGGATATACTCAAAATGTCTGGGTATAATAATCACTTGATTCAGATGGGAGTTAATCTTCCAGATGATTGCGTCATTGACAGAATTCTCCAATCACTGCCACCAAGCTACAAGAGCTTTGTGATGAACTATAATATGCAAGGGATGAATAAGACTATTCCCGAGCTCTTCGCAATGCTAAAAGCTGCGGAGGTAGAAATCAAAAAGGAGCATCAAGTGTTGATGGTCAACAAGACCACTAGTTTCAAGAAAAAGGGCAAAGGGAAGAAGAAGGGGAACTTCAAGAAGAACAGCAAACAAGTTGCTACTCAAGAGAAGAAACCCAAGTCTGGACCTAAGCCTGAAACTGAGTGCTTCTACTACAAGAAGACTGGTCACTGGAAGCGGAACTGCCCCAAGTATTTGGCGGATAAGAAGGATGGCAAGGTGAACAAAGGTATATGTGATATACATGTTATTGATGTGTACCTTACTAATGCTCGCAGTAGCACCTGGGTCTTTGATACTGGTTCTGTTGCTAATATTTGCAACTCGAAATAGGGACTACGAATTAAGCGAAGATTGGCTAAGGACGAGGTAACGATGCGCGTGGGAAACGGTTCCAAAGTCGATGTGATCACGGTCGGCACGCTACCTCTACATCTACCTTCGGGATTAATATTAGACCTAAATAATTGTTATTTGGTGCCAGCGTTAAGCATGAACATTATATCTGGATCTTGTTTGATGCGAGACGGTTATTCATTTAAATCAGAGGATAATGGTTGTTCTATGAGTAATATCTTTTATGGTCATGCACCCTTGAAGAGTGGTCTATTCTTATTGAATCTCGATAGTAGTAACACACATATTCATAATGTTGAAGCCAAAAGATGTAGAGTTGATAATGATAGTGAAACTTATTTGTGGCACTGCCGTTTAGGTCATATCGGTGTAAAGCGCATGAAGAAACTCCATACTGATGGGCAAGATGACTAAAACGCCGTTCTCCGGTACTATGGAGAGAGCAACAGATTTGTTAGAAATCATACATATAGATGTATGTGGTCCGATGAATATTGAGGCTCGTGGCGGATATCGTTATTTTATCACCTTCACAGATGACTTAAGCAGAGATGGGTATATCTACTTAATGAAACATAAGTCTGAAACGTTTGAAAAGCTCAAAGAATTTGAGAGTGAAGTTGAAAATCATCGTAACAAGAAAATAAAGTTTCTATGATCTGATCGTGGAGGAGAATATTTGAGTTACGAGTTTGGTGAACATTTGAAACAATGCGGAATAGTTTCGCAGCTCACGCCACCCGGAACACCACAGCGTAATGGTGTGTCCGAACGTCGTATCATACTGTACTAGATATGGTGCGATCTATGATGTCTCTTACTGATTTACCGCTATCGTTTTGGGGTTATGCTTTGGAGACGGCCGCATTCACATTAAATAGGGCACCATCAAAATCCATTGAGACGACGCCTTATGAACTATGGTTTGGCAAGAAACCAAAGTTGTCGTTTCTGAAAGTTTGGGGCTGCGATGCTTATGTGAAAAAGCTTCAACCTGATAAGCTCGAACCCAAATCGGAGAAATGTGTCTTCATAGGATATCCAAAGGAGACTATTGGATATACCTTCTATCACAGATCCGAAGGCAAGACTTTTGTTGCTAAGTTCGGAAACTTCCTAGAGAGGGAGTTTCTCTCGAAAGAAGTGAGTGGGAGGAAAGTAGAACTTGACGAGGTAACTGTACCTGCTCCCTTATTGGAAAGTAGTGCATCACAGAAAACTGTTTCTGTAACACCTACACCAATTAGTGAGGAAGCTAATGATAATAATCATGAAACTTCGGAACAAGATACTACTGAACCTCGTAGATCAACCAGAGTGAGATCCGCGCCAGAGTGGTACGGTAATCCAGTTCTGGAAGTCATGCTACTAGATCATGATGAACCTACGAACTATGAAGAAGCGATGGTGAGCCCAGATTCCGAAAAATGGCTTGAAGCCATGAAATCTTAGATGGGATCCATGTATGAGAACAAAGTGTGGACTTTGGTTGACTTGCCCAATGATCGGCAAGCAATTGAGAATAAATGGATCTTTAAGAAAAAGACTGACGCCGACGGTAATATTACTGTCTACAAAGCTCGACTTGTCGCAAACGGGTTTCGACAAGTTCAAGGGGTTGACTACGATGAGACCTTCTCACCCGTAGCGATGCTTAAGTCTGTCCGAATCATGTTAGAAATTTCCGCATTTTATGATTATGAAATTTGGCAGATGGATGTCAAAACTGCATTCCTGAATGGATTTCTGGAAGAAGAGTTGTATATGATGCAACCGGAAGGTTTTGTCGATCCAAAGGGAGCTAACAAAGTGTGCAAGCTCCAGCGATCCATTTATGGACTGGTGCAAGCCTCTCGGAGTTGGAATAAATGCTTTGACAGTGTGATCAAAGCATTTGGTTTTATACAGACTTTTGGAGAAGCCTGTATTTACAAGAAAGTGAGTGGGAGCTCTGTAGCATTTCTGATATTATATGTGGACGACATATTACTAATCAGAAATGATATAGAATTTCTGGATAGCATAAAGGGATACTTGAATAAGAGTTTTTCAATGAAAGACCTCGGTGAAGCTGCTTACATATTAGGCATAAAGATCTATAGAGATAGATCAAGACGTTTAATTGGACTTTCACAAAGCACATACCTTGACAAGATTTTGAAGAAGTTCAAAATGGATCAAGCAAAGAAAGGGTTCTTGCCTGTGTTACAAGGTGTGAAGTTGAGTCAGACTCGATGCCCAACCACTGCAGAAGATAGAGAGAAAATGAAATATGTTCCCTATGCTTCAGCCATAGGCTCTATCATGTATTCAATGCTGTGTACCAGACCTGATGTGTGCCTTGCTATAAGTCTAGCAGGGAGGTACCAAAGTAATCCAGGAGTGGATCACTGGACAACGGTCAAGAACATCCTGAAGTACCTGAAAAGGACTAAGGATATGTTTCTCGTATATGGAGGTGACAAAGAGCTCATCGTAAACAGTTATGTTGATGCAAGCTTTGACACTGATCCGGACGATTCTAAATCGCAAACCGGATACGTGTTTACATTAAACGGTGGAGCTGTCAGTTGGTGCAGTTCTAAACAAAGCGTCGTGGCGGGATCTATGTGTGAAGCGGAATACATAGCTGCTTCGGAAGCAGCAAATGAAGGAGTCTGGATGAAGGAGTTCATATCCGATCTAGGTGTCATACCTAGTGCATCGGGTCCAATGAAAATCTTTTGTGACAATACTGGTGTAATTGCCTTGGCAAAGGAATCCAGATTTCACAAGAGAACCAAGCACATCAAGAGACGCTTCAATTCCATCCGAGATCTAGTCCAGGTGGGAGACATAGAGATTTGCAAGATACATACGGATCTGAATGTTGCAGACCCGTTGACTAAGCCTCTTCCACGAGCAAAACATGATCAGCACCAAGGCTCCATGGGTGTTAGAATCATTACTGTGTAATCTAGATTATTGACTCTAGTGCAAGTCGGAGACTGAAGGAAATATGCCCTAGAGGCAATAATAAAGTTATTATTTATTTCCTTATATCAAGATAAAAGTTTATTATTCATGCTAGAATTGTATTAACCGAAAACATAATACATGTGTGAATACATAGACAAACAGAGTGTCACTAGTATGCCTCTACTTGACTAGCTCGTTAATCAAAGATGGTTATGTTTCGTAACCATGGACAAAGAGTTGTTATTTGATTAACGGGATCACATCATTAGTTGAATGATCTGATTGACATGACCCATTCCATTAGCTTAGCACCCGATCATTTAGTATGTTGCTATTGCTTTCTTCATGACTTATACATGTTCCTATGACTATGAGATTATGCAACTCCCGTTTGCCAGAGGAACACTTTGTGTGCTACCAAACATCACAACGTAACTGGGTGATTATAAAGGAGCTCTACAGGTGTCTCCAAAGGTACATGTTGGGTTGGTGTATTTCGAGATTAGGATTTGTCACTCCGATTGTCAGAGAGGTATCTCTGGTCCCTCTCGGTAATGCACATCACTTAAGCCTCGCAAGCATTGCGACTAATGAGTTAGTTGCGGGATGATGTATTACAGAACGAGTAAAGAGACTTGCCGGTAACGAGATTGAACTAGGTATAGGATACCGACGATCGAATCTCGGGCAAGTAACATACCGATGACAAAGGGAACAACATATGTTGTTATGCGGTCTGACCGATAAAAGATCTTCGTAGAATATGTAGGAGCCAATATGAGCATCCAGGTTCCGCTATTGGTTATTGACCGGAGACGTGTCTCGGTCATGTCTACATTGTTCTCGAACCCGTAGGGTCCGCACGCTTAAGGTTACGATGACAATTATATTATGAGTTTATGCATTTTGATGTACCGAAGGTTGTTCAGAGTCCCGGATGTGATCACAGACATGACGAGGAGTCTCGAAATGGTCGAGACATAAAGATTGATATATTGGAAGCCTATGTTTGGATATCGGAAGTGTTCCGGGTGAAATCGGGATTTTACCGGAGTACCGGGAGGTTACCGAAACCCCCCGGGAGCTATATGGGCCTTAATGGGCCTTAGTGGAAGAAGAGGAGAGGCAGCCAGGGCTGGGCCACGCGCCCCTCCCCCCTAGTCCGAATAGGACAAGGAGAGAGGGGGCCGGCGCCCCCCTCCTTCTCTCTCTCTCTTTTCCCCCTCCTTGAATCCTATTCCAATTAGGAAAGGGGGGAGTCCTACTCCTTCTGGGAGTAGGACTCCTCCTAGCGCGCCTCTCCTTGGCCGGCCAGCCCACCCTCCCTTGAACCTTTATATACGGAGGCAGGGGCACCCCTAGAGACACAAGTTGATCCACGTGATCATATTCTTAGCCGTGTGCGGTGCCCCCTTCCACTATATTCCTCGATAATATTGTAGCAGTGCTTAGGCGAAGCCCTGCGATGGTAGTACATCAAGATCATCACCACACCGTCGTGCTGACGGAACTCTTCCCCGACACTTTGCTGGATCGGAGTCCGGGGATCGTCATTGAGATGAACGTGTGCTAGAACTCGGAGGTGCCGTAGTTTTGGTGCTTGATCGGTCGGGCCGTGGAGACGTACGACTACATCAACCAAGTTAACGCTTCCGTTGTCAATCTACAAGGGTACGTAGATCACACTCTCCCCCTCTCGTTGCTATGCATCACCATGATCTTGCGTGTGCGTAGGAAATTTGTTGAAATTACTACGTTCCCCAACACTATCATACAATGTCTATACTTTCAATTACTTTTCTTGTTTATCAGCCATTTGAATTGGAGAGCATGATGGCAGTATCTAAGGGAGTAACAACACGGTCTTCAGAAAAGATAGTGCTACCAGTTGATGCAGATAGAACCACGGTTGTACTTGCCCAAGGACCAGATCCACCACACATAACCCAGACTCTCGCAGATTGTACCCCTACCCAGTTGGACAGAGAACCAGCTACACCCCTTCTAACCCCAACCCCGGCAGATAGTAACCCAGTTCCAGTTGACACAGCACCGTCTCCACCACAAAGCACCCAAACACGAGCAGTTAGTAAGGGAACTGCAGTGCCCAAAGCACGAGGACCACCACTCTGAATCCCAACTCAACGCTTAAAGGAGAAGAAGATTTGTTCTCAGGTCAGGTTCTGTAGCTATGGTTCATACTCCTTTGCTCTTGCATTACTGTATTTACTCATACCAACTATTTTCAAATTTGAAGGATGGAATTGAAACTCCAATGGCGCAACAGGTATGTTTTAAACCTGTTTCTTTAACTGGTTTGCTGTTGTAACCTTCTGTATGTTGATTTCAGTTTCAACTGAATAAACAGGTATGTTCTCATGTCATGCACATTACAAGTGTTGTTATTGCTCTATAGTTACCCATACATATATTCTGTCTATTCTGCTTTGTCTTGAACAAATATTATTTGAACAGTGTCTCTATCTTGATTTGGCAACAAAAACTAGAATGATATAGACCATAAAGTGACCATGGTACATAGATATATGTTTGTTTCATATTGTTATCCTGTCCACTTTACTACTGAACTCATTTAGCAAAATGAGTTTCATATACAACATGGTAAACATGTGATGTGTCTGCTTGTTTCTATTTTAGAATGCGAACAAAATATTGTAGAACAGTACCGCGTCATCCAATGGTAAAGGAACTAATGCAGATAAGGTTCAAGATAGTGAGACATCCCTGTTGGTCTCCAAGAAAGCTGATAAAAACTATCTTGATGACAGTGAGGGAACCCAAAAGTCCTGTCTTGATGTAGTGTTCGAGTTACTGGCCACTACTGCTGGCACAAGCTCTTCGAACTCGCTGCCTGAATCAGTTTTTCTTCTTGAGTCTCAACTTCAAGTTGAAAGACATCGATCAGATGTGCTGTGACAGGAAGCTGAAGGACTGAGGAAGTCCCTGCAGAATTCAGATGCATATTTTCTGGTACAACAGCAAGCGCTGGAGGATTTAAGCGCCAAACAAGAGAAAGTTAATAAGCTTGCTAAGCATATTGCCAGCATTATGGGTACCCAGGATATTGTTTCTTGAGATCTTCTGAAGTGGTTTCAGTTCTGGATTTGTTTTGCTGCGGCGTTTATTTGCACTAGTCGCTAACTTTGACAACCAGTGTATATGATATGCTGCTTTGTTCCCTATATTTGCACTGGTGGCGAACTTTGAAGCCCAGTGGATGTAATATGTGTAATAGCCGTGATAGCCTAGCGTTAGTTGCTTGCTTATTTATTTCCTTATTGTCTTGTTTATTTGTTTGCTTGTAGTCATTGAAGTTCTTTTTCCGCGGTTAGCTAGTGGCTGCAATAACCTATTTTTTTAAAATTAGGCCACAATAACCATGGGCTAATATTTACTGTAGTGACACTGGGCGTCCTACTGGCCCTAGAAACAGTGGGCCTTCTGTGGGCCGTATCATCAATGGGCCTTCTGCGGGCCTTATTATCAATGGGCCTTATACGGGCCGTATGATCGATTGGCCAACCATGGGCCAAACAGACCGCATTATGGCCGTAAACGGGCTAGATTTGGAATCGTCGGTTCATGGGCTGACCATAACGGGTGATCGTTAATAGGCCGTATTTGATGACGCTATGAAAACGGCCCAACGTATTAACGAACCACAAACGGGCCGACTGTAACCACAGGCTGAATTGGGCCCACAAGCAGAAAATGACAGTAACGGGCTGTAAGTAAATGAATGCTGGAAATGAGCCCAAGAATAAATGGGCTCTGAGAAGGCCGAAAGATAACATGGGCTGGAAACAGCCCAACGGAATAACGGGCCGTTAATGGGTATAAAGTGATACAGTGTTCATTACGGGCCAGTTTTACCACGGGCCGTTAATGGGTGTAAAGTGATACACTGTTCATTACGGGCCAGTTTCACCATGGGCCGTTAATAGGCCAAGAGTTACATAAGGCCTCATATGGGCCGAAAGACGTCATGGGTCATACATGGGCCAGAAGTGAAAACAGACTGGAATCATATTGGGTGGCCAAGATGACGCTACTAGGCCTAATTCGGGCCTTGGGTTAGCGGGCTGTAAATGGGCTATATGCGAACAGGCTGTTAACGGGCTTTCCATGGGCCGACCCGCCACGTTTTGACCAAGTCAAACAGGTCGGCCTTTTCACAGGAATGGGCCTCTGTTGCGCCGTGCCACGTGTCAATGTATCATAGGCGCCTATCTGACCCACTGACGAGCTGACACATGTTTCGTCCGGCCAATAAGAATTTTACACGTGCAAATTTCCCATTGGCCGGGGCTGTTAACGGGTTATCGGATCCAAAACCCGACCCGATAGCTTAAAGGCGTTCTGTTACGGTGGATGTCACGTGTCGGTCACCCTTGATGAAAGCACTTCTGTGACGCGATTTATCGTCATGGAAGTGGACACTTCCGTGATGATAGTTTTGGCAATGTCATGGAACACTTCTACGACAGCACAGATATGACTATCTTGATTCTGTCATAAATTTGTCATGGATGTACATGCATGACAGAAAACGAGACCTACTGTGACAAACACGTATCATCACGAAAGTGTATTTTTTTGTAGTGGAAGGCCGGAATTCATGGTTAATGCAAGGCAGGACACTAGCAATACAACATTTGAAAAGACCAGTGATTGTCGGAGGCACTGGCTACTTTGTCCGAAGAGGGTTTGGTACGATCAACTTATGGCCACCTTGTCTTTGAGATTAAATATTGCCTCATGACATTGAGAGTTTTTATTCCTATGAAGAATAAACGGGAACAAAATAGGGTAGTAGATCGACTGGCGTAGTCGCACTGCAGTATTGCTTCAGCTAGGACTACCATATATTGATGAACTTATGTCTATTGCCTCTTGATTATGACCCTATTATACTATGGAATAAATTACTTTCACCCCGGAAAAAAAACTATGACGAATCCAGAGAGTCCGCAATTCCGTATCCATCACTGATGTTTTAGTTCGGAGGAATTTTTTAAAAATGGATGAGAACCCCCGGCCTCTGCATCTGGACGATGCATGCAACCACTTTATTAATTATTCACACAAAATCTTATAAAGTCATACAAAAAGTAAGACTAAAGCCACCATCTAGGCAACATCTGTCGCTACTCCTATCCAGTTGATGAAGGGATGCTGATAGTCTGGGCCTAATACCAAACAGACCTCGCAGCCAAACCTAACATCTAAGACCTGAAGTCCCAACCAGGACGCCTGCCGGGTATGGGGCACCCACCAGTCTGGCGCACTCCTCAACCAGGACGCCTGCCGGGTATGAGACCGCCGCAGCCACCACGACGCCACCACGACGTCTAGCCGCATGTACCTTGCCCAGTCTAGCTACCGTCGACGCCACCACGACGCCAGACAACGCCACCATCCTGCGCTCGTCCATCATCACACGCCCACCGGCGAGACCCCACTGCTCCATGCCGCTGAGACCCGCCGTTGTCGACGTGTCAGATACCACGCCACTCTTCCTCTTGTCCCCTCCAACCAACACTTGCTGCAAAACGATGCCCCCAGGAGGGAGAACGACATCGAAACATCGCCATCATCCGATCCGGTAGACCCAGATCTAGGGTTTCTCCCGGAACCTTCCGATCAGGTTGACGTGACCTGCAACGACGATGCCTCGAGAAGGGAACGACGTCCGAGACGTCGCCATCGTCTGCCATGATCAGGTAGTCAGGCGCGATTTTCATCGGAAGCCACGTCGTCCCGATCTCGCGGTTGGCTGGAACAGAGCGGAGTCTCTCCACGAAGACGAACGCCGCCGTCGGTAAACCGACGGAGATCCGACATCTCCTCAGCGGTCCCTCCACGCGCTGCCGGTCGGCATAAGGCTACTCCGCAGTGGATCTGATCGGGGCGTTGGATCCGCAGTCGCCGCCGCCACCATCTCCGCGCAGATCAGGTACCCCGTCGGATAGGGCGCTGACACCGCCACCGTCCATCTCAGGGCCGCCGCTCCGCCGGTTTAAGGCACTTCGGCCACCGCCGCACGGCAAGGGATCGCCGCCCCGGCCGCCGCCTTCGGATCTCATGAGAAGGCCGCCCCTGCCGCCTCAGATGAGATCTCGCCGCATCCACCCGCCCAGGTGCCTTCGGCGCCGGGCCCACCGCCACCGCGGCCCTCGCCGGCGGCAGAGGGATGCGCGAGAGGAGGCCTGCGGCGCTAGGGTTCGGGGGCCCCTTGCGTCGCCTAGGGGGAGGCGACGCGAGGGTGAGGAATAATGAAAGCAATCATACTAATCTAAATCTCCGAGGAGTGTCAGGAAGTTGGAGAAGGTTTACGGCCGGCACACCTATCTGGAACCATATGCCCGACCGAATCGTAGTGGTATTTGAAAAGGAAACTATTACGTGTATCAGAAAAGGAATCGCAATGATTGCTGGAATCATTACGATACGAAACAACGATCCTCCTTGTATAAATTCCGTGGCTAGCTGAATAGAGATCATTGGAACAACTGTTGGCGACGTTCTCGTTGTCATGGCTGAGAACCCGGCTGCTGCTGCTGCAGTTAATCACGGCAAAGGCCTCCGGCTACCGGAGACGTCGTCGATATGCGTCACGGAGAGCGCCGCACACAACTTCGAGGTGACCAATTATGCGCTGCTCGAGGGCCTGGGCGTCGGGAAGTACATCACCTCAAGCACATTCAGGGTCGGCGGCTACGATTGGAATATCATGTTCTACCCGGACGGAAGCACGAAGGACTTTACCGGCAACGCGTCAGCCTTTTTGTATTATCTCAGTAAGGGGAAGGACGGGGTGAGGACAAAATTCACCTTAACCCTGCTGGACGGTCAAGGCAATGCACAGGAAATCAACAAGGATTACGTAGCAGCGCACATCTTTTCTCTGGAAGCTCCGAACATGGACTATACGGTGCGTTCTCACCGTGATCAAGGAACCGCCCACGGAGTGCCGAAGAAATCTCATCGTAGTTCCACCGTCGAAGCTGCCCGGCAACATCAAGCGCACCCTCAAGGACGGGAAGGGCGCAGACGTCACGCTGCTCGTGGGCGGCAGGGAGTTCAGTGCGCACAGGTTCATGCTAGCCGCACGGTCGCCGGTTTTCGACGCACAGCTCTTTGGCCCGATGATGGACGAGGACACGCGGTGCATAGAGGTTGTCGACATGGACCCGGCCATCTTTGAGATGCTTCTTCACTACATCTACATGGATTCGCTGCCCCCGCGTGACGAGAAAGGTTACGATGCTGCTTCCATGCAGCACTTGCTAGTCGCGGCAGATCGGTACGGGCTGGACAGGCTCAAGGTGATGTGTGAAGAGGAACTGTCCAAAAGCATCAACGTCCAGACCGTCACGAGTACATGGGCGGTTGCAGATCAGCACTTCTGCGAAGGGCTCAAGAATGCTTGTGAGGAGTTTCTTTCTGTCCCGGGAATAGGGACCATTGTCTCTTTAAGAAACGGGTTCAAACGCCTCATGGCAAAGCTGGAACTGGGGGACGAGGAGGCATCTGCCGCGGGGACGAAGTAATCTAGTAAGACCAAAAAATAATATAGTGAGAAATTGCATACGATTTTTGGAGGATTAGGATCTTCAAGATTTTTTCCTAGGACGGTCATTTGATTCATAAGATTGAAATCCTTAGGAACTTTTCCATCGGATTCATTTTTACAACATTTTGGAGGAAAATTTACATCGACTCAAACCGCTTTGTTGCATTTCATTGTTTTTCCTATATGCTATGAAACACTCTTTCATATCCTGCAGAGGGCAAGAGAACATGACACCCTATTCCTCTGTTTTTTCTATCCTTGTATTTTGATAATCCCGCGAATCAAAGAGGCCCTTACACGGTACTAACTGAGCAAGATGATGGCAATGCCCAAAAGGTTGGAATCGACTTTTTTCTTGAGCGAAACACACCCGGACTTTATTAATCGACAGAAAAGTTTACGCAGTCCAGGCTCCAGAAGCCACACATAGCGTCCATGATTTAAATCTAATGAGTTCCTTGCTAAATTATGAGCACGTACATTTGTATCCATAAATTCGTGTTTGAACATAACTTCAGGCCCCGGCAAAAAAAAAGAACATAACTTCAGGCACACATCTCATAATATCACATATCTCCTTAATAACCATCACATTCCCTATGAGGCTTCCGTCCTGGATACTACATATACCACTCCTAAGCAATCCGGAGTAATCCTATAGTTAGATTCCCATCTGAAATTGCGCTCTCTGAGAGTTCACCAACTTTGGGCCGTCAGATCTCAAGCTTGATGTGATTCTAGCCATCTGTCTGGGCCTCCAATGACTCCTGACCGTCAAATAAATATCAGGTCTGAAGAAATGAATAGTAAAAAAAATCCCGTAGTTAGATTCCCATCTGAAATTGGGCTCTCTCAGAGCTCAGCAACTTTGGACCGTCAGATCTCGAGCTTGATGCGATTCTAGCCATCTGACTGGGGCTCCAGTGATTCCTGACCGTCAGATAAATATCAGGTCTGAAGAAATGAATAGTAAAAAACAAATACACTTAGGGATTTTGGCCTTATCTGGCTGAACTGTGGGGCCTGGCATTCGTGGGCTGTGCATGTCAGCGACCTTGGCTGTGGGGGTGAGGGAGTCCTGGATTAGGGGGTCCTCGGACAGCCGGACTATATCCTTTAGCCGGACTGTTTGACTATGAAGATACAAGATTGAAGACTCTGTCCCGTGTCCGGATGGGATTCTCCTTGGCGTGGAAGACAAGCTTGGCAATACGGATATGTAGATCTCCTCCCTTGTAACCGACTCTGTGTAATCCTAGCCCCCTCCGGTGTCTATATAAACCGGAGGGTTTAGTCCGTAGGACAACAACAATGATACCATAGGCTAGCTTCTAGGGCTTAGCCTCTTCGACCTCATGGTAGATCAACTCTTGTAATACTCATATCATCAAGATCAATCAAGCAGGAAGTAGGGTATTACCTCCATCGAGAGGGCCCGAACCTAGGTAAACATCGTGTCCCCCGCCTCCGGTTACCATCCGCCTTAGACGCACAGTTCGGGACCACCTAACCGAGATCCGCCGGTTTTGACACCGACATTCGTGCTTTCATTGAGAGTTCCACTGTGCCGTCACTGTAAGGCTAGATGGCTCCTTCGATCATCGGCAACGATGCGATCCAGGGTGAGGTTTTCCTCCCCGAACAGATCTTCGTATTCGGCGGCTTCGTACTACGGGCCAACTCGCTTGGCCATTTGGAGCAGATCAAGAGCTACGCCCCTGGCCATCAGGCTAGGTTTGGAAACTTGAACTATACTGCCGACATCCGCGGAGACTTGATCTTCGACGGATTCGAGCCCATGTCAGGTGCGCCACACGATCACGACGAGCATGACTTAGCTCTGTCGTTGGACAGTGTTCGAGAGATCACAGCTGCGACTACTCCGGCCCTCAATCGGGAACAAATTGCGCCATCTGAGGACGGGTGGATGGACCCCGCCATGGAGGCTGCGCACTCAATGGCGATAGACCCAAATACAGACTTCACCTCCTACGAGACCCGTGTTGCCGAACCATTGGATTTGTCCCCGGCCATGGGCTCCGAGCCGCCTGCGTCCGTGCCTATCAAATCCGATTGGGCACCGATCATGGAGTTTACCTCCGCGGATATCTTTCAGCACTCGCCCTTTGGCGACGTGCTAAACTCGTTGAGGTCTCTCTCCCTATTAGGAGACCCTTGGCTGAACTATGTCCGGCTAGAATGGAATGCGGACGACAAAGAAATTCGCTCCCCATCCACCACCCACTTAGAAGCCACTGTCGACGATTTAACCGACATGCTCGACTTTGGTTACGAAGACATCGACGATATGGACGACGATGCTGGAGACGAACAAGAACCGCCACCCATAGGGCGCTGGACTGCCACCTCATCATATGACATATACATGGTGGACACCCCCAAAGAAGGTGATGGCGATAAGACAGTGGAGGATAACCCCTCCAAGAAGCAACCCAAGCACCGACGTCTGCGGCGGCGCTCTAAGTCCCGCCATAGCAAAAGCAGCGATGCCGGCACAAAAGACAATAACGCTCTGGATAGTGCCGAAGACGACGACAATCCTCTCCAGCCAGACCCAGAGTGGGAGGATGAACAAGCTAGCCCTACGGAACAGGCAGTAGACAGAGAATCGGAGGAGGACAATTACATGCCTCTCTCCAAAGACGAGGTGAGCCTCGGCGATGAAGAATTTATCGTGCCTGAGGATCCCGTCGAGCAGGAGCGCTTCAAGGGCCGGCTTATAGCCACAGCAAACAACCTGAGGAAAAAGCAACAACAACTTTGAGCTGATCAAGATCTACTAGCGGACAGATGGACTGAAGTCCTGGCGGCCGAGGAATACGAACTCGAACGCCCAACCAAGAGTTACCCAAAGCGCAGGTTGCTACCCCAACTCGAGGAGGAAGCATTAAAACCTACATCACCAGCGTATGATGCGGCTGATCGGCCACCTCGTGTCCGAGACAGAGGGACATATCAGCCCGAAGTCCAGCCCGCACCCGTCGCCAGACAAACAAAAACACCAAGGACGGGGAAACACGCAGGACCTGCGAGACGTATTGGAAAACAAAGCAGGACATACAAGATCGATCTATGGATCATGGGGTCACACACCAACGCGTGACGATGATCGTCACGCCGGTACACTAAAAGCAAATCCGGCCGGGCCGAATACAGTAGACAAGACTCGTATGAACTGCGTCCTGGCATAGCCCGGCACAGAGGCGCCGCACACCCCCTATGCTTCACCGATGAAGTAATGGATCATGAATTCCCAGAAGGGTTTAAACCCATGAACATTGAATCATATGATGGTACTACAGATCCCGCGGTATGGATAGAAGACTTCTTCCTCCACATTCACATGGCCCGCGGGGATGATCTACATGCCATCAAGTACCTCCCGCTAAAACTCAAAGGGCCAGCTCGGCATTGGCTGAATAGCTTGCCGGCAAACTCCATCAGAATTTGGGAGAGCCCAGTAGATGCATTCCTGGACAATTTCAAGAGCACTTATCTGCGACCGCCGGATGCTGACGATTTAAGTCATATAACTCAGCAGCCAGGGGAATTGGCCAGAAAATTCTAGACCCGGTTCCTAACTAAGAAGAACCAAATTGTCGATTGTCCGGATGCAGAGGCCTTAGCAGCATTTAAGCATAACATCTGTGACAAGTGGCTCTCCTGGCACCTCGGTCAAGAGAAGCCAAAATCCATGGCAGCCCTCACGACACTTATGACCCGCTTTTGTGCGGGCGAAGATAGCTGGTTGGCTCGTAGTAACAACACAGCAAGCAAACCTGGCACATCAGAGGCCAGGGATAGCGACAGCAAACCACGACGCAACAAACACAAGCGTCGCAAATATGGTGAAAACACCGGAGATACGGCAGTTAATGCCGGGTTTAGTGGCTCAAAGTCCGGTCAGTGAAAAAGGGCCCACACAAATAACAATTCGGCTCCATCCAGTCTGGACCGCATACTCGATCGTCGATGCCAAATTCATGGCACCCCAGGGACGCCAGCCACCCATAGCAACAAAGAATGCTGGGTCTTCAAACAAGCCGGCAGGGCAGGCGCCAAAAAAAGTGAAGGAGGGTCTCAAAGCGATGATGGTGACGAAGAGCCTAGATCACCGAACACGGGAGGGCAAAAGAAATTTCCCCCACAAATCCAAACGGTGAATGTGGTAAACACCACCCAAATTCCCAACCCGGACCGGATACGCACCCCTAGGGATGCCATCTTAATGGAACTAGTCGTCCCACAATATAAACTAGGGCCGGTGACCTTCAACCGCACGGATCGTCTGGTTAACGCCGACCAGGGCAACCCAGCCGCACTAGTCCTCAACCCAATAATTGACGGGTTCCACCTCACACGAGTCCTTATGGACGGAGGTAGCAGTTTAAACCTGCTTTACCAGGACACAGTGCGCAAGATGGGCATCGATCATTCGGTGATCAAACCCACTAAAGCCACTTTCAGAGGCATTATACCAGGTGTGGAAGCCAGCCGCACAGGCTCCATCACCCTTGAGGTAGTCTTCGGATCACCTGACAGTTACCATACTGAAGAGTTAATCTTTGAAATCGTCCCCCTCCGCAGTGATTATCAGGCACTGCTCGGACGACCCGCGTTCGCTCGATTCAACGCGGTGCCACATTATGCCTACCGTAAGCTCAAAATGCCCGGCCCACGCGGCTCATCATGGTTAATGGCAAGGACGAACTTTACTTCGGTATCAATGAGTACACCACTGCCTTAACAGCAGAAGCAACGAGCAGCACTTTGCAGCCGAACCCTGAGTCGACGGGCAGGCTCCCGAACACTGTCAAAGGACTCTAAACTACTTCCCGGAAGGATAGCCCGGCTCGTCCGGAGCTCACTTAAACACTTCGGCGAAGGCCAGGACAGGCCACACTCAGCGGCTCAACCACTCTTCGGCATGCAAACATTTCTTACATTTCCTTCGCAGGTTCACCTTTGTGCCGACCAGGACGGGTGATACGGAGGCAGCCTGAACGCGCAAAGGAATCCTTCGATATTCCCCGCGATGACCATCCGACTATACTCCGGATCCGCACGCAGCTTCTTCTTCCCTGGTCTCAGCAGGTTCCACAGTCGTATTTCTTTTCCATTATTACCTGTCTTATATGCATCGACGTACTATTCAAATAAAATATGTGGATTTTTATGACGCTTTTCTGCTGTCTTTCTTATTAAAATTCTTTTGTCAAGTGGCATCTGTACACCGCGATATGCCTTTAAACGTGCCAGGGGCTTCGTTTTACCCACAGTATGGCAATAAAGTCTGAACACTTTCGTGGAAGTTCGGCACCCCAAACTTACATCACTATATGCATCAGCTCCGAATCATGTCTAGGGTCAATAGTTGGGTTTTCCCGGCTCCCATGTTTTGGTACCTTATGTTCCGCTATATCGGCTAAGGTAGCACTGAGAGAACTACTGCAATTGTGTCCCGGTTCTTCCGGACGAGCACCTCAGTAGAGAAAGCTGAAAACTGATTATCATGATACGGCGAGAGCTGGTCAGCTGTTCGAGAGGTCATAAAATCTTTAAGGATTTCTCCTGCATAATGCCAAAACCAATGCAGCGTGCGATGGATCTTTTTTTCCCCGATCAGGTGCTTGTAGAGCCCCTAGTATAGTCTTCCGAACACCAGGGGTTGCGCCTACCTTACTAAAGCTCCTATGGCTAAGTGAGAGTGATAAAGCCCTATAGTCCGATTGCCTGGTTCGTTGTGCTGAGCACCTCCTTCGAAGGACCCAAAACTAGGATAAAGAGTGCTCAGGTTTATCCCGAACACCCCCGTAATTCTTACGTGGGGGAAGAAGCCGACGGCTGGCCAACTCTCAGGTTTAACATATAAAACGGCCGCACAGGAGGGTAAACTTTTATATAACAGGCAATAAATAAATGACCTTGTTCAAACATTAAAAAGGACAACATGATTGGCATTCATGGAAATATAATGTCCTTGGTGCATAGCTCCACTTCAAGGTAGGATCCTTTAAGGACGCTTTCATAATATAATTCGGGCTTGCGGTGCTCCTTCCCCTCTGGCGGCCTTTCGGTCATCAGCTTCTCAGCATCCATCTTCCCCCAGTGCACCTTTGCACGGGCGAAGGCCATTCGCGCACCCTCTATGCAGACCGACCGCTTGATGACGTCAAGTCGAGGGCAAGCGCTTACAAGCAGCTTCACGAGCCCGAAGTAGCTTCTTGGAATCAGCTCGACAGGCCATAGCCGGATAATCAAATCCTTCATGGCTAGTTCCGCCGCTTTATGCAATTCGATAGGCTGTTTCAGTTGGTCGGCGAAAGGCACCGGATAATTCGGTGCCAAATACTGCGACCAGAAGAGCTTATCCGTAGTGTTCCTTTTTTCGGCCCGGTAGAATTGGGCGGCGTCCGATATGCTGCGGGGCATCTCTGCAAATACCCCTGGAGAAATCCGAATTCAAAATTAGAAACATAATCTCCTCCTAAAATACTTGCTTTACAAGGAAAAAGCCTTACCCTCCGTGATCTTCCTCGCCTCTTGGATCCCCTGCAGGGTGCTTTGGGTTTCCCCTCGGGCATCACTCGTTGTCTGATGCGCCTTGGTGAGTTCGGATTCTTTCTCCGTTAAGCTCTGCTCAAAGTCTCGCATTTCTTCACGGCCTCTTGCAGCTCCTGCTCATCTTTAACAACCATGGCCTTGTACTCCTCACGAAGAGCCTGCTCTGTGGTTGCCTTTTTCTCGGCCTCGGCCACAGCCTCCTTAAGGGCTTCGACTTCGGTCACCATCCCTAGTGCAAATCATGAAGCCTATTTCATCATACTGAAAATTCATTCGCAATAAACGCGAACAAGACTTGTCCATACCTTGTTTATCTCCCAACTGCATTTTCAACTAGCCAAGTTCTTCTTCGGCCCGCTCCAGACTTTGATTCAGTCCGGAGATCTCCGCAGTATGAGAGGCAGTAGCCGCTACAGACGCCCGCTTATAACAGAAGAGAAATAGATATCATTCATTGAGTCTTCTTGCGAACATAAAATTTGATCCTCTGTCCGTCTTTTTCTTTCACCGAACAGTGTATCAGGGGCTACTATCCATACCATGACTGTTAGGGATATAACTATTTGTGTAAGCCGCCCGTGAGGTGCCGGGTTATACAAAGGTGATTCAATATATGAAGCCCAAGACCAAGCATGAAGATGGCGGTTCTGTAAAGGGTCTAAAGCCCACAGGTGACTTAAGGCCCGTAGTGATAAACCGCCGTAATGGCATGACTTGTATCATAAGGCAGAATTAACTAGTCACCGAGCCGGACACTGTTTATGAGCCGGCCGGGACTATGTAGGTCGCAGGGCGTCAACCCGTGTATATAAGGGGACGACCCGCTAGCGGCTTAGGGCAAGTGACATCAAAACGATAGCCGAGAATAGCGTATCGCTCCCTGGTCATCGAAACCCTAGCAATACCAACCCAACTAGATGTAGGCTTTACCTTCATCGTAAGGGGCCGAACTAGTATAAAACTCTCTCGTGTCCCTTGTCCTGATTAACCCCTTTAAGCTTCCTAGTTGCGATGGCTCCACGACTAAGTCCTTTCATGAGGACATCTGCCGTGACAATTCCACGACAGTTGGCGCCCACCGTGGGGCCAGTGCACGGTGGATTTGAGTTCTTGAAGGGCAACTTCAAAGGGCTCAAGGGATACGCTGTGGGCTGGATGACCAAGAGTCGTCGCGACAAGATCTACATCGACGACGAAGGCTGGGGCCCCGACGCCGGCTCAATTGAGTACGGGTACCGGGTCCCCTTCGGCGGAATTCACGTCTTCATCGGCCAGATTGGTGAGCCGGGCCCTGAGCCGGACAACTGCGCCGATCTCGTCGTGATGACTCAGCGTGCGAGACCCGCCCGAGCTCAATCCACCGTGAAGCGTGCCATCGTGGGTTGCATCCACGGAGGTGAACTTTCTGAAGAATCCGCAGATGGCGGTGAGATGGCCGTCCACTCCGATGGTGATTCATCCACTGGTGAGACGGATTCGTTGTATCAACTGCAAGATGGCAGGCTTGGGGGTTGTTCTGATGGCAGCAGTATTCCGGACCCCTTTGAGCCGCCAAGCTGGGTAGGGGTCTTCATGGCTGGTACTCAACCCGGCCAAAACTCTACGGCTGCGGCAGCAATAACATCTGGGTCAGGAGCGGCCGGGGCAGGAGGCCCTATGCGCCCACCGGCTCAGGTGCTGATTGATCTCGTGGGTAAGCTGACGGCCTTGTTAACCGCCACAGTTATTCCTGCAAGTCAAGATGAGCATGATGCATAGGTGGCACAGGTGCGTGAGGAAATAGCTCGGCCCAAGGAGGCCTTAGTAGCTAAGGACACCAGGTTGGCCGTAGAACGGGCGGCTTTGGATGCACAGGCCCAACAGCTCCAGTCATAGGCTTTCCAGCTTACGATGAGCCTAAACGCGTCTAACGAGGTGATGAGGAGGAGACACCAGAAAACTCAATCCCGATTACCTCCGGTTTATGATCCTCGGAACCTTTTCGCTACACCCGGAGACGGCCCTAGTAACCCGCCAGAAGCAAATCAATTCATGACATCCGGGGCAGGGGGACCGGTTCAGCCTCAGGTGATGGCACCTCCTCATGGGAATATGGCCCCGCCCCGCTATGTACCAACACCACCGGGTCACTTTTCTAACCCTATGGAGAACCTGATCGCAGCATCGGCGCGCTTGGCGGCTCTCCCAGTGGACGGTGACGATCCGACTACGGTGGAGACACGAAGGATCAGAGAACTCGTCTAGACGGCTCTAGATCGGCAAGAGGCTTATTCCTATAGTCGGGACAGGATTCATTCAACTCCTTGCCCAAGCCGGAGCCCGAGTTACAGCAGGCAGATGGAGTCGGAAGCTTTGTCAAGCAACGCCCAACGCCGTAACCAGCCCGACAGTTATAATCCGGTGCAGGACATGATACGTCAAGAGGATGAGCGGGCGGCTCAACTAGCGGCTCAGCAGGTGGCTCATCAGACCTTCCTGGACTATCCAACAACTTCTGTTGAGGCAGGAGTGGCCACAGAACCGGCGACATTCCTTGTTTAGTGCCGGCTTTGCGTAATGTGCGTCTGCCCAAGGACTTCAAGGGACCCCGAGAGGTGCCAAATTATACGGCCGACTTATAGCTGAGGCGTGGATCGAAAGCTATGAGATGGCCATGGAACTGTTAGAGGTCAGCGGCGCGGCAATGGCTAAGTACTTCACCATGATGTTGGATGGAACGGCTCAAACTTGGTTAAAGGGCCTGACGCCTAATTCCATCGGCTCATGGGCGGAATTAAAGGCCTGGTTCATTAAGAACTTCAAAGACACCTGCAAGCAGTCCATGTCAATTGTGGACTTAACTAATTGTAAGCAAGAGGAGCGTGAATCTACCACTCATTGGGTGCGTCGGGTTAAGGAGATAATACATTCGTCTGACAAGATGGATGCCGGCTCTGCAATCTTCATGTTGGAGAAAAATTGCCGATTTGAACCGCTGAGACAGAAGCTAGGGCGCCTCAAGCGTGATTGTAATGATATGGGTCAGCTGATGGCAGCTCTAGTCAAATATGCCGATTCTGATAGTACCAAGGATCCTGCATCTGATGAGAAAAAGATGGGGAAGGGAAAGAAGAACGGCAATGGAAAGGCTCAGCAACATAACCTGACAAATCAAGGAGGCAACAAGCGTAAAGCCGATGGTAACCCGGAGTTTGTGGCCAACGCTAATGCACAGGTAACAATCAGAGACGCAAGGGGAGGCCACCCCCTCGATCTGGCGGGTTAGGTCCATCTCTTGAGCAGCTACTCAATGAGCCCTGTCCGAGACACGGCAGCCGGGATAGGCCGGCCACTCACTTATGGAAGGATAGCGCGATCATGAAGGATTTCAAGAATTCCAACACGTTCGACGACAATCATGGGTCGGGTGGCGGCTCAGGTGCCAGCGGCTTTCATGGCCCGGGTGGCGGTTCAAATTCCGGCATTCAGGGAAATCAAGGTGGCTATAATCAGCAGCAGTCTGGTCAAGGAGGTCAGCAGCAGCAGCAGTCGGGTTATCAGAGCAATCCAAAGCAGCTGAATAGTGGACAGTATCATGTGTTCACCACTAGCTTGTGCAAACGTGACCAGAAGATTCATAAAAGGGCAGTGAATGCTGTTGAGCCGGCGGTTCCTCGTTATTTGAGGTGGTCAGAGCAGCCTATTGTGTGGAGAAGGGAACATCACCCACCCCGGGTTGACAATCCGGGTCAGTTAGCCTTGGTGGTAATGCCTCAAGTTGGTGGATATAAATTCACTAAGGTACTCATGGATGGAGGTAGCAGCATTAACATCCTCTATTATGAGACCTTTCAACGTATGGGGTTGACTGACAAAAAATTAAAGACGTCCAGCACCATTTTCCATGGAGTGGTGCCTGGTAAGTCAGCTAACCCAGTTGGCAAGATTGAGCTAGAGGTAACCTTTGGAGATGAATATGATTCTAGGGCTGAGAAATTAACCTTTGAGGTGGTCAAGATCAAAAGCCCATATCACGCTTTGTTTGGACGGCCGGCTTATGCCAAATTCATGGTGCGGCCGTGTTATGTTTATTTGCAGCTCAAGATGCCAGGTCACAAGGGCGCCATTACTGTACATGGGAGTCAAAAGATAGCCCTGGAATGTGAAGAGGGTGATGCGGCTTATGCCGAGTCTGTTTGTGCAGCAGAGGAGCTGAAGTTTTATTAAGATAATGTTGACCCGGCAGATATGACACCTCTGAAGAAGCCAACCACAGAGCATGACCCGGTAATGAAGTTTAAGTCAACTGATGAAACCAAGCTGGTTGATTTTACTCTAGGTGACCCATCTAAGCAATTCAGCATGAGTGCCAATCTAGATTCTAAATAGGAAAGCGCGCTCATCGAGTTCATCCGTGAGAATCGGGACATCTTTGCATGGAAGCCTTCTGACATGCCGGGTGTACCGAGAGAACTCGCTGAGCACACTCTTAATATTGATCCGAAGTTTAAGCCGGTCAGGCAATTTCTTCGGCGGTTCAACGAAGAGAGACGTAAAGCGATTGGAGAAGAGGTGGCCCGGCTCTTAGCGGCCGGGTTCATTGTTGAAGTTTTTCACCCAGTGGTTGGCTAACCCGGTGCTCGTGCTTAAAAAGAACGGCACCTGGCGGATGTGTGTGGATTACACGGACTTAAATAAGGCTTGTCCGGCTGATCCTTTTGCTCTCCCCCGTATCGATCAAATCATTGATGCTACGGCGGGTTGTGAGCGTTTGAGCTTTTTGGATGCTTACTCTGGTTATCATCATATCAAGATGGCAGTTAAGGACCAGGAGAAGATGGCATTTATCACCCCGTTTGGAGCCTTCTGTATGTGTCTATGCCGTTTGGACTCAAGAGTGCCCAGGCGACTTATCAGCGGTGTGTACAGAATTGTCTCCATAATCAGATTGGGCACAATGTTCACGCTTACGTGGACGATATAGTGGTGAAGTCCAGAGAGAAGGAAACCTTGATAGCTGATCTGAAGGAAACCTTTGATAATCTCCGGGTCTATAAGATGATGCTTAACCCGGCCAAATGTGTGTTTGGTGTACCTACATGCAAGCTTTTAGGTTTTCTAGTCTCCAACAGGGGTATTGAAGATAATCCGGAGAAGATCAAGGCAATTACCTCTTTGGCTAAACCGGCGTGCATCAATGATGTTCAGCGACTGGCGGGTCGTGTTGCTGCTTTAAGCCGGTTCATAAGCCGGTTAGGTGAGAATGCCTTACCGCTGTATCAGATGATGAAGAAAACAGACACTTTTCTCTGGAGTGATGCTTCTAATGCTGCCTTTGAAGATTTAAAGAGACAGTTATCTGAGCCGCTACTCCTTGCGGCTCCCATTGATAGAGAGCCATTGCTGTTATACGTGGCCGCTAACTCACGTGTTGTCAGTGTTGCAATTGTGGTGGAGCGCAAGGAGGCTGGCAAGGAGCATCCGGTTCAACTGCCAGTTTATTACATCAGTGAGGTGCTCATTGAGTCTAAGCAAAGGTATCCACATTGGCAGAAGCTTGTTTACGGGGTGTTCATGGCAAGCCGGAAGCTTAATCAATACTTCCAGGGTCACCCTATCACCGTGGTAAGTTTTGCCCCCTTGGGAGACATCAACCAGAATAGAGAGGCCACAGGACGAGTCGCCAAGTGGGCCATTGAGCTTGGCCCTCATGGTTTCAAGTACGTGCCATGTACTGCTATTAAGTCTCAAGCCCTGGTGGACTTTATCAATGATTGGACAGAGCTACAGGCACCTGAGGAGAAGCCGGATAACACGTATTGGACTATTCACTTTGATGGATCTAGGCAGTTGGAAGGCTCGGGGGCTGGAGTCATTTTAACTTCCCCTCGAGGTGACAAATTTTGTTAGGTGCTCCGGCTCATGTTGCCTTGTACTAATAATGCAGCTGAATATGAGGCCTTACTCCATGATCTTCGGATGGCCAAAGAGATGAATTTGAGCCGGGTAAGCTGTTTGGGCGACTCAGATCTCGTGGCTCAACAAGTGTCAGGAAAGTGGGACTCCAAGGATCCCCTCATGGCAGCTTATCATCGTGAAGTTGATGTTGTAGATGGGCACTTCAAGGGTTATCAAGTGGAACACATTGATCGAAGGAAGAACGAGGCGGCTGATGCTTTAAGCCGACTGGGATCTCAGCGTAAGCCGGTGCCACCTAACACCTTTTTGGATGTTTTGCATAATCCTTCTGTTAAGTTACCCACAGAGGAAGACTTAGATGTTCCAGACCCAGAAGCACAGTTGGTGGCAGCTCTTCACGTCATCCCGGATTGGACGGTGCCATATCTGGCTTACATGACCCGGGGAGAGTTGCCTGAGGATGAGACCTTGGCGAGACAAATCATCCGGCGGTCTAAATCCATGACAATTGTTCATGGTGAGTTGCATCATCGTAGTGTCACCGGGGCGTTTCAACGTTGTGTGTCACCTGCGGAGGGTCAGGAAATACTTCATGAGATCCATGAAGGGGATTGCGGTCATCATGCCGGCTCAAAATCTCTCATGGCTAAGGCTTTCCGTCATGGTTTTTATTGGCTGATGGCTCATGCTGATGCGGAAGATCTGGTCAGTAAATGTGATGGTTGTCAAAAATTCTCACGACAAGCTCATGTGCCTACTCAAGAATTGAGGATGATTCCAATTACTTGGCCGTTTGCAGTCTGGGGGCTTGATATGGCCGGGCCTTTCAAAAGGTCTAAGGCTAAAAAGACACACCTCCTGGTGGCGGTGGATAAATTTACAAAATGGGTTGAGGCAGAGCCGGTCAATAAGTGTGACGCAGCCACGACGGTGCAGCTCATGAAAAAGGTGATCTTTCATTTTGGTTTTCCACACAGCATCATAACTGATAATGGCACTAATCTCTCCAAATGTGCTATGGAAGAGTTCTGTCAACGAGAACATATCCGGCTTGATGATTCGGGGGTAGCTCATCCCCAATCCAATGGTCAAGCAGAAAGAGCCAATCAGGAAATCTTGAAAGGTATAAAACCCCGGCTCTTGGTCCCCTTATAGCGGACGCCGGGTTGTTGGGTGGAGGAATTACCCTCTGTGATTTGGAGTATCAACACTACACCTAACAGATCTACGGGTTATACTCCTTTCTTCATGGTGTACGGAGTAGAGGCGATTCTGCCAAGCGACATCCGTCATGACTCGCCCCGCGTGGCGGCTTACGTTGAAGCTGATAATGAACAAGCTCGTCAGGATGCACTTGGTTTGTTGGATGAAGAGTGAGACTTAGCAATAGCCCACTCGACGATTTACCAGCAAGACTTGCGCCGCTACCACAGTTGCCAGGTTAGATCCAAAACCTTTCAGGAAGGTGATTTAGTGCTCCGGCTCATCTAGGATCAATCCAATATGCACAAGCTATCCCCCCTTGGGAAGGACCCTTTGTGGTTAGCAAGAACCTGAATAACGGGTCATATTACCTCATCGATATTCGAGAGCACAAAGACTCACGTAAGTCGGAGGAGGAGACCCGCCGTCCGTGGAATATCGCTCATCTTCGGCCTTACTATACTTGAGCCACCGGCTCTCAGGATGTACATATTTTGATGATGTATATATTATGAAAAGCAATAAAGCAGGACCTCTGTCCTTTTCATCCTCAAAAGTTTACATGTCTTCCTTATCATGGTGTTAAAACAACCAACAAGAAGCAGATCATATTTGAATTTGGCTTTCCCTTTGGTACGGCTTATGATCATATCTGAATCTAGCCATGATCACTTGGGGGCTTCCTATTCAAACATAAGTCGTATTCGAACCAAAGAGAACATAGATGTTGATACCCACTTGATCGGCATACTGCCAAACCCACTAGCGGGCTTCTTGATCATATCTGAATCATAGCTTAACCCCTTTGGGTCTGACGTGGATCGTATTCGAATCAGCATCATTAAACAACTCTTATGGTCAATTGGGGGCTTCCTATTCAAACAAAGGTCGTATTCGAACCAAAGAGAGCATAGATGTCGATACCCACTTGATCGGCATCGCCAAGGCCACTGGGGGCTATATGATCGTATCCGAATCTTAGCTTAACCCCTCTGGAACGGTTTACTGATCGTATTCAAATCAGAAGCCTTTGAAGTTTGTCTATTTCGCATAACACTCTGCAGTCACAATTATTTGGCTGTTTTGAGATTTTTTTTGAAAGCATTTATGGGGTGGTTTTTTGTTCCACCGGTTTAATACTGATCAAATACAGTTGTTAGTGCATAACAAACAACATATGTACCGCATTTTTTCAGGATTGAGCTTTTACCATCATTGTACGGGTCACATGAACCGGCAAGGTAATCAAAGGATCACAGGTATGCTGTTACGATTATGTCTTAAGGATATAGTTAAGAACCAGCTTTTATGATTTTTTTGATTCATACTCTGGGTTATCTATGCATTATATGACCCTCTATGCGGTAAGCCGCCAAGGGACTTGTGTTTGTTTCTATATGCAGGGCAATGCAAGTAATTTTTTCAGCATAAAGAAAGCAGGAGACCAGTATAAACTGGAAGCATATAATGAAGGCAGCTTAAAAAGTATTGAGCGCCTCGAACGTGCGCAAAGGCATGACAAAATCAAGTGTTTTTTCTACCCTATTACAAGACTCCCCGAGTCTGGATAATGAAGCATTGTTTTCCACAAAGCATAAATATAATACGCCTGACGGATCACTCGTTTTGTTGGCCTGAAGCTTCCAGATTATCCTTCTCCGCTCCTCCGTCGGCTGCCTGGTCCTGGAAGGTTGATGATGACCAGTCAATGCCACTCAAAGCTTCAAATTCAGCTTCATCATCAATTAAACCGGCCGGATCGACTTCGGGGGCGAAGGTATGCTTACGAATTGGAGGGATCAAGCTGACTGCATCATAACGTGGTGTTGCGATCCTCTGATTTTGGCTATTGTAACCCGGCTGGTACTTGGTGAGGTCCGTGTCATTCCCAATTAGAGTAGCCATAGGACGTATTTCCTTCACGCAGGCGGTGAAGTCCTTCTCCTCAAATGGGGTGCCATCCTCCTTAAAGCTTGGATATCCAAGGGCGATGTCGGCCGGGTCCAGCTCTGGTAACCATGCCTTGGCCCGGCTTAAAGCGACTATGGCTCCGGCTCTTGCAGAAGCACGTCTCAATTCTTGGAACCGTTGAGGGAGCACAGCAAGCCGCCTCAGTACATCAGCCAGGAGGTTGGGAACCTCATTTGACAAAGCCACAACGGCTAAAGCGCGTTGTGACCCGGTGTAGAGTTGTTCCACCAATGTATAAACAGCCTTCAGCTTTATTAACATATTCTGGTTCAGATTATAGCTCCTGGGTCCTGCATTAACAAACATCAGGTGAGCCGGAGGTGACAAACAAGACACTTGTCAGAAAAGGTTAACAGTATTTAACACTTGCAGAATAGCTTACCAAAGATTGCTGAGACCATCTGAGATATATGGGGTTTTAAGCCGGTTAACTCAGCCGTTGTGTCTGCAATAGCCGCTTCTACTTTCTCTGCCCGGGTGACCAAGGAGGCATTTTCATCAGCCCATGCTTTCTTATCGGTTTCAAAGCTTTTCTTCAATTTCTCTTGTTCAGATATGCTGAACTCAAATTTGGAGTTGGCCTTTTGGATTTCAGTCTCTTGAGCTTCCAGGCGATTCTTCAAATTAGCAATCTCCGACTCAAATTGACTTATGGCGGCCTATATCAACGTCGGGTTACAAGTCAGCATTATTATAATACAACATTAAGTCTCAAGCACTTTGCAAGCAAAGATACTTGACACTTGGGGGCTAATGTATGCTGAAGAACTCTGAATTACTACGGCGGTTCATGGAAATTAAGTCCCATATACTTTGCAAGCAAAGATACTTGGCACTTGAGGGCTAATGCGTATTGCAGTTCAAAGTATTATACTACACCGGTTTAAATATCTTGTTTAAAGCCGGCCCTCGAGTGTTACAAAATAAGCCGGGCGTCTGACAAGCAGTGCTAAGTGGATTCTAAGTCTACAGCATATTTTCTCATAAGCAATAGACTTGGGGGCTGGTATAGTAAGTATGAATAAGCAAAAGCAACAAAAGTTATACCTCAGATTTTTTATGTATCTGTTTCACCATGTCAACTTCCAGGTCACGGCTGCTGTGCACTTGACTTATGTAGCCAGAGACAATTTCTCCAATACTCAGATGAGTATAATCCGTGACGTCCAGCTTGGCTTTTCGGTGTTCCAAAAGTTCTTCCTTGGCAGAGCATTTGGCAAGTATAGTGGGTATTCCCGGTTCAACAAACTGAGTCTTAAGGATCTCTACTTTCAGGTCATCTGTTTTGGCCGGGCTAGGAATCTACGGGTTATCAGAACCGTCAAGAGCTTGTTCGGCAGGCGGATCAGAAGTTGGTGCTGGAATATCATGGGCCGGCTCAGGTGGCGGCTCATGTGTGGAGGTGTCAGGAACGGTTGTCCCGAGCTCCGGGTCAGTCACGACCGGCTCTTTGGCCGGCTTATTTTTCTTCGCCCTTTTGCTGGGCTTCACTTGTACGCTGTGTGCAAATCAAAAGGGTTAGTACAAAAACATGAGTAAGATAAGCATAAAGATAAGTAGGTTAACATTACCCTGGAGCAGTCTTGAAAGTCGGGATGTTGGATTGCATGGATTCGCCAGAGGAAGGTGAAGTATCCTGATAGTTTGAGTCAGATGAATTGAGGGGTTGACGAATGAAACCCGCAAAAGGTAAAAAAGAACGTAAATTAGAGATAACCTCAGCCCGGCGCTTCCTTGTTACGTCAGGTAAGCCGGAGGAGAGTTCCACGTCTTTGCTGATCCAGGTCTGCCTTCGGCTCTCATGAGTCTGTCGCTTCAAAAGAAATTGAGGATCTTGGTAAGCTAAAGGATGTGAAAATCTTACTTTCCGGGTCACTCTTCGGACTTTTTGCCTCGGCAAAGGCTCGGAGTCGGAGGAAATTATAGTTACCTCTTCCTCAATTGCTCGGCTGTTCCCTGTGTCCTCCTGAAGGAAATTAATGTCAATAAAATGATTGTAAAGGAATCAAGGGAGTTAAGGATTGCCTCTTCTTCATCATCAGTGGTGTCATCCAGTTTGAGAAAATCTGAAGCACTTGGCTTCTTCTTCTTCTGGGTTCCTGCCTTGACGGCTTTCCTCTTGGCTCTCTTGGCTGCTCTGGCTTGTTTGGCAGCCTCATGGTCATATTTGACCTTCCAGAACTTATCATTTGCCTATGAATCATGTGAAAAGGTTATGAAAAAAGCGAGGCATTCCATAATAAGAGTATAAATTTTTAGGTTGATGACTTACTGCAGGAGCCGGGTTATTCTTGCAGAATGGAAGTAAGCTAAAGGTTTTATTGACCACTGAGCCCTCTTTCAAAAGAGACTGGGTCATAGCTTCAACCATGTCATCAGGCAAGTCATCAGGACAGTGACGCAGCGGGTCATCCTTTTCGCCTGTGTAAGTGCACATCAAGCTGGGGCGGTGGCTTAATGGAATCATCCGCCAGGAGATCCAGGCTCGAACTAAATCAATACCATCTAAGCCGTTCCCCGAAAGAACCTTGATTTTCTTTATGGTGGGGGCAAGCTATAGACGCTCAACAGCAGATAACTTGTCTGGCAGTGGGTGGTTGGATTCGAGGAACAGAGCGCCAAAGCTGGGCAGCGAGTTCTCATCAGTCGGAGAAGCGTCCTGGCAATAGAACCACATATGGTTCCAATCCTTAGGGTGGCTTGGCGGTTCAGCATATGGGAAAAGCCAGTCCCTCCGTCGCTGAATGGAGGTACCACCAAGTTCCAGGCTGGGCCCATTGGCACGTTCATTCTGGCGGTTTAAGTAAAATAACTCTCTGAAGAGTAATATATTGGGCTCTTCTCCAAGATACACTTCGCAAAAGACTTGGAAGTTTCAAATATTTGATACGGAGTTGGGCCCGATATCTTGAGGTCTGATGTCAAAAAAGTGCAAAACATCCGTGAAGAATTTTGAGCCGGGTGGAGAAAAGCCCCGGCTCATATGATCAGTAAAAACGATCAATTCCCCCTCCTTGGGTTGAGGTTTTTCCTCTGAGGGTTAGGAGCACGATAAGACATGACTTCTTTCTTGGGCAAATAGCCAGTCTTCACGAAATCAGACAATGTGCTTTCAGTAACAATGGACTTGACCCAGTTAGAGGTCACGGGAGCTTTGAGAGCCTTGGGTGCCATAATACAGATGGAAGCCTATGACAAAATAATATTCTCCAGTTCAGTTTAACCCAGAGGAGAACATTTTAAATTCTATTCAAGAGGGCGGCTTACGAAGGGGCCTAATGGCATATGGCTAATTATATCTGGTCAGTTAAAGCCGCTATGAATATCAGAAGCAATTAAGTTATTTTAAACCGCCAGGAGTTGGCAAGGTTGTGACTCAGTATTGTCTTTTTAAAGCCTGCGGTGAGAGTTGCTGTGGCTAAATGGATCTGACAGAAACAGATTTTGCCTAAGTGTTGCACAAACCAGTTTCGCAGCTGGCAGATATTATTTTGGATCAAACATGTGTACAGGAAAGAAAATATTCTAGACCTAAAACTAGTACACATGAGTTCATCAGTTCTAAACAGCCTCTATACAAAGAAAAGGAATCTACTTGCATTCGAAATGGGTGCGAAATAACTACCGCGTCAGTTTTATACCATCTTAAGATCAAGAAACGGCGGTGGTGATGAAATCTATGAAGGGTTCCTGACGAACATCGAAGAACACTGAGGAACTCGAAAGTCTTAATGTGAATCTAAGGAACAGGAAGGAAGAAACTTACAGATGCAGAGTTGTTGTGGAGGTTCATCGCGGTTTTCTGGTCAAATCAGGTCGATGTAGCGGCCAAGGTCGACGGTGCTCTGCTACGGCGGCAGCGGCGGCGGAGCTCGAGCAACAGAGAAATAGCGAGAGGAAGAAGACGACCGAAGGGGGAGAATGGAAAATACCTAGGTCGTGCCTATTTATAAGGAAGGGCTGACTGAGAAGGCGCGAGAAACGAGGAGGCCAGGCATCATTATCCAACGACTTCGACGCCTTGATTTTCGGAATGGTCAGTAAAGATAAAGATTCGTTAAAGATATGACAGAGTAAAATATGGATTTAATGGAAGATGACATCACAGCGGGTTATCACGAATCTAGAAGATGATGTCACGACAGGTTATAACCTTTGCACAGACAGAAGACAGAAGGCCTTTCTTTAAGGTATTTCAAGATTGACATGAACCGGCTCAAATCAATCTGGGGCCTAATGTTGGGGATATAACTATTTGTGTAAGCCCCCCATGAGGGGCCGAGTTATACAAAGGTGATTCATTATATGAAGCCCAAGACCAAGCATGAAGATGGCGGTTCAGTAAAGGTTCTAAAGCCCACAGGTGACTTAAGGCCCGTGATAAACCGCTGTAATGGCATGACTTGTATCATAAGGCAGAATTAACTAGTCACCGAGCCGGACACTGTTTATGAGCCGGCCGGGACTCTGTAGGTCGCAGGGCATCAACCCCTATATATAATGGGACGACTCGCTGGCGGCTTAGGGCAAGTAACATCAAATCGATAGCCGGGCATAGCATATCTCGCTCCCTGGTCATCGAAACCCTAGCAATACCAACCCAACTAGACGTAGGATTTACCTTCATCGTAAGGGGCCGAACTAGTATAAAACTCTCTTGTGTCCCTTGTCCCGATTAACCCCTTTAAGCTTCCTAGTTGCGATGGCTCCACGACTAAGTCCTTTCATGAGGACATCTGTCGTGACAATTCCACGACAATCACACTCTTCGAAAAACATACCTCAAAACCTTTTATAAGGCTGATACAGGCTCCATTCAGTCAACTCTCAGCAGACTGAATCTTCTCAATCACCACACCCATAAGGGCATGGTGTTCATCAATGATGGAGGCGCTCTTCAGCGCCACCAACAAAGCATCCGACACCTCTGGTTGGACAGAGGTTGCCGGTATGCCCCCTCCAAATGAGAGGGGTTGTCTGCCTGATTCTGGAGCCATATTGGTCTCAGGAACTGCATCCGGCTCGGAGCCGAATTTAAGATGGCCCCCGTCGTCAGCTCCCATGGGAATTTCCTCCCCCATGTGTTCGGCCCCTGAAGTTTGACCTCCAGGCGCCGTCTTCACGGTATTTTCCTCTCCTACTTGGCCGGGGTCCCTCTGGGACGAAGCCTCGGTGGTATTCACCTGTTCGAAGGAAGGGGCCTTCAGGGGTGTCCCGCTTTCCATAGCATCCGAGCTCAACGAATCCTCTGATGAGGATTGTTCGGTACAGGACCTCGCCGGACTACAAAAAATATGGATCGGGTTAAAATATTATGCCATAATGAGTCTGGACGGATAAACATATTCGGACTGTATATACTCACGAGTTCACGAGGGCTGGTCCCTGGGATCCCACGCCGGGCCGCTATCGGCGGCGGCAGTAGACTCCTCCGGAAGAGGAGATTTTCCCCTTTTAGGCGACTCGGCCTCTAAGTGTGCAGAGGTCATCCTCTTCTTCCTTTCCCCCGCAGGAGATTAATCTTCCTCCTCGTCCTCTTTGGAGGCGGACCGGGCATCAGAGCCTTCGGATATTGTGTCTGAAATGCCGCGGCGACGAAGGCCGCCCCGGGTCTTTTTGGCCTCCTTCTCGGCCGTCTTCTTCGGCACCTTATAAGGCGCCGGGACAAGCATCTTCATCGGAAGTGGGACGGCCGGTTCTTCGGGCAGCGGGGCTGGACAATGGATCCGCTCCACCTTCTTCGTCCAGCCCTAGGAGATTTGTGGAAAACACATTAAGCGCTTCCCTTGGGTTATGCGGACAAAAAGTACAATTACTTACCGAACTTGCAGGGCGGGACAGTTGGTACCCGCGGTCTTCGGCGGAGTCCGGCCATGATTTGCTGGACTTAAAAAAGCACCTTCCAGATGTCTTTGTGCGAGGAGCCAAAAAGCTCTCGCAAGGTTTGGTGCTTGGCCGAATCGAATTCCCATAGATTGCACGTCCGTTGAACTAACATCACCTGGACCACATTGACAAGTTCAATGTTCTTGTCTCCCATATCTTTAACGTGCGTCTGGAGCACCGACAATTCGTCGGATGAGCACCAGTTCAGGCCCTTCTTGACCCAGGATGTAAGCCGTAGGGGGGCACCGGATCGAAACTCGGGAGCAGCGGCCCATTCCGTGTCATGCGGCTCGGTGATGTAAGACCACTGCTGTTGCCACTCCTTGATGAAATCATTAAAGGTGCCTGTTGGCCATCTAACGTTGGGCATCTTGCTCACCATAGCGCCCTGGCACTCGGCGTGCTCGCCACCCACTACCTTGGGCTTCACATTAAAAATCTTCAGCCATAAGCCGAAATGTGGCGAGATGCGGAGAAAAGCCTCGCACACGACAATAAACATCGAGATGTTGAGGAAGGAATTAGGGGACAAATCATGAAGATTGATCCCATAATAATACATGATGCCGCGAACGAACGGGTGGAGAGGAAACTCTAACCTGCGAGCAAAGTGAGGGAGGAATACAACCCTCTCGTGGTGTTCCGGAGTAGGGACGATCTGTCCCGCCGTCGGGAGACGATGGCTGATTTTCTTGGCTAGATACCCAGCCTCCCAAAGCTTTTTGATATCCTTCTCCCGGACGGTGGAGGCCATCCATTTGCCTCCTGCTCCGGATCCGGACATTTTTGGAAGGCCTTTGTGGGCAGAGAAGATGAACGCTTGGACGCTGGAGCTTCGGCGAAGGGGAATGGGTCGGGAAGTAGAAAGCGTGGGTGCGAAAGGGAGTCCTTATCCCCTTATAAAGGCAGCAGGGATTCTGCGCCTCCCCGCTTGCCTAGTAAAACCGCTTATTCCTCGAGCGCCGTAATTGATGGCGCGGTTGGGTTACCCACACCCGTATTGATGAGAATCCCGTGATAAGGGGACATGATCTCTGCTTCGACAAGACGTGCCAAGAAAACTGCCTCGCAATATGTGCAGTAGCTGGTTGAGAAAAACGGTTCGAATAATGACCGGGCCGTGGTGTGATGTCATGGTACCGAAAGTCTCAGTAGATTAGATCTGTGGAAATATTATTCTCTCTACGGTGATATGTGGAATTTGTTTTGCAGAGCCAGAAACTATCCTTGTGTTCAAAATCTTCTATGGAATATTCGGAGGAGGAACCCGCCTTGCAATGCCGAAGACGATCTGCGCGCCGGACTCATCGTCATTGAAGCCTGGTTCAGGGGCTACTGAGGCAGTCCTAGATTAGGGGGTCCTCGGACAGCCGGACTATATCCTTTAGCCGGACTGTTGGACTATGAAGATACAAGATTGAATTCTCCGTCCCGTGTCCGGATGGGACTCTCCTTGGCATGGAAGGCAAGCTTGGCAATATGGATATGTAGATCTCCTCCCTTGTAACCGACTCTGTGTAACCCTAGCCCCCTCCGGTGTCTATATAAACCGGAGGGTTTAGTCCGTAGGACAACAACAATGATACCATAGGCTAGCATCTATGGTTTAGCCTCTTCGATCTCGTGGTAGATCAACTCTTGGAATACTCATATCATCAAGATCAATCAAGCAGGAAGTAGGGTATTACCTCCATCGAGAGGGCCCGAACCTGGGTAAACATCGTGTCCCCCGCCTCCTATTACCATCCGCCTTAGACGCACAGTTAGGAATGCCCTATCCGAGATCCGCCGGTTTTGACACCAACAGGGGGTGCCTGGTGCTGTCCTTCCACGGTCAAAGATGAGTGTTCTGCCTAAAATTAAGCTGTCCCGCCAAGGACATTCATGGCATTTCACATGTGTGGCTGTGCTTGGCGTTGTGTGGATTGTTGGGTTTCACGTATGTGTGAGGAGGACCCATGATTGTTTCAGAACCCTAGCAACTAGCCTCCACTCACGGTAGCGCCCCTCTCCTTCTCTCTTGTAGCCGCCGCCGCGCTCCCGTCCTGCTCTCCTGCTCCTTCCCTCCTCGTCAGCAAGCTCGCCGCTGCCACTGACGGGATACCCTGTCCTTCCCGGGCCCATCGACGTAGGTGGTGCACGGCCATCCCTCCTTGTGCGGTTGACGGTGACCTCTTGCCTGACCGTAGACCTCGCGCTATCGCCTCTGTCCCCGTCGCCCCTCCTCTCAAGGCGCCGGCTGGCTCTCCCTTCGCTGGAGGAGTGACGGCTGCGGGACCGAGCCACCCTCCCTATGCATCGTCCAAAGATGGACACATCTAGTGGAGGAAAAACCGTCAGCTCAAGCCAGGAGCAGCCGGTGCCGAGGCGCTGGCATTCGATGCGTCGCTCTCCTGTCAGATCCTTCTTCATGAAGAGGAGCTCATCCTGCTACTTGAGACACTGCTCGAGGTTCACCTCTCTCTCTCTCTCTATTTGTTCTCATGTTAGGTTTCTAATTAATTAGGTGGATGTACCAATTACAATATTGGCATGGCTGCATCTTTCTTTATATTCAATTCATAACTGCAGGAAGTGACACTTTTCAGTTTCATGTAGGTGAGGCCATGGTTGTAACATCTCTCATACTCTTTTTACTTAGTTAAAATTTTAGTGTGGGGTCCAAAGATGGTTGCAGAAAGGTCATGTTGTTCTTGGTGCACATGGATGCAGGCTGGCATGGTAGGATTGAGGTACTTACTGTTTCTTCATGAATTTCTTTGTCATTAGGTCAGGTGGTACGGCAGGGTTCTTGATCCTATAGCATATGCTTCATGATGATTTAATACATAAACTAGCATTTGATAACTTAGTTTCATTCCTTGCTTGATAGTACCTTAGGAAACATGGAGTTGTATGTATTTTGTTTCCTGATAAGTGCTTTTTAGGTCTTATTTTGTTCTCCTTCGTCATTTCAATCGCTAATATGAGAGAGAGAGAGAGAGCGAGGAGAGAGAGCACGTGAACCATTTGATTAATGAAGGGTATCAAGGGCGAAAGGACAATCTATTTTGACAGCATATGATTTGTAACTTAGCAACTAGCATGTGTGCTTGGAGTGTAGCGTGGAATCGCCTGGTCAAGAAAATTTTCTTGCCAAAATATTCCACTAAGTATTTTTTTGGGGGTAAATACTCTGTACATTTTTTGTGGCTGTAGCCTGTAGTGTCTGAAATGCCCATTTTTGTTTGCTTTGACTGACACTATTATTTTTTATGATGTACAAACAATTATGTTTGAGGGTTCGTTGTGCTCCTTGTAGGTTTAAATATCATGGCATGTACTATTTGTGGCACTATGAAGTTTGGTAACATACCATAGCTCCTCCCGCTCCCTGTTGGTGCAGAAAAGGAAGTGGCGCACGCTTGGCTGCCCCGCCCGACCACCGCTCCTCCTTGCACAAGATCGAGGCCACCCTCCTGTGCCACTGAATCCAACGAGGGCACCATTGATCTCTCCTCGGCCTGGATGTGAAGTCCACTGCCAGGTTTGAAGCTGGTTCAGGTGAGCTTCCGATCCATTGGTCCTCCCTGGATGCAGTCATAATTTTCTTATTTTTTTTGTTACAAAACTAACATATTTAGTTTACTGATGTGGTTAACCAGACTACATCAGGGGTGGGGGTGGGGTGGTAGTCTTTATGACACTACAAAAAAAATCTATGCCATTTGTGTACCTGAGATTACATAGATTTTCAGTTAGTGTCGCAACTCAGGGAGGCAATTGATCAAATTTAGTGGTTTGGACTTCCATGGATAAACACACAGAAAAAAAGTCAGTGCTCATCCATGTTCTTATGCTATCATGTTTGGTTTATTGATGTGGTTATTTCATTAGGATTATTGCATCTCTTTTTGTTTCCAATAATGTCATTTTTGTTTCTCAGTTTGTAATGGTTATACTACTGATTAGCTTATGTTGTGTGTCTTAGTATCTTGCCAATTCTATTTTGCCAGTTCAAGCATGTGCTTTTATCTTGATGCCAAGTCAAGAACACAAAGAATGCCAATGTGTTCTAATTTATTTCCACTATTATTTGTTTTTCTATTGCCAAAAGTGTTGTTGCTGAAGAAAAGAAAAGAAATGCATTGTTATTTTGGCTGCCCAACGAAGATAATAATGAATTGTAATGCACCAAATTACTTAAATTATATTGTTTTTGTTCCTATTTAATTATTATTCCTGTTAGTGCTAATCTTCTTTCCCGTGGACGCCTCTACCAGATCCGCCGCTGCTGCGAAGCCCAACTCCTGAGCGCCTCGGAGATGAGCAAGAAGAGAAGAGGAGTGACATCAAGGGGAGAGGGATCTTCCATTTTGGGTCCCGCTCTATGCAAGTGGAGATGAGGCTACCATCCCTTGATTTAGCCCCTTTGTGTTCCCCGCATGACAGTCGCAAGCTCTCCACCGATTGGAGTGAAATAGATGATCTAATGTTACAGTAAGGTGTATTTGCTACTAACTTTGAAAACTGATTTTCAATGTATGCAGGCCCGGCACGACTCAGGAATTTCGGGCTAGGTCACCATGTCGTGCTGCCCATGCCCATGTTCTGGGGTGAGCAGATGCAAACTGCATCTTTTTGGTTGTGTGCACATAGCTGTTCTGGTCATCGCTTTCAAATGTGGAGGCCTTACCACCCAAATGCAAAACACTTCACATTAGACATTGCATATTAACAACACAATTAACATTTCGCCTAGTCATTATCACATTATTAAACAATGCATCATACCAACTAAAACATTAGTTTAAGATAGAGGGGCATTCCATGAACCTACACAACCCAAGGGTGCTGATCCACGAGCAAAATATACATGTTTGAGAGCAAGGTCACGACATGTTTAGAACAATTCACCAAAACTGACAACAAGTTTAACAACTAACTAGACATGAAGAAGAGAATGAAGGATGTCACCCTCCACTAGTAGAAAAAACCCCATTCGTCCCGGTTGGTAAGGGCCATTTGTCTCAATTTTTGAACTGGGACTAAAGGGTCGTTACTAATGCCCTAGCCCTTTAGTCCCGGTTCTTACACGAACCGGGACAGATGGGCCTCCACGTGGCCGGTGCGCCAAGCCTAGGCAGGAGGGCCTTTGGTCCCGGTTGGTGGCACCAACCGGGACCAATAGGCATCCACCTTCAGCATTTCAGTGGCTGGGGTTTTTTTGGAAGGGGTGGGGTTGGGGGTTTGGGGGGTTAATTTAGGTGTTTCATATATTATGTTAGCTAGCTAATGAAGGAAATATGCCCTAGAGGCAATAATAAAGTTATTATTTATTTCCTTATATCATGATAAATGTTTATTATTCATGCTAGAATTGTATTAACCGGAAACATAATACATGTGTGAATACATAGACAAACAGAGTGTCACTAGTATGCCTCTACTTGACTAGCTTGTTAATCAAAGATGGTTATGTTTCCTAACCATGGACAAAAGAGTTGTTATTTGATTAACGAGATCACATCATTAGATGAATGATCTGATTGACATGACCCATTCCATTAGCTTAGCACCCGATCGTTTAGTATGTTGCTATGGCTTTCTTCATGACTTATACATGTTCCTATGACTATGAGATTATGCAACTCCCGTTTGCCGGAGGAACACTTTGTGTGCTACCAAACGTCACAACGTAACTGGGTGATTATAAAGGAGCTCTACAGGTACATGTTGGGTTGGCGTATTTTGAGATTAGGATTTGTCACTCCGATTGTCGAAGAGGTATCTCTGGGCCCTCTCGGTAATGCACATCACTTAAGCCTTGCAAGCATTGCAACCAATGAGTTAGTTGCGGGATGATGTATTACAGAACGAGTAAAGAGACTTGCCGGTAACGAGATTGAACTAGGTATTGGATACCGACGATCGAATCTCGGGCAAGTAACATACCGATGACAAAGGGAACAACGTATGTTGTTATGCGGTCTGACCGATAAAGATCTTCATAGAATATGTAGGAGCCAATATGGGCATCCTGGTCCCGCTATTGGTTATTGACCGGAGACATGTCTCGGTCATGTCTACATCGTTCTCGAACCCGTAGGGTCCGCACGCTTAAGGTTTCGATGACAGTTATATTATGAGTTTATGAGTTTTGATGTACCGAAGTTAGTTCGGAGTCCCGGATGTGATCACGGACATGACGAGGAGTCTCGAAATGGTCGAGACATAAAGATTGATATATTGGAAGCCTATGTTTGGATATCGGAAGTGTTCCGGGTGAAATCGGGATTTTACCGGAGTACCGGGAGGTTGCCGGAACCCCCCGGGAACCATATGGGCCTTAGTGGGCCTTAGTGGAAAGGAGAAAGGGGCAGCCCAAGGTGGCCGCGCGCCTCCCCCTTCCCCTAGTCCTATTAGGACTAGGAGAGGTGGCCGGCCCCCTCTCTCTCTTCCCCCCCCCCCAAGGAATCCTATTCCAACTAGGATTGGGGAGGAATCCTACTCCCGGAGGAAGTAGGACTCTCCTGGCGCGCCCCTTGTGGCCGGCCAGCCTCCCCCCTTTGGTCCTTTATATACTGAGGTAGAGGCACCCTAGAACACACAAGTTTATCCACGTGATCTATTCCTTAGCCGTGTGCGGCGCCCCCTGCCACCATAGTCCTCGATAATACTGTAGCGGTGCTTAAGCGAAGCCCTGCAGCAGTAGTGCATCAAGATCGTCACCATGCCGTCGTGCTGACGGAACTCTTCCCCGACACTTTGCTGGATCGGAGTCCGGGGATCGTCATCGAGCTGAACGTGTGCTAAAACTCGGAGGTGCCGTAGTTTCGGTGCTTGATCGGTCGGGCCGTGAAGACGTACGACTACATCAACCAAACGCTTCCGTTGTCGATCTACGAGGTACGTAGATCATACTCCCCCCCCTCGTCGCTATGCATCACCATGATCTTGCGTGTGCATAGGAAATTTTTGAAATTACTACGTTCCCCAACAGTGGCATCTGAGCCTAGGTCATTTATGTTGATGTTATATGCGCGAGTAGAACACAAGTGAGTTGTGGGCGATATAAGTCATACTGCCTACCAGCATGTCACACTTTGGTTCGGCGGTATTGTTGGACGAGACGACCCGGACCAACACTACGCGTACGCTTACGCGAGACCGGTTCCCCCGACGTGCTTTGCACAAAGGTGGCTTGCGGGCGACTGTCTCTCCAAGTTTAGCTGAACCGAGTGTGGCTACGCCCGGTCCTTGCGAAGGTTAAAACGGAGTCTATTTGACAAACTATCGTTGTGGTTTTGATGCGTAGGTGAGATTGGTTCTTACTTAAGCCCGTAGCAGCCACGTAAAACTTGCAACAACAAAGTAGAGGACGTCTAACTTGTTTTTGCAGGGCATGTTGTGATGTGATATGGTTAAGACATGATGCTGAATTTTATTGTATGAGATGATCATGTTTTGTAACCGAGTTATCGGCAACTGGCAGGAGCCATATGGTTGTCGCTTTATTGTATGCAATGAAATCGCGATGTAATGCTTTACTTTATTACTAAGCGGTAGTGATAGTCGTGGAAGCATAAGATTGGCGAGACGACAACGATGCTGCGATGGAGATCAAGGTGTCGCGCCGGTGACGATGGTGATCATGACGGTGCTTCGAACATGGAGATCACAAGCACAAGATGATGATGGCCATATCATATCACTTATATTGATTGCATGTGATGTTTATCCTTTTATGCATCTTATCTTGCTTTGATTGACGGTAGCATTATAAGATGATCTCTCACTAAATTATCAAGAAGTGTTCTCCCTGAGTATGCACCGTTGCCAAAGTTCGTCGTGCCCAGACACCACGTGATGATCGGGTGTGATAAGCTCTACGTCCATCTACAACGGGTGCAAGCCAGTTTTGCACACGCAGAATACTCAGCTTATACTTGACGAGCCTAGCATATGCAGATATGGCCTCGGAACACGGAGACCGAAAGGTCGAGCGTGAATCATATAGTATATATGATCAACATAATGATGTTCACCATTGAAGACTAATCCATTTCACGTGATGATCGGTTATGGTTTAGTTGATTTGGATCACATGATCACTTAGAAGATTAGAGGGATGTCTATCTAAGTGGGAGTTCTTAAGTAATATGATTAATTGAACTTTAATTTATCATGAACTTAGTCCTGGTAGTATTAGCATATCTATGTTGTGGATCAATAGCTCGCATTGTTGCTTTCATATGTTTATTTTGATATGTTCCTAGAGAAAATTGTGTTGAAAGATGTTAGTAGCAATGATGCGGATTGGATCCGTGATCTGAGGTTTATTCTCATTGCTGCACAGAAGAATTATGTCCTTGATGCACCGCTAGGTGACGGGCCTATTGCAGGAGCAGATGCAGACGTTATGAACGTTTGGCTAGCTCAATATGATGACTACTTGATAGTTTAGTGCACCATGCTTAACAGCTTAGAATCGGGACTTCAAAGACGTTTTGAACGTCATGGACCATATGAGATGTTCCAGGAGTTGAAGTTAATATTTCAAGCAAATACCCGAGTTGAGAGATATGAAGTCTCCAACAAGTTCTATAGCTAAAAGATGGAGGAGAATCGCTCAACTAGTGAGCATGTGCTCAGATTGTCTGGGTACTACAATCGCTTGAATCAAGTGGGAGTTAATCTTCCAAATAAAATAGTGATTGACAGAATTCTCTAGTCACCATCACAAAGTTAGTAGAACTTCGTGATGAACTATAATATGCAAGGGATGACAAAAGTAATTCCCAAGCTCTTCGTGATGCTGAAATCGACGAAGGTAGAAATCAAGAAAAACATCAAGTGTTGATGGTTAACAAGACCACTAGTTTCAAGAAAAGGGCAAAGGGAACAAGGGGAACTTCAAGAAGAACGGCAAGCAAGTTGCTGCTCAAGTGAAGAAGCCCAAGTCTGGTCCTAAGCCTGAGACTAAGTGCTTCTACTACAAAGGGACTGGTCACTAGAAGCGGAACTACCCCAAGTGATTGGCGGATGAGAAGGATGGCAAAGTGAACATAAGTATATTTGATATACATCTTATTGATGTGTACTTTACTAGTGTTTATAGCAACCCCTCAGTATTTGATACTAGTTCAGTTGCTAAGATTAGTAACTCGAAACGGGAGTTGCAGAATAAACAGAGACTAGTTAAGGGTGAAGTGACGATGTGTGTTGGAAGTGGTTCCAAGATTGATATGATCATCATCGCACACTCCCTATAATTTCGGGATTAGTGTTGAACCTAAATAAGTGTTATTTGGTGTTTGCGTTCAGCATGAATATGATTTGATCATGTTTATTGTAATACGGTTATTTATTTAAGTAAGAGAATAAATTGTTGTTCTGTTTACATGAATAAAACCTTATATGGTTACACACCCAATGAAAATAGTTCGTTGGATCTCGATCGTAGTGATACACATAATCATAATATTGAAACCACAGATGCAAAGTTAATAATGATAGTGCAACTTATTTGTGGCACTGCCGTTTAGGTCATATTGGTGTAAAGCGCATGAAGAAACTCCATGCTGATGGACTTTTGGAATCACTTGATTATGAATCTGTTGATGCTTGCGAACCATGCCTCATGGGCAAGATGACTAAGACTCCATTCTTTGGAACAATGGAGCGAGCAACAGATTTGTTGGAAATCATACATACTGATGTATGTGGTCCGATGAATATTGAGGCTCACGACAGGTATCATTATTTTCTGATCTTCACAGATGATTTGAGCAGATATGAGTATATCTACTTGATGAAACATAAGTCTAAAACATTTGAAAAGTTCAAAGAATTTCAGAGTGAAGTGAAAAATCATCGTAACAAGAAAATAAAGTTTCTACGATCTGATCGTAGAGAAGAGTATTTGAGTTATGAGTTTGGCCTTCAGTTAAAAACAATGTGAAATAGTTTCACTACTCACGCCACCTGGAACACCACAATGTAATGGTGTGTCCGAACGTCATAATTGTACTTTATTAGATATGGTGCGATCTATGATGTATCTTACAGATCTACCACTATCGTTTTGGGGTTATGCATTAGAGACAGCTGCATTCACATTAAATAGGGCACCATCTAAATCCGTTGAGACGACACCGTATGAACTATGGTTTGGCAAGAAACCTAAGCTGTCATTTCTTAAAGTTTGAGGTTGCAATGCTTATGTGAAAAAGTTTCAACCTGATAAGCTCAAACCCAAATCGGAGAAATGTGTCTTCATAGGATATCCAAAGGAAACTATTGGATACACCTTCTATCACAGATCCGAACGCAAGACTTTTGTTGCTAAATTCGGAAACTTTCTAGAGAAGGTGTTTCTCTCGAAAGAAGTGAGTGGGAAGAAAGTAGAAAACTTGATAAGGTAATTGTACCTTCTCCCTTATTGGAAAGTAGTTCATCACAAAAATCTGTTCTTGTGACTACTACACCAATTAGTGAGGAAGCTACTGATGATGATCATGTAACTTCAGATCAAGTTACTACCGAATCTCGTAGGTAAACCAGAGTGAGATCCGCACCAGAGTGGTACGGTAATCCTGTTCTGGAGGTCATGTTACTTGACCATGACAAACCTACGAACTATGAGGAAGCAATGATGAGCCCAGATTCCGCGAAATGGTTAGAGGCCATGAAATCTGAGATATGATCCATGTTTGAGAACAAAGTTTGGACTTTGGTTGACTTGCCCGATGATCGGCAAGCAATTGAGAATAAATGGATCTTCAAGAGGAAGACGGACGCTGATAGTAGTGTTACTATCTACAACGCTAGAATTGTCGCAAAAGGTTTTCGACAAGTTCAAGGTGTTGACTACGATGAGAGCTTCTCACTCGTATCTATGCTTGAGTCTGTCCAAATCATGTTAGTAATTGCTGCATTTTATGAAATCTGGCAAATGGATAAACAAAACTGCATTCCTTAATGGATTTATTAAAGAAGAGTTGTATATGATGCAACCAAAAGGTTTTGTCAATCCGAAAGGTGCTAACAAAATGTGCAAGCTCCAGCGATCCATCTGTGGACTGGTGCAAGCATCTCAGAGTTGGAATACACGCTTTGATGAGTTGATCAAAGCATATAGTTTTATACAGACTTACGGTGAAGCCTGTATTTACAAGAAAGTAAGTGGGAGCACTACAGCATTTCTGATAAGTATATGTGAATGACATATTGTTGATCGGAAATAATGTAGAATTATTCTGTAAAGCATAAAGGAGTGTTTGAAAGGAGTTTTTTCAAAGAAAGACTTCGGTGAAGCTGCTTACATATTGAGCTCCAAGATCTATAGAGATAGATCAAGACGCTTGATAAGTTTTTTCAATGAGTACATACCTTGACAAGATTTTGAAGTAATTCAAAATGGAGCAGTCAAAGAAAGAGTTCTTGCCTGTATTACAAGGTGTGAAGTTGAGTAAGACTCAAAGCCCGACCACGGCAGAAGATAGAAAGAGAATGAAAGTCATTCCCTATGCCTTGGCCATAGGTTCTATAAAGTATGTCATTCTGTATACCAGATCTATTGTATACCCTGCACTGATTTGGCAAGGGAGTACAATAGTGATCTAGGAGTAGATCACTGGACAGCGGTCAGAATTATCCTTAGTGAAATAAGGATATGTTTCTCGATTATGGACGTGACAAAAAGGTTCGTCGTAAAGGGTTACGCCGATGCAAGTTTTGACACTAATCTAGATGACTCTAAGTCTCGGTCTAGATACATATTGAAAGTGGGAGCAATAGCTAGAGTAGCTCCATGCAGAGCATTGTTGACATAGAAATTTGTAAAATACATGTGGATCTGAATATGGCAGACCCGTTGACTAAGATTCTCTCAGAAGCAAAACATGATCACACCTTAGTACTCTTTGGGTGTTAATCACATAGCGATGTGAACTAGATTACTGAATCTAGTAAACCCTTTGGGTGTTGGTCACATGGCGATGTGAACTATGGGTGTTAATCACATGATGATGTGAACTATCGATGTTAATCACATGGTGATGTGATCTAGATTATTGACTCTAGTGCAAGTGGGAGACTGAAGGAAATATGCCCTAGAGGCAATAATAAAGTTATTATTTATTTCCTTATATCATGATAAATGTTTATTATTCATGCTAGAATTGTATTAACCGGAAACATAATACATGTGTGAATACATAGACAAACAGAGTGTCACTAGTATGCCTCTACTTGACTAGCTTGTTAATCAAAGATGGTTATGTTTCCTAACCATGGACAAAAGAGTTGTTATTTGATTAACGAGATCACATCATTAGATGAATGATCTGATTGACATGATCCATTCCATTAGCTTAGCACCCGATCGTTTAGTATGTTGCTATTGCTTTCTTCATGACTTATACATGTTCCTATGACTATGAGATTATGCAACTCCCGTTTGCCGGAGGAACACTTTGTGTGCTACCAAACGTCACAACGTAACTGGGTGATTATAAAGGAGCTCTACAGGTACATGTTGGGTTGGCGTATTTCGAGATTAGGATTTGTCACTCCGATTGTCGGAGAGGTATCTCTGGGCCCTCTCGGTAATGCACATCACTTAAGCCTTGCAAGCATTGCAACCAATGAGTTAGTTGCGGGATGATGTATTACAGAACGAGTAAAGAGACTTGCCGGTAACGAGATTGAACTAGGTATTGGATACCGACGATCGAATCTCGGGCAAGTAACATACCGATGACAAAGGGAACAACGTATATTGTTATGCGGTCTGACCGATAAAGATCTTCGTAGAATATGTAGGAGCCAATATGGGCATCCAGGTCCCGCTATTGGTTATTGACCGGAGACATGTCTCGGTCTTGTCTACATTGTTCTCGAACCCGTAGGGTCCGCACACTTAAGGTTTCGATGACAGTTATATTATGAGTTTATGAGTTTTGATGTACCGAAGTTAGTACGGAGTCCCGAATGTGATCACGGACATGACGAGGAGTCTCGAAATGGTCGAGACATAAAGATTGATATATTGGAAGCCTATGTTTGGATATCGGAAGTGTTCCGGGTGAAATCGGGATTTTACCGGAGTACCGGGAGGTTGCCGGAACCCCCCGGGAACCATATGGGCCTTAGTGGGCCTTAGTGGAAAGGAGAAAGGGGCAGCCCAAGGTGGCCGCGCGCCTCCCCCCTTCCCCTAGTCCTATTAGGACTAGGAG
>NC_041382.1:718269080-718273323 GCF_002162155.2 Triticum dicoccoides | reverse complement strand
GCGCCCCTTGTGGCCGGCCAGCCTCCCCCCTTTGGTCCTTTATATACTGAGGTAGAGGCACCCTAGAACACACAAGTTGATCCACGTGATCTATTCCTTAGCCGTGTGCGGCGCCCCCTGCCACCATAGTCCTCGATAATATTGTAGCAGTGCTTAAGCGAAGCCCTGCAGCAGTAGTGCATCAAGATCGTCACCACGCCGTCATGCTGACGGAACTCTTCCCCGACACTTTGCTGGATCGGAGTCCAGGGATCGTCATCGAGCTGAACGTGTGCTAAAACTCGGAGGTGACGTAGTTTCGGTGCTTGATCGGTCGGGCCGTGAAGACGTACGACTACATCAACCAAACGCTTCCGTTGTTGATCTATGAGGTACGTAGATCATACTCCCCCCCCCTCGTCGCTATGCATCACCATGATCTTGCGTGTGCGTAGGAAATTTTTGAAATTACTACGTTCCCCAACAGCTAATTAATAGAGAAAAGTGTCCTCTCTAATGTTCGTGCTTGGTCGACGCTACGTACTATACATAGAGAGGCTCTTGACACGCTAGCTAGTAAGAAAATGAAGGAAACCATGAAGTATAGAAGTTCGTCATGCATACCGAGAGAAGTGATCGACCTATCCTTCTCCGAGAGATTGGTCGAACAACAAGTTTTTGTATTATCTATCCGGCACTACTGGCTACATACATATACAATATGTAAGATCTCTTACAATCCCCTAGCATTTGAAACCAACTTCCACATGGTATTCTCTGGCTTTATTGATGACGTGGTCAAGAAAGAATCCCGCCAATTCCTCTTGAATTTCTTTAATGCGATCTTGTGGTAGGAGTTCATTCTGCATCTACCACGTCTAATTTGAAGAAGGGGGTTAATACATATATATGAATGAAACTCAACAGAAATGATGGTGTCATAAAACGAAATTGTGAATATTATTGCTTACGCACTTCATATTGTCTTTTAGAGTAGCCCCGCTTATTTTTCAAAGTCGTGTTGTAGATGAACTTGCACATGTAGTATCCATAGTAATCATTCCCTTGATCCTGCCACAAGCACTTTACGAGAAATAGAGGTCAATCAAACTGATAATGAAGCATTATAAATGGCATTGATGAAAGTATAGCTATAGAATCAACGGGAGATGCGTGCAACTAGCTAGCTAGCAGTACTTACTTTCGGGTATGTATATTGCAGCTCCTTCGGCAGTACCGGAGCTTCTGCGGTGAACTGTTTCCAAACCCTGCAAGACAAAGAAAATAATAATTATTACTTGAGATATCAGGAAATGAACAAAAAGTTGCCGATATGGTGCGATAATGATTGATTAAACTTACTTGTTGAGCATTTTAGTCATGTCCGCTTAGGTTTCGGGATCTTTTTGTCTCGAGTCTAAGACGGTTATTACTAGTCCCCGCTCAAGCTTAATCTCCAGGAGAATATAGTGGAAGCTGCGCACGCATGCATAACTCATCAATTACATTACTATAACCTCGCTCGAGTAATAAGGGAAACCAAATATGCACACGATAGTAACACTCACTCGAAGTTGTAAGGAAAGAGTATTAAATCTTTGTTTTGACTTTTGAGCAACGATTGTAGCAAGTTGGACTCGGCCTCTTCGGCGTCCTTTGTAACCTAGCATATCCTTCTGGAATCAAACGACAATGAAAAGTTGCATCGGGTTCAGGAGGTCGAACAGAGCCGACAGCCGCCTTGACTTTGAAGTTCTGCCATTGCGTCATAAGGTGCCAATGTTGAGACTCCATGATAGCATCCACGGGGTAGCTGGCAGGAGCCGTCAAGACATGCTCCGGCTAAAGCAGCTCGGTGGAAGCCACGCTGCTTCTCCGCTGAGATGGCGGGGTAGCTTCGGGGGAAGTTTCGGTAGGTTGCTTGCTGCGAGCTACTTCTCGTTCCTCTAGCGCTTGAACCCTTACGTGCAGCGTCTGAATTTGGGTCTGCTCCACTTTTTTCCTCCTCTCCTGGCATTTGTAACCGCCTGCGTCCGGAAAACTAGCGTTCCACGGAATGGAGCCTGGCGTGCCTCGTCTCCGTCCAGGGTTCTAAGGATTCCCGAGGGCCATTGTGAGCTCATCGTTCTCTCTGTCTGGAATGAACGTCCCTTGCTGCGCTGCATCGATATAGTGCTGAAGCCTCTTGACTGGTATTTTCATTTGCTCGTCCGTCCAAAGGCACTTCCCTGATATAGGGTCCAAGGTTCCGCCAGCCCCGAAGAACTAAGTCCGGCAATGGTCTGGCCAGTTCATTGTCTCTAGTTCGATCCCTTTATCAAGCAGATCATTCTCAGCCTTGGCCCACTTAGGCTGGTCTTTGAGGTATCCACCTGACCTCGTGCAATGGTGAAGCTTCTTCTTCGCATCATTTTGCTTGTTTGTCGCCGACATCTTCTTACTTTTTCCCGATGTCTTGTGGGCCACAAATGCGGGCCAGTGATCTCTGATCTTCTCATATTTGCCGATGAATTCTGGTGTCTCTTCTTTGTCGACAAACCTTTTCAGCTCATTCTTCCACCTCCTGAATAGGTTTTCCATCTTCTTAAGAGCATGAGACTTGATTAATTGCTCCTTAACTGGCTTCTCCGGATCCTCCTCTGGTAGTAGGGTGAAATTTGCCTTCAGCTCAGTCCAAAGATCATCTTTCTGCATATCATTGACATAAGACACCTCAGGGTCTTCGTTCTTAGGCTTATACCATTGGTGGATGCTGATCGGGATCTTGTCCCTAACAAGAACCCCGCACTGAGCAGCAAATGCTTCCTTTGTTTGGATGGGTTCAATCGGTTGGCCGTCGCACGCGATTGCTGTGATCTGAAACCTTTCATACGAGCGCAACTTTTTCTTCAGGCCTCGTCTCTTTACCGAAGTTGTTCTCGATCCGGAGGGCTAGAAAAAGAAGAAAGACGAGAGTTAATTGATATGTGTACATATACCAAAATAATGAATGCATCAATTAGCTAGTCAGCATAGGCTTAACTAATATATATACCTGGCCAGACTCGGTTCGGTCACCGGAGCCGTCATCACGGTCTCCTTCTTGCACCGTTATTGGGTCACCGGAGCCGTCATCACGGTCTCCTTCTTGCACCGGCATTGGGTCAAAGGAGCCATCATAATCATAGCCTGCTTCTTCACACTGTCCTTCCAGACCATCGGTGTCCTTGAGAAACGAGAAGACGGCATCACTTCCTTGTGCGATTATGTCCCCCAACACCGCTTCTGTTGCTTCGTCTCGGGGGTTGTTGTCCATAGTTTCTACAAATATTTACAACATGGCAATGATTATTCAAACATGACAGATGGATATATTAGTGGCAAACGTAGAACTAGCTAGCTAATCACAATAAGGAATCATATTAGTGGCCTCGATGCTGCTTCTCTAGGGTTTGGGGTGGCCTCGACAATGCTTCAAGGGTTTGGGGTGGCCTCGAGAGAGTTTGTCGGGTAGAGGCGCGGCGGGAGGGGGTAGGAGACCGACATCGTTTTTTTCTAGGGTTTGGGTGTCCTCGAGAGTTTTGGTCGAGCGAGAGGGTCGGGGGGTGCTCCTGCGGTATAAGTTATCACAGTCGAGAGGGGGTATATATATCGATCGCCCCTCATGTCGAAGTTATCCGAGAGGGGGTAATATCGACAACAATGACAGACATACACGGGAAAATAATGTTATCGGCAAGGGGGTATATCGCCCCCCCCCCCACGTGTTGAAGTTATCAGGAGGGGGTTATATCGACAACGACGACATAGTACATGGGAAAATAATATTATCGGGGAGGGGGTACATCGACCCCCCCCTCGTGTTGAAGTTATCGGGACAGGTATATCGACGATGACACACCCGATAATACATAAGAAAACGAAGAAGAAATAAAAAGAGGAGAAGAAGAAAGGAATAGATGAGAAGATCGAAGAAAAAAACGAAGAAAAAAAAGAGGAGAAGAAGAAAGGAATAGAGGAGAAGAAGAAAAAAAATAGAATTCTATTTTTTTCTTCTTCTCCTCTATTCCTTTCTTCTTCTCCTCTTTTTTTTCTTCTTTTTTCCTCTTCTTATTTATTTCTCCTCTTCTTGCTCTCCTCTTCTTCTCCTTTCTTCCTCTTCTTATTTTCCTTTTTCCTCTCCTTCTTTTTCTTCTTCTTCCTTCTTTCTAGCTAGATATATAAAACTTTTCTAAAAATGTAACTTTTGCATATATAAAACTTTTTCTTCTTCTTCCTTCTTCCT
>NC_041382.1:718220986-718268689 GCF_002162155.2 Triticum dicoccoides | reverse complement strand
CGAGGTGGAGCAGGCCGACGGCGTCGGTGATGACGCGGTGGAGTAGGCTAATGGCGTCGGGGCAGGGCTCGGTGGCGACGACTAGGTGGAGCAGCCTGGTGGCGTCGGGGCAGGGATCGGCGGCGATGGCGACGAGGAGCAGAGTGGGGGCGTCGGGGCGGAGAAGAAGTGATTTTTGCAGAAACTGCTAAGTGGTTTCTTATATACACGAAGCATTGGTCCGGTTGGTGCCACCAACCGGGACCAATGGAACCCTTTAGTCCCGGTTGGTGCCGCCAACCGGGACCAAAGGTCAGTTGCCGAAAACTGACCTTTGGTCCCTTTAGGCGGCACCAACCGGGAATAAAGGTGGCCATCGGTCCCGGTTGGTGGCACCAACCGATACCAATTCCCCCCTTTAGTCACGGTTGGTGCCACCAATCGGGACCAAAGGCCTTGCGCTGCCCGCGGCCAAAAGTTTAGTCCCACCTCGCTAGTTGAGAGGGGCTCGGAGTGGTTTATAAGCCCCACTACGGCTGCCCTCTCGAGCTCCTCTCAAATGCATGCTTACGGGCCTAATGTCACACTATGCTGTCTGTGGGCCTATTGGGCCTTCTGCGGGCCTGAATCCTGGCCCAGCACTACAAGAAATATGTCAACTAGTGACTTTCTAACAGTGACCCTGGAAGAATTGGTCATAGATCTATGACCATTTGAGACAAAAGCTGTTCGGGGGGCTCCAAACCCTAAACCATTGCGACCATTTTGGTTAGAAAGGTCGTAATTTCCTTACAAGAAATGGTCATAAAGCAAACAACGCTAGTCCGCTGCCTTATTTCTAGTTGTTAACAACCAATATAGATGGTCATAGCCTTGTAAATTATGGTGGGTTGCGATCACTAGGTGCCATCTCATCAGTTTTGCCTATGTGTCATGTCCATGTGTCAATTTTTCCCCAGGTTGTGAAGCAACCTATATTTCTGTTATTCCAAAAATTCCCAAACAATTCTCATAAATTGTTTGGATCACATCTTCATCAAATATGTAAAAACCTTCCTTGCCTAGTTCAAAAATAATTCAACAATATTCATTTTCCTATTCTATTCAAAGCAGCACTTTGTGAAGGAAGTACCTGTTGGAAATATGCCCTAGAGGCAATAATAAATTGATTATTATTATATTTCCTTGTTCATGATAATCGTTTATTATCCATGCTAGAATTGTATTGATAGGAAACTCAGATACATGTGTGGATACATAGACAACACCATGTCCCTAGTAAGCCTCTAGTTGACTAGCTCGTTAATCAATAGATGGTTACGGTTTCCTGACCATGGACATTGGATGTCGTTGATAACGGGATCACATCATTAGGAGAATGATGTGATGGACAAGACCCAATCCTAAGCCTAGCACAAGATCATGTAGTTCGTATGCTAAAGCTTTTCTAATGTCAAGTATCATTTCCTTAGACCATGAGATTGTGCAACTCCCGGATACCGTAGGAGTGCTTTGGGTGTGCCAAACGTCACAACGTAACTGGGTGGCTATAAAGGTACACTACGGGTATCTTTGAAAGTGTCTGTTGGGTTGGCACGAATCGAGATTGGGATTTGTCACTCCGTGTAAACGGAGAGGTATCTCTGGGCCCACTCGGTAGGACATCATCATAATGTGCACAATGTGACCAAGGGGTTGATCACGGGATGATGTGTTACGGAACGAGTAAAGAGACTTGCCGGTAACGAGATTGAACAAGGTATCGGTATACCGACGATCGAATCTCGGGCAAGTACCATACCGCTAGACAAAGGGAATTGTATACGGGATTGATTGAGTCCTTGACATCGTGGTTCATCCGATGAGATCATCGTGGAACATGTGGGAGCCAACATGGGTATCCAGATCCCGCTGTTGGTTATTGACCGGAGAACATCTCGGTCATGACTACATGTCTCCCGAACCCGTAGGGTCTACACACTTAAGGTTCGATGACGCTAGGGTTATAAAGGAAGTTTGTATGTGGTTACCGAATGTTGTTCGGAGTCCCGGATGAGATCCCGGACGTCACGAGGAGTTCCGGAATGGTCCGGAGGTAAAGATTTATATATAGGAAGTCCTGTTTCGGCCATCGGGACAAGTTTCGGGGTCATCGGTATTGTACCGGGACCACCGGAAGGGTCCCGGGGGCCCACCGGGTGGGGCCACCTGCCCCGTGTTGGAAATATGCCCTAGAGGCAATAATAAATTGATTATTATTATATTTCCTTGTTCATGATAATCGTTTATTATCCATGCTAGAATTGTATTGATAGGAAACTCAGATACATGTGTGGATACATAGACAACACCATGTCCCTAGTAAGCCTCTAGTTGACTAGCTCGTTGATCAATAGATGGTTACGGTTTCCTGACCATGGACATTGGATGTCGTTGATAACAGGATCACATCATTAGGAGAATGATGTGATGGACAAGACCCAATCCTAAGCCTAGCACAAGATCATGTAGTTCGTATGCTAAAGCTTTTCTAATGTCAAGTATCATTTCCTTAGACCATGAGATTGTGCAACTCCCGGATACCGTAGGAGTGCTTTGGGTGTGCCAAACGTCACAACGTAACTGGGTGGCTATAAAGGTACACTACGGGTATCTCTGAAAGTGTCTGTTGGGTTGGCACGAATCGAGATTGGGATTTTGTCACTCCGTATAAACGGAGAGGTATCTCTGGGCCCACTCGGTAGGACATCATCATAATGTGCACAATGTGACCAAGGGGTTGATCACGGGATGATGTGTTACGGAACGAGTAAAGAGACTTGCCGGTAACGAGATTGAACAAGGTATCGGTATACCGACGATCGAATCTCGGGCAAGTACCATACCGCTAGACAAAGGGAATTGTATACGGGATTGATTGAGTCCTTGACATCGTGGTTCATCCGATGAGATCATCATGGAACATGTGGGAGCCAACATGGGTATCCAGATCCCGCTGTTGGTTATTGACCGGAGAACATCTCGGTCATGACTACATGTCTCCCGAACCCGTAGGGTCTACACACTTAAGGTTCGATGACGCTAGGGTTATAAAGGAAGCTTGTATGTGGTTACCGAATGTTGTTCGGAGTCCCGGATGAGATCCCGGATGTCACGAGGAGTTCCGAAATGGTCCGGAGGTAAAGATTTATATATAGGAAGTCCTGTTTCGGCCATCGGGACAAGTTTCGGGGTCATCGGTATTGTACCGGGACCACCGGAAGGGTCCCGGGGGCCCACCGGGTGGGGCCACCTGCCCCGGGGGGGCACATGGGCTGTAGGGGGTGCGCCTTGGCCTACATGGGCCAAGGGAACCAGCCCCTAGAGGCCCATGCGCCAAGATATAGGAAAAAGGGGAGAGTCCTAAAAGGGGAAGGCACCTCCGAGGTGCCTTGGGGAGGATGGACTCCTCCCCCCCTCTTAGCCGCACCCCTTCCTTGGAGTAAGGGGCAAGGCTGCGCCTCCCCCCTCTCCCCTGCCCCTATATATATTGGAGGGGAGGGAGGGCATCCATACCTGAGCCCTTGGCGCCTCCCTCCCTCCCGTGACACCTCCTCCTCTCCCGTAGGTGCTTGGCGAAGCCCTGCAGGATTGCCACGCTCCTCCATCACCACCACGCCGTTGTGCTGCTGCTGGATGGAGTCTTCCTCAACCTCTCCCTCTCTCCTTGCTGGATCAAGGCGTGGGAGACATCGTCGAGCTGTACGTGTGCTGAACGCGGAGGTGCCGTCCGTTCGGCACTAGGATCATCGGTGATCTGAATCACGACGAGTACGACTCCATCAACCCCATTCACTTGAACGCTTCCGCTTAGCGATCTACAAGGGTATGTAGATGCACTCTCTTTCTACTCGCTGCTGGTCTCTCCATAGAGAGATCTTGGTGATTCGTAGGAAAATTTTTTGAATTTCTGCTACGTTCCCCAACAGTGGCATCATGAGCTAGGTCTATTGCGTAGATTCTTTGCACGAGTAGAACACAAAGTAGTTGTGGGCGTCGATATTGTTCAATATGCTTGCCGTTACTAGTCTTATCTTGATTCGGCGGCATCGTGGGATGAAGCGGCCCGGACCAACCTTACACGTACGCTTACGTGAGACCGGTTCCACCGACAAACATGCACTAGTTGCATAAGGTGGCTGGCGGGTGTCTGTCTCTCCCACTTTAGTCGGATCGGATTCGATGAAAAGGGTCCTTATGAAGGGTAAATAGCAATTGGCATATCACGTTGTGGTTCATGCGTAGGTAAGAAACGTTCTTGCTAGAAACCCATAGCAGCCACGTAAAACATGCAAACAACAATTAGAGGACGTCTAACTTGTTTTTGCAGGGTATGCTATGTGATGTGATATGGCCAAAAAGGATGTGATGAATGATATATGTGATGTATGAGATTGATCATGTTCTTGTAATAGGAATCACGACTTGCATGTCGATGAGTATGACAACCGGCAGGAGCCATAGGAGTTGTCTTTATTTTTTTGTGACCTGCGTGTCAACTTAAACGTCATGTAATTACTTTACTTTATTGCTAACCGTTAGCCATAGTAGTAGAAGTAATAGTTGGCGAGGCAACTTCATGAAGACACGATGATGGAGATCATGGTGTCATGCCGGTGACGATGATGATCATGGAGCCCCGAAGATGGAGATCAAAAGGAGCAAAGTGATGATGGCCATATCATGTCACTATTTGATTGCATGTGATGTTTATCATGTTTATACATCTTATTTGCTTAGAACGACGGTAGTAAATAAGATGATCCCTTACAACAATTTCAAGAAGTGTTCTCCCCTAACTGTGCACCGTTGCGACAGTTCGTGTTTCGAAGCACCACGTGATGATCGGGTGTTAGATTCTAACGTTCACATACAACGGGTGTAAGACAGATTTACACACGCGAAACACTTAGGGTTAACTTGACGAGCCTAGCATGTACAGACATGGCCTCGGAACACGGAGACCGAAAGGTCGAACATGAGTCGTATAGAAGATACGATCAACATGAAGATGTTCACCGATGATGACTAGTCCGTCTCACGTGATGATCGGACATGGCCTAGTTTGACTCGGATCATGTAATCACTTAGATGAACTTAATTATCCTGAACATAGTCAAGAGGTTTTTGCAAATTATGTCGTAGCTCACGCTATAGTTCTACTGTTTAGATATGTTCCTAGAGAAAAAAAAATAGTTGAAAGTTGATAGTAGCGATTATGCGGACAGTAGAAAGCTTATGTCCTTAATGCACCGCTCAGTGTGCTGAACCCCAAACGTCGTCTGTGGATGTTGCGAACATCGGACATACACGTTTTGATAACTACGTGATAGTTCAGTTAAACGGTTTAGAGTTGAGGCACCAAAGACGTTTTTGAAACATCGCGAAACATATGAGATGTTTTGAGGGCTGAAATTGGGATTTCAGGCTCGTGCCCATGTCAAGAGGTATAAGACCTCCGATGACTTTCTTAACCTGCAAACTAAGGAGAAAAGCTCAATTGTTGAGCTTGTGCTCAGATTGTCTGAGTACAACAATCATTTGAATCGAGTGGGAGTTGATCTTCCAGATAAGACAGTGATGGTTCTCCAAAGTCATTGCCACCAAGCTGTTAGAACTTCGTGATGAACTATAACATATCAGGGATAGATATGATGATCCTTGAGGTATTCGCGATGTTTGACACCGCGAAAGTAGAAATCAAGAAGGAGCATCAATTGTTGATGGTTGGTGAAACCACTAGTTTCAAGAAGGGCAAGGGCAAGAAGGGATACTTCATGAAACGGCAAATCAGTTGCTGCTCTAGTGAAGAAACCCAAGGTAAAACCCAAACCCGAGACTAAGTCCTTCTGTAATAAGGGGAACAACCACTAGAGCAGAATTACCCTAGATACTTGGTAGATAAGAAGGCTGGCAAGGTCGATAGAAGTATATTGGATATACATTGTGTTAATGTGTACTTTGCTAGTACTCCTAGTAGCACCAGGGTATTAGATACCGGTTCGGTTGCTAAGTGTTAGTAACTCGAAACAAAAGGCTACGGAATAAACGGAGACTAGCTAAAGGTGAGCTGACGATATGTGTTGGAAGTTTTTCCAAGCTTGATATGATCAAGCATCGCACGCTCCCTCTACCAAAGAGATTGGTGTTAAACCTAAATAATTGTTATTTGGTGTTTGCGTTGAGCATAGACATGATTGGATTACGTCTATCGCAATACGGTTATTCATTTAAGGAGAATAATGGTTACTCTGTTTATTTGAATAATACCTTCAATGGTCTTACAGCTAAAATGAATGGTTTATTAAATCTCGATCGTAGTGATACACATGTTCATGCCAAAAGATAGTAATGATAGTACCACCTACTTGTGGCACTGCCACGTAAGTCATATCGGTATAAAAAGCATGAAGAAGCTCCATATTGATGGATCTTTGGGCTCACTCGTTTTTGAAAAGTTTGAGACATGCGAACCATGTCTATTGGTGTATATGCATGAAGAAACTCCATGCAAATGGACCATTTTGACTCACTTAATTTTGAATCACTTGGGACATGCAAATCATACCACATGGGCAAGATGACTGAAAAGCCTCGTTTTCAGTAAGATGGAACAAGATAGCAACTTGTTGGAAGTAACACATTTTGATGTGTGCAGTCCAATGAGTGCTGAGGCATGCAGTGAATATCGTTATGTTCTTACTTCACAGATGATTCGAGTAGATGTTGAGTATATTTACTTGATGAATCACGAGTCTAAATTATTGAAAGGTTCAAGTAATTTCAGTGTGAAGTTGAAAGATTGTCGTGACAAGAGGATAAAAGATCTATGATATGATCATAGAGATGAATATCTGAATCACGAGTTTGGCACAGAATTAAGACATTGTGGAAATTGTTTCACAACTGATACAGCCTGGAACACCATAGTGTGATGGTGTGTCCAAACGTCATAGTTGCACCCTATTGGATATGGTGCATACCATGATGTCTCTTATCGAGTTACCACTATCGTTCATGGGTTAGGCATTAGAGACAACCACATTCACTTTAAATAGGGCACCACATAATTTCGTTGAGACGACACCGTATAAACTATGGTTTGGAGAAACCTAAGTTGCCGTTTCTTGAAAGTTTGGGGCTGCGACGCTTATGTGAAAAGGTTTCAGGTTGATAAGCTCGAACCCAAAGCAGATAAAATGCATCTTCATAGGACACCCAAAAACAGTTGGGTATACCTCCTAATTCAGATCCGAAAGCAATAGGGATTGTTTCTTGAATCGGGTCCTTTTGCGAGGAAAGGTTTCTCTCGAAAAGTTGAGTGGGAGGATGGTGGAGACTTGATGAGGTTATTGAACCGTCACTTCAACAAGTGTGTAGCAGGGCACAGGAAGTTGTTCCTGTGGCACGTACACCAACTGAAGTGGAAGCTTATGATAGTGATCATGAAACTTCGGATCGAGTCACTACCAAACCTCGTGGGATGACAAGGATGCGTACTACTTCAGAGTGGTACGTAATCCTGTCTTGGAAGTCATGTTGCTAGACAACAATGAACCTACGAGCTATGGAGAAGCGATGGTGGGCCCGGATTCCGATAAATGGCTCAAGGCCATAAAACCCGAGAGAGGATCCATGTATGAAAACAAAGTGTAGACTTTGGAAGAACTACTTGATGGTCGTAAGGCTGTTAGGTACATATGGATTTTGAAAGGAAGACAGACAATGATGGTAAGTGTCACCATTGAGAAAGCTCGACCTGTCGTTAAGATGTTTTTCGACAAGTTCAAGGAGTTGACTACGATGAGACTTTCTCACTCGTAGCGATGCTAAGAGTCTGTTGGAATTATATTAGCAATTACTGCATTATTTATGAAATCTTGCAGATAGGATGTCAAAACATTGTTTCCTCGACGATTCTTGAGGAAAGGTTGTATGTGATACAACCGGAAGGTTTTGTCTATCCTGAAATATGCTAATAAGTATGCAAAGCTCCAGCAATCCTTCTGAGGACTGGAGTGAGCATCTCGGAGTTGGAATGTATGCTTTGATGATGATCAAAGATTTTGGGTGTATACAAAGTTTATGAGAAACTTGTATTTCCAAAGAAGTGAGTGGGAGCACTATAGAATTTCTGATGAGTATATGTTGTTGACATATTAATGATCAGAAATGACGTAGAATTTCTGGAAAGCATAAAGGGTTATTTGGAAAGTGTTTTCAATGGAAAACCTGGATTAAGCTACTTGAACATTGAGCATCAAGATCTATAAGGATAGATCAAAACGCTTAATAGTACTTTCAAATGAGCACATGCCTTGACGTGATCTTGAAGGTGTTCAAGATGGATCAGTCAAAGAAGGAGTTCTTGCCTGAGTTGTAAGGTATGAAGTTAAGACTTAATGCTCGACCATGGCAGAATAGAGAGAAAGGAACGAAGGTCGTCCCCTATGCTTAAGACATAGGCTCTACAGTATGCTATGCTGTGTACCGCACCTGAAGTGTGCTTTACCATGAGTCAGTCAAGGGGTACAAGAGTGATCCAAGAATGGATCACAGGACAGCGGTCAAAGTTATCCTTAGTAACTAGTGGACTAAGGAATTTTCTCAATTATGGAGGTGGTAAAAGAGTTCGTCGTAAAGGGTTACGTCGATGCAAGCTTAACACATATCCGGATAGCTCTGAGTAGAGATACCGGATACGTATAATGGAGCAAGAATTTAGAATAGCTCCAAGTAGAACAGTTATTTGGAATAGCTCCAAATAGAATGTGGTAGCTGCATCTAGGAGATGACATAGAGATTTGTAAAGCACACACGGATCTGAAAGGTTCAGACCCGTTGACTATAACCTCTCTCACAAGCATAACATGATCAAACCCAGAACTCATCGAGTTTTAATCACATGGTAAATGTGAACTAGATTATTGACTCTAGTAAACTCTTTGGGTGTTAGTCACATGGGGATGTGACCTTGAGTGTTAATCACATATCGATGTGAACTAGATTATTGACTCTAGTGCAAGTGGGAGACTGTTGGAAATATGCCCTAGAGGCAATAATAAATTGATTATTATTATATTTCCTTGTTCATGATAATCGTTTATTATCCATGCTAGAATTGTATTGATAGGAAACTCAGATACATGTCTGGATACATAGACAACACCATGTCCCTAGTAAGCCTCTAGTTGACTAGCTCGTTAATCAATAGATGGTTACGGTTTCCTGACCATGGACATTGGATGTCGTTCATAATGGGATCACATCATTAGGAGAATGATGTGATGGACAAGACCCAATCCTAAGCCTAGCACAAGATCATGTAGTTCGTATGCTAAAGCTTTTCTAATGTCAAGTATCATTTCCTTAGACCATGAGATTGTGCAACTCCCGGATACCGTAGGAGTGATTTGGGTGTGCCAAACGTCACAACGTAACTGGGTGGCTATAAAGGTACACTACGGGTATCTCTGAAAGTGTCTGTTGGGTTGGCACGAATCGAGATTTGGATTTGTCACTCCGTGTAAACAGAGAGGTATCTCAGGGCCCACTCGGTAGGACATCATCATAATGTGCACAATGTGACCAAGGGGTTGATCACGGGATGATGTGTTACGGAACGAGTAAAGAGACTTGCCGGTAACGAGATTGAACAAGGTATCGGTATACCGACGATCGAATCTCGGGCAAGTACCATACCGCTAGACAAAGGGAATTGTATACGGGATTGATTGAGTCCTTGACATCGTGGTTCATCCGATGAGATCATTGTGGAACATGTGGGAGCCAACATGGGTATCCAGATCCCGCTGTTGGTTATTGACCGGAGAACATCTCGGTCATGACTACATGTCTCCCGAACCCGTAGGGTCTACACACTTAAGGTTCGATGATGCTAGGGTTATAAAGGAAGCTTGTATGTGGTTACCGAATGTTGTTCGGAGTCCCAGATGAGATCCCGGACGTCACGAGGAGTTCCGGAATGGTCCGGAGGTAAAGATTTATATATAGGAAGTCCTGTTTCGGCCATCGGGATAAGTTTCGGGGTCATCGGTATTGTACCGGGACCACCGGAAGGGTCCCGGGGGCCCACCGGGTGGGGCCACCTGCCCCGGGGGGCCACATGGGCTGTAGGGGGTGCGCCTTGGCCTACATGGGCCAAGGGCACCAGCCCCTAGAGGCCCATACACAAAGATATAGGAAAAAGGGGAGAGTCCTAAAAGGGGAAGGCACCTCCGAGGTGCCTTGGGGAGGATGGACTCCTCCCCCCCTCTTAGCCGCACCCCTTCCTTGGAGGAAGGGGCAAGGCTGCGCCTCCCCCCTCTCCCCTGCCCCTATATATATTGGAGGGGAGGGAGGGCATCCATACCTGAGCCCTTGGCGCCTCCCTCCCTCCCGTGACACCTCCTCCTCTCCCGTAGGTGCTTGGCGAAGCCCTGCAGGATTGCCACGCTCCTCCATCACCACCACGCCGTTGTGCTGCTGCTGGATGGAGTCTTCCTCAACCTCTCCCTCTCTCCTTGCTGGATCAAGGCGTGGGAGACATCGTCGAGCTGTACGTGTGTTGAACGCGGAGGTGCCGTCCGTTCGGCACTAGGATCATCGGTGATCTGAATCACGACGAGTACGACTCCATCAACCCCGTTCACTTGAACGCTTCCGCTTAGCGATCTACAAGGGTATGTAGATGCACTCTCTTTCTACTCGTTGCTGGTCTCTCCGTAGATAGATCTTGGTGATTCGTAGGAAAAAAATTTGAATTTCTGCTACGTTCCCCAACAGTACCACTTTGGCATGTCCAAATAGTATCCATTTTCTACAGTGCTTTCCTATGCCCAAATAACCATCCTCCACCAAATTTCAGCTCAATCCATTCATTATTTTGAGCCCAGCTTCAACATTCCTATTTATGTCCACTGTGGTACTTTGCAAAGCAAGTACCACCTAGGCTCGTCCTTTTGAGCTGAAAATTTATGAAGATGGTCTTATTAGTTACTAATCATCCTCAGCCAAAACTCACGCCCATTAGCCATGTACATTTCCCGTACCTCTAATCAAACACTTGGCTGTTAATTCATGTTTGAGCATCGATCTGTCACCTCGTGAGAATCTTATGTTGTAATTTTCTTCCTAGCACCTACCTGGGGAGTGACCAACCCACTAGACATTCCTAGTCCGCCCAGAACACATTGCAACGTCACGGTCACGCGGTGACCACGCGGCGGGCATGCGAGTTTACGCACTCTAGAGTTGGGGCCCTCGGCCACCGCCCAAACCACGACGTATCGCCACCAAACCATGTATTTATGATTAAATAGGTACTTATGTAACTAGAAATGATTTTTGGAAAATATAAATACCAAACTATGAGGCAGCTGCAGTTCAAATTTGACCCGCTTCCAACTAAATCAGTGGAAATTTGTCTTTTTCGCGAGAGGTGGATCAAAACATTTTACACCCAACAATTTTGTCAATTGTGCATTAAATATGTCCTAGTATTTTATAAAATTGATTTGGTCCAATTTTGCAACAATTATTTGGGAGGTCCTTCACAAAAAAACCTCCTTTTGGGCACTCGAAAAATGGAACATGGTTTTTTCGTCCAAAGAAAATGAAAACTTCCTTAGGCAACATTGTTTGCCATTCCAATATGCACCCTTTTGCGCAATATGAGATCATTTGAACAAACTATGCCATGAATGTGGCCATAAGATTGATCATTTGGCGTGAAAGCCATTGATCTCCACACGTGATAGCTCGTTTCTGAGAACACTTTTTTTAAAATAATTGCCGTATTACAAGTTTGTTATTTTTCCTGGGAACTTGGCCACATATAATGACACAATGCGAAGATTTCCAATTTTTTGATTTTTTTTTGAATTTTTTATGCCCGTTTCAAAATGCGGTCAAAACGGTGGGAATGACCGTTCCTAGCTAGTGGTTGAATCTTCGAATTTTTTTGGTGTTTCTATGATTAAATAGGTACTTATGTACCTATGAATGATTTTGGAAAAAATAAATTGCAAACTATGAGGCAGCTGCAGTTCAAATTTAACCCGCTTCCAACCGAATCGGCGGAAATTTGTCTTTTTCACGAGAGGTGGATCAAAAAAATTTACATCCAACAATTTTGTCAATTGTGCATTAAATATGTCCTAGTATTTTAGAAAATTGATTTGGTCCAATTTTGCAACAATTATTTGGGAGGTCCTTCACGAAAAACCTCCTTTTGGCACTTGAAAATTAGAAAATGGTTTTTTCGTCCAAAGAAAAATGAAAACTTCCTTAGGAAACATTGTTTGCCATTCCAATATGCACCCTTGTGCATAATATCAGATCATTTGAACAAACTATGCCATAAATGTGGCAATAAGATTGATCATTTGGCTTGAAAGCCATTGATCTCCACACGTGATAGCTCGTTTCTGAGAACATTTTTTTAAATAATTGTCATATTACAAGTTTGTTATTTTTCCTGTGAACTTGGCCACATATAATGACACAATGTGAAGGTTTCCCAATTTTTTGATTTTTTTCGAATTTTTTATGCCCGTTTCAAAATGCGGTCAAGATGGCGGGAATGACCGTTCCTAGCTAGTGGTTGAATCTTAGAATTTTTTTGGTGTTTCTCTGATTAAATAAGTACTTATGTACCTAGAAATGATTTTTGGAAAAAATAAATAGCAAACTATGAGACAGCTGCAGTTCAAATTTGACCCGCTTCCAACTAAATCGGCGAAAATTTGTCTTTTTCACGAGAGGTGGATCAAAACTTTTTACACCCAACCATTTTGTCAATTGTGCATTAAATATGTCCTACTATTTTAGAAAATTGATTTGGTACAATTTTGCAACAATTATTTGGGAGGTCCTTCACAAAAAAACATCCTTTTGGGCACTCGAAAAATGGGAAATGGTTTCTTCGTCCAAAAAAATGAAAACTTCCTTAGGCAACATTGTTTGCCATTTCAATATGCACCCTTGTGCACAATATGAGATCATTTGAACAACCTATGCCATGAATGTGGCCATAAGATTGATCATTTCGCTTGAAAGCCATTGATCTCCACACATGATAGCTCATTTTTTAGAACACTTTTAAAAAATAATTGTCGTATTACAATTTTGTTATTTTTCCTGGGAACTTGGCCATATATAATGACACAATGTGAATGTTTCCCAATTTTTTGATTTTTTTTGAATTTTTTATTCCCGTTTCAAAATGCGGTCAAAACGGCGGGAATGACCGTTCCTAGCTAGTGGTTGAATCTTGGATTTTTTTGGTATTTCTCTTATTGAATCGATACTTATGCACCTAGAAATGATTTTTGGAAAAAATAAAGAGCAAACTATAAGGCAGTTGCAGTTCAAATTTGACCTGTTTCCAGCTGAATCGGCGGAAATTTGTCTTTTTCACCAGAGGTGGATCAAAACTTTTTACACCCAACCATTTAGTCAATTGTGCATTAAATATGTCCTAGTATTTTAGAAAATTTATTTGGTACAATTTTGCAACAAATATATTATAGGTTCTTCACAAAAAAACTTATTTTGGGCACTCGAAAAATGGAAAATTTATTTTTTCGTCCAAAGAAAATGAAAACTCTCTTTGTCAATATTGTTTGCAAATCCACGATATAAACTTGTGCAAAATATGATATCATTTGAACAAATATTTGATAGGACTTTCACAAAAAACTCATTTTGAGCACTGAAAAAATGGAATGAAATTTTTTATCTTGAATCGGTCATAACTAATTTATATGGTCATAAAGTCATTAAATGGTTTGCTGCGTTCTGATTGGACCATGAGCATATCACGCGGATCACACATCACACACACACACACACACACACACACACACACACACACACACACACCACCCCCCCTCCCCCAAGGTCGATGGCGATCCGGGCCGACCCGAGCGGTGCGGGAGAGCGGCAATTCGGCGGAGAAACCTCGGCGACCAGAACGATGGTGCAGGTAAGCTTCGCCCCGCTCGCGTCTTCCCCCACTAGCATGTGCTCTCTCCCGCCACCCTCACCCCATCCCGTCCCTCCTCCCTCTCCTCCATGTCGCCTCTCTCCTCTAAACCCCTAGAACAACAACGCCAGAAATCCTAACTCTTTCCCTCCCATTATCGCAGGTTGACTCCGGTCCGGCGTGGTGAATCTGCAGCGGCGGTCAGATCAAGGCTTGGTAACAGAAATACGTACCATCCATCTGTTGTCATTTTCTTTTGACTACTAGATCTGCCCCTGCTCCGGGCGCACGCACACAACCTGTTCGACTACTAGATTCGTCTCAGCATAAGTCACGTATCACCAAACTATGTCAAAAATGAGTACATGTATATGTGTTAAAATTCCCGCAGATTCAAATGTAAAGTGTGGTCTCTGTTTGCTGAAGTATCCTTTGAGGTGTAATGGTTCCACCAGAGATTAGCTACGCCAGCATCTCCGTAAAGCAACTAGTATTATGGAATGTGGTAGCCATGGAGGTGATTGCTCATTGATGTACATCACTAGCTTCTACGTACTGAAAGACTACATTAAAATTGTTAACTGGTTCAAGATTAAACTGAACCACTGCAGCTACCTTAGTTAGATAATCTGGCTGAAATAAGAACTCAAATCCTTGGTAGTCTGGGAGATGTATCTGTTAAAGGTTGAGATTACATAATTCAGGCTTACATAGTTCAGATGGTTTTACCTTAGCTTGTTTGAACCAAGAAACAGAGAAACATGGGTAACTGTCAACTCAAGGATTTGAATTTATTTGGCAGGCACCAATTGGCAGTGAGAGGCAGAAGGGGAATGCTGACACCGTGTTCCATGCTCCTTCAGACATGGAGTCCAGGCGCGCACAGCTCCGTCGCCCCGCGCGCTCCATTGGAGGAGCCCCCGCCCCGCGCGTGGCCGCCTTGGAGTTGGAGCGCTTCCTGCCCCATGCCCCTTGTCTGCTCTGGCGCCTGGTTCCTCCTGGCCGCGATGATGCCCGAGGCTGGCCGCTACACCCACAAGAAGGATGACGGCATCTGCAACAGTGAGCTATAGGGTTTTGCTTGCTCGCTTGCTTACTTTGCTGCCTGTCTATAACCTGGTCGATTTTGTTTTCTGCTACCATTCTTAGTGTCATGAAAATGGAGATGCATGTCTAACTGCTTCACATGCTTAATCTAATTTAATGTGTAAAATGGCAGGCAAATGCTGCTGCAAAGATATTAGTAGTATATGTGCATGCATTTGACAATATGATTTCAAATGTGTGTTTGAACATTAACCATACAGATCATGGTACTGTTAATTTGGTGCAGTTGAATGAGTGCTTGGTGCTGATATTTTGTTAAATGAGCATTATTTTGTCTTATAATAGATTCGTTTGCACTATTTTGGTTAATCAAAGTCCCACAATCATATGTGATTTAATTGACTGAGATGTTGTAGTAGACTTTGTTGCTAGCTATTTAAGATCACTTAAGATGAATGGTTTTGATTGTTGAACTGAAAGCTTGATTTGTTCTGGTGGAGGGTGGCTTTGTGAAGGATGGGGAGGTGGGAGAAGAAGAACTATGAAGGTAAACAATCTAACACTGCTGCTCACAATCTGAGGCTTGTTTATTTCTGCACTGAACTGAAGCTTGTGTTTATAAGTGTAGCTTGTGTTATACTCTTTATTGAATGACGAGTGCGGCGATGAGTCCGACCAGGGCGCGCTGGCAGAGGAGGCAGAAATAGTGAGGAAATAGTGAGGATGAAGAGGTGAATGGTGTTGATTGTTGAACTGAAAGCTTGATTTGTTCATGTGGAGGGCGGCTTTGTGAAGGATGGGGAGGTGGGAGAAGAAGAACTCTGAAGGTAAACAATCTAACACTACTGCTCACAATTTGAGGCTTGTTTATTTCTGCACTGAACTGAAGCTTGTGTTTATAAGTGTAGCTTGTGTTATACTCTTTACTGAACGCTCTGTGCCAGGATCCCATGAGTAACAAGTTTGATTCTTAATCCTATTTGTAATTATACTTTGACTGTACTGAAGCTTGTTTCTGATTGTAGGCATATGGTACTGAACTATAGTACTGAACTGCACTATAGTAACAAGAGTAGCTTGTTTTAATGCTTGTTGCTGCTACAAAACTACCCTTCAAGATGAAATTAGTTTGCTGGTGTTTACTCTCTACTAATGAGATATTAGTAAAGCTGTCATTGGTGGTTCAATTCTGAATATATACTGATATATGAATTCTGAATATTACTTTGTTCTAAAGAGATGTGTACTGAACTGAAGATTGTAGGCATTGATATATACTTTGTCTTTGCCTTTGTGCTCTGCTCGAACCTGGCCAATTTGGTTGAATTGTCTCTGGGGCCTGTACATGGGCGTGTGATCCAAGTAGGGCTAATGTGTTGATGCTACTGATCTCTCAGCTGTACCACTATGCATTGCCGTTGCTTAGGCAGCATGCTACAGGCAAATCACAACAACTTGAAATTTGAGCCGCGTTGTAGTTGTGCCGTGGCTGCTGTTTATATGCTGCATCCTTTTGTTATGAGTATCAAAACCAATCAATAGATGTGTGAAACTGTTTATTCGGTAGCTTCTCGTAGAGCGAGGGGAATTGTCCAGATCCACACAGGCAAATCAGAGTGCCTCTCTGCTAGAATATGTCTGTTGATAAACGAGTTGGCACAAGCGTTCAAAGCCAATGTTTCTTGGGGTAGTAATGTAGAACATATAAAAAAGGCATCTACCCTGCACCCAGATTCATGCGAGAGATTTCTAATAAGGGCAGTAATGTAGTGTGATTCAGTAAAACCAGTAAATAAATAGCACTGGGGTTTCTAGACTTATCGTGCATATACAACATATTTATGGACTTATCGAGCTATTGTAATATGAATGTATATTAGGACTGTATTGAACCCTTCCATGTTTCTGGAATCATGAAAATAAACTACATGCGATATACTCAAATAACACTCGGGTTTGGGACTATTTTATGGTGTTGTGGGTATACTTTGTGATTTAAAGTTACTAATCTATGGTCTGGTGTCATATCATGGTCTGATATTTTTTGTTTGACTCTTTCTCCATTGCGAGGAAAGCGGTGAGTACATGTCGATGATGTCTACTTGCTTGGCTGCTATGGTGATGCATGCACCGGTGAAGCATGCACACATGCAAGGCTGGCCCCATGTCTTCCTTGGCTACGAACATCATCTACAGGTACAGCATTGTCCCACATCTCTGTGTTGTTTTGCTCGTTCTTCTCCTTGTATCCGAGAAAATTGGCGCTTAATCTGCTATTGATTACAGTCTTTGTTCGTTAATACCAAGTCTAAATTGTTCCTTTCATTTTCCTGTTACTCGGGCTAGCAGTATGACCGGATGCGAGGACCTGCTCACTGACCAGGACAATCTATGAGCTCCCAGCGCCTCTGATACAAGGTGCGTTAGGGCCAACCTCTTCCGGAAGAAGGCCACACTTGTAGCCCCTCTGGATCAAAATTGGTATCTCTTCCTGCCTCTCCTTTTGGATTCACATGATTTTGCCTCATGGATTGATGGATGTGTCTGTAATTGTAAAGTCTGGTCCTCATTTACTTTCTATAATTTATTGCATGCTTGATGAGGCTATGTCAAGTGTCTAAATTTTGAATGCATGCGCTAAGGCATTTTTGAGCACTTCGCATTGATTGGGCGTTTAGCTCCTGTAATGTTCTTGAAGTTCATTGTTATATACTTCTTGTTGTAGGATGGCAAGTTGTCGCAGCTGGAGCAAGTCTCACAAGAGAGAGCAATGAAGTCCATTGTACTCTCTTGTTATATACTTCTTGTTGTAGGATGGCAAGTTGTAGGATGTGCCATAATTGTCTTATTGCATATTCCCTCTGTTCCTTCTATATTCCTGTGTAAGGTAATGTATTCCTAAGATGATTTGTCATGTAAACCTGATGTGATGCGATGGATGACTTGAATTTCAAATGGAGTTTTCCTGATTTGAATATGAAATAATGTTGGATGTACGTGTGTGTAACTAGGCTAGAGGCTGGTCCAAAAGGCTGAGATCTAATACCGGACAAATAATTGGGCTGAAGAAGGCCACACCCCAACAAGCATTGGACCGTTTAAAAAATGAAAAAAAATCTCAAAAAATAAAAAAGGAAATAGATCGCAAAAAGGATCAGGCCCAAAAAAATGGAAGAAGCTCATGAAAGCCGAATTGTTGGGCCAGGCACATGTAGCTATTCAAAGCATAGGAAAAAAACAACAAATGGGCTGAATTATTGGGCTCGGCCCATGTAAAACACCTAATTGGACCGGGCTGAATCTTATCAATAACCTTTTCAATTGGTCGCAATTTTGCCATGTCAGGTTACCACGTCAGGTCCGACGTGGGCTGGGCAAAGAGCTAGCGACCAAAACAGAAGGTCATGGAATCAACGACCTTTTATTTTGGTCATGGAATTCCACGACCTTCTCACAAAGAAGGTCGTTAATTTCAGTTTACGACTGCCAGCTTTTGACCATCTGTTTTTTATCAAAAAAAGGTCGCAAATGAAAATCAATGACCTTTCAGGGACCAATAGTGAGGGTCACAAGTTGACATATTTCTTGTAGTGCAGGTTGGGTTTCTAGTCGTATTCAGGCCTGGTGGCCCAATAGGTGGCAGTTTTTTTTCCAGTATTTTTGTTTTGTTTTTTGCATTATATATTTTCTTTTGTTTTTTGCTTTATTTTTTAATTCTTTTTGCTTTTAGGTCAGAAAAATTATATACTTTCTGTTAGTGCCATTAGTTTTCAAATTTGAATTCTTTGAAATTTGTGTGAATCACAAGTTTGTGATTAACTTTACTACAAAAATAGTTTTTTTCCATTTTTTATTTTGTTTTTTGCATTATTTATTTTCTTTTATTTTTTGCTTTATTTTTAATTCCTTTTTCTTTTAGGTCAGCAAAATTATAAACTTTCTGTTAGTGCCATTAGTTTTTAGAAAAATTATAAACTTTCTGTTAGTGCCATTAGTTTTCAAATTTGAATAGTTAAAATTTGAATTCTTTGAAATTTGTGTGAATCACAAGTTTATGATTAACTTTACTATAAAAATATTTTTTTTAGTTTTTTTAGTTTTTTGCATTATTTATTTTCTTTTGTTTTTTGCTTTAATTTTTAATTCTTTTTGCTTTTAGGTCAGCAAAATTATAATCTTTCTAATCTTCAAGCGCATTGCATCCATCTTGATCTTGTGATCATCGACGACATCCGCAACATGCAACTCCAATATCATCTTCTCCTCCTCAATTTTTTTTCTTTTTTCCTTCAAGAAATTGTTTTCTTCTTCAACTAAATTTAACCTCTCGACAATAGGGTCGGTTGGAATTTCCGGTTCACATACCTCCTAGATAAATAAAATCTATGTCACGTTGGTCGGCATAATTTTCATAAACAATAAATGAACCAATAGTTATAAAGATAATATATATCACATCCGAATCATGGATAGGACGAGGGCCGACGGGGGCGGATACCAAAACCATCGCACTATATAATAACAAGCAATAAAATAGTAAGAAAATTCGACAAGTATCTATCTAAAGTAAGAATTTTTTTCTTTCAGAAAGAAGATAAGAACAAGAGGCTCACCATGGTGGTGTTGGCGACGAGATCGGCACGAGCGATCGACGGCGGTGAAGACGGGAATGGGACGTGACGGGCCGCTAAACCTAGACAAATCTCGAGGAAAATGGAGTTTTGAGGTCGAGCTTCGAGAGGAGAAAGCTTAACTAGTGTGGCTTGGGCATTTCATCGAACACCTCATGTGCATAGGAGGTGAGCTAGAGCACCACAAAGCCCTCCCCTCGCCGGCCAGAGAAAAACAGAGCACTGGAGTGCTCTGCTCGCGGGCGAGGGGTATATATAGGCACCTCATTGGTCCCGGTTCATGGCATGAACCGAGACTAAAGGGCAGCCATTCGTCCCGGTTCAAGCCACCAACCGGGACCAATGGTGGAGGGCCAAGAGCCAGGCCCATTGGTCCCGGTTCGTCCCAACAACCGGGACCAAAAGGTCCAGACGAACCGGGACCAATGGCCCATGTGGCCCGGCCGGCCCCCTGGGCTCATGAACAGGGACCAATGCCCCATGGGTCCCGGTTCTGGACTGAACTGGGACTAATGGGCTGACCCGGCCTGAACCAATGCCCCTTTTTCTACTAGTGCTCGCAGCACTGCTTAGTGCACCCAGGGCCGTCGACAAGGGTGGCCTAGGTGGGCGACTACACAGGGGCCTGTAAAATCTGGGGGCCCCAGATCGCACTAATCTAAAGCTAATTATGTGGCACGTCTTGTATGATCTTAGCGCCCAGCAATTTTATATTTTTTTCCTTCTCTGCGCACGATCCCGCAGTCTGCTTGATTATCTCTCGTGCATGCACGGGATTCCTTTTTCATCTCACGCCAGCAGTTTTTCCAAGAGCAACCGCCTAATCCATTTGCCATTTATTTCCGGATCTGCTGGCTTGCATGTAATTGCATGCATGAAGATTAGGGAGGAAAGGAAATCATCGGGGAGGAAGGAGATCCCTCCATCCGTGGGGACTTTTTTTTAGATAAAAGTCCTTGGCCCGACTTTATAAATAAAGCCACACGGCAGCGTCACAGACCCGAACACCCAAACAGATAGCAAGAACCGTGAATCCATCGACCAAAAGCCTAGAGCAGGCGAAAGAAGTTCCTGAGCGATACATGGCACCCTGCCATACACGGCGCGCATGCCGGAGGGGAGAGACGACTACGACCAAACCGATAAAACCACCACAACAGAGATCAGACGTTAGTACCCAGCCCGGAGAAGAAGGATGCCGAAGCCCGAATTTTGCCGATGAGCACATCTAGGGCATCCCGATCATCTTCTTTAGTCAATAATCTCCACTGATGCAATATGATACAAGATTTGAAAAGAACATCAGCAGGTTTAGATGGAAAGATATGCTCGATAGTAAATTTGTTCTTAGTAGTCCAAAGAGACCAACATAAGGCACCCAAGCCAACCCAGAACACCCTCTTGGTGACCCCAGCCACAACCTTGGCTAGGGTTCTAACCTCAGAGAAGGACAAGGGATTCCAAGAGACCTGAAGCCAAGATCTGACGCAACTCCAAACGAACTTAGCCAGGACACACTGGAAAAAGATGTGGTCCGTGTTTTCCAAAGCACCACAAAGGTGACAGAATTCTGATCCCGGACCATTGCGCTTGCGAATCTGATCAGCCGCAGGAAGGAGGCCTCTGAAGGCTTTCCAAAGAAATATCTTAATCTTAGGAGGCACTTTGGACTTCCAGATGTTAGAAAATCTATTCGAGGGGGTACCTCCGATAAGCCTAGAGTAAAGAGACTTGACCGAAAACCTGCCAGAAGATGAATGAGGCCAAACTACAGAATCCGGTGCCTCCGAGAGCATAGGGAAGAGGGCAGAAAGATTTTGCCAATCCTCCAACTCTTCAGGAGACAGGGAGCGGCGAAAAGCCAGGTCCCAGTTATTATCCGCCACCTCCGCGATGGAGATGTCTGGCTTAGGACAATAAGAAAACAAAACCGGGAATTGAGTAGCCAGAGGAGCATCTCCACACCACCAATCCTGCCAAAAATGAAAAGACCTACCATTTCCCACGATAAATTTAACATGCTCCAAAAAAATTGGTCTGACTTTGACAAGGTTCTTCCAGAATTGAGACCCTCGTCTAGCAGAAGCAAACAGGGGGCTAGATTGAGGGAAATACTTGGCCTTGAGGATAGAATACCAAAGAGAGTCAGCCCCAGTAGTCATAATTTTCCACCACCATTTAATTAATAAGCATTTGTTCATCACCAACGTATTAATAATGCCTAACCCCCCAAGGTTCTTACGCCGACACATAAGTTGCCACTTGACTAATCTATATTTCTGCTTATTATCCGCCGCATTCCAATAGAAGGCACCCCTGTGTTTGTCAAAGCCAGCGTGAATACCAGCCGAAAGGAGATAGAAACCCATAAGGAACATAGGAAGGGATGAGAGACAGGAGTTGATTAAGGCCACCTTGCGAGCGTTAGTATTGTATCTACCACGCCATGGAAGGACCCTGTTCCCCACTTTAGCGACAGCCGGGGCAAAATCCTTAGCAAGAAGTTTAAAAGGAGAAATTGGGAGGCCTAGATATTTGAATGTAAAGGAACCTAAAGAGCAGTTAAGAAGCCTGGCCACACGCAGGGCTTTCGCATCATTCACACCAGTAACTAGCACCTCACTCTTGGAAAAGTTAATCTTCAAGCCAGACACCGCTTCAAAGCATAGAAGGATGAATTTCAAATTGGCAATACACGCATCATCCAGTTCAACCATAATGATCGTATCGTCGGCATACTGAAGGTGAGAAACCCCTTCCGGAAGGAGATGAGAGACCACCGGACTAATGTGACCACATTGAGTCGCCCTCGTGAGAATACAGGAAAAGGCATCGGCCACAAAATTGAAAAGGACAGGGGAAGCAGGATCCCCTTGACGAAGCCCCCTGCCATTGGCAAAAAAATTACTAATATGCCCATTCACCGAAACGGCGGTGTGGTCCCCAGTGACCAACTGCATGATACGATGCACGTAAGCTCCATCAAAACCTTTCGTGAGCAAGACCTGCTTAAGAAAATACCAACTGACCGAGTCGTATGCTTTCTCAAAGTCTAACTTAAGAATAACCGCTTTAGAGCCCCGAGAATGCAGGTCATGCACAATTTCGTGCAAAGAGAGGATACCATCTAAAATAAAATGACCCTTAATGAAAGCAGATTGGAAGGGACTAATAACTCTATGAGCAACCGGAGAAAGGCGGTTAGTGAAGCCCTTAGCCGGGAATTTGGCAAAATTATTAATCAGAGCAATAGGACGAAATTGAGAGATTAGTTTAGCCCCCTTGACCTTGGGAATCAGAGTAATGACGGCGTAGTTCAAGCGGGAAATATCGATATAGCCAAGACAAAAGCCCTGTATGACACTGCAAACCAGGTGCTTTAACTGAGGCCAGAATTTTCGAAAAAAAGGAATAGAAAAGTCGTCAGGCCCAGAAGCCGCATTCGGGTTAGCGGAGTTAACTATGTCCCAGATTTCCTGATCAGAAAGGGGGATCATCAATGCGGCGTTGTCCTCGGCCGAAACTTTTAAACCCATGTTCTAGAGAGAAGGGGAGATCGAGAGGCCCAAAGGAGGTTTCGCCTCAAGCAGAGTAGAGAAGAAGCCCCGCACGTGATTCATAATAACAGATTGGTCCGAAGACCGCACCCCATTGATGATCAGATTGTTGATACCACAACGCCTCCTCCGACCGTTCGCAATGGCAAAAAATATGCAGTGGGGGAATCGCCCTTTAGCGTCCAATTAAGCGTGCCCCGCTGGCGCCAATACACCTCAGCCTGATGGTGCAACTACAGTAAGGCAGCCTCGAGGTTATACCTCATAGACCACCCATCCTCGGAAAGACCAGCAGAGTCAGCAGTCGAGTCTAGTGCCAAGATTTGGGTCTCGAGGAAATCTTTGGAGCGGCGCTCCTCCGCCACAAGGTTGCGGGACCAGCCTCTAAGAAACTTACGTAGATTGTAGGAGCAATAATGCCAATCATCCAGAGGACCGAAAGAGCGCGAGTTAGAGGAGAGCATATGGGATATCTTCACGGCAAACATATCACAAAAACCATCAACAAGCAACCAAGAGGCATCAAATTGAAATCTGGCCGAAGGTCTAAGGTTAATAGAACCGTCGTCAACAATGAGAGGGGTATGGTCAGAGCCAACAATACATTTGGCACCAAGGGAGGCCCTAGGAAAGAGGGAGTCCCACCTAGGACAGATGAAAACTCTATCAAGCATAGATCTAATAGGATTAACCTGGTGATTAGACCAAGTAAAGCGGGCTCCAACCCGGGGAAGTTCACGAATAGCATTGGAGCTAATAAAGTCGTTAAAAGCATTCGCTAAAGGCCAAGAGAAGATATCGTTGCTTTTATCAGAAGGGAGGCGAAGAAGGTTAAAATCACCCCTGATAACCATCGGGAGGTTACAGGATTTGATCTTCACAAAAAGTTTGTTAAGAAACAAAGGAGCAATAGAGTGATCAGCAGGCCCATAAACCACTATTACCTCCATTAGAGTATTCAGCGCTTTAAGACAGAGTACAACACTAACCCAAAAGATCCCATGGTCATAAGCAACAACATCGAAGATGTCCTTATTCGAGCCTATCAGAATCCCACCCGACTGGCCCGAGGAAGGTAAAACATGCCAATCAAATCTATCCATACCCACGATGGCAGAAAGTTCATTAGGGGAAAAGGACTCCTTAAAAGTTTCAACCAACCCCACGAAGTCAATATGGTTCGAGCGGATCAAATCTTTTATTTGGTCACGACGCCCCCTAGCGCCGAACCCTCTAATATTCCAAAATAAAGCTTTCCTTTATAAGAAAGATTCTTAATGCAGAGACTAGACCTGCTAGGAGCCGCGCAGGTTTTAACTCTTTTAGAAGTGCCCCTCCTGGAGGGACCAGGCTAGGGCTGGCCACTACCAACACCCAGACCCGCCTCCGGACCCAGAGGATCAATAGACACAGTAGCGTCGGAGGCAACGGCCTCCTTAGCTTTGGCAATGGCCGCTTGAGCAGCCTCGTTAGCCCGAATGATTGCAAGAAGAGAACTAGGAGAGCCCACATTAGAATCAACCACCACTCCCACATCCGACATGATTTTAAAAAGATGATTATCCGACAAAGTAGGTAGAACCAGACGAACCGGAGAGGAACCAACGGAATGAGTGGGATGAGTACCTGAGGTAGGAAGATCCTTCGCAGCAGCCCGCTTTTCCGCTCGCTCCAGAACAGAGCCACTCGAGTTGGCCACCCGCCGTCCTTTGCGAGCCGTAGACGCCGGCGACCGAATCGCCTGCGCCCGAGGCATGGGGGAAGCCGAAGACGGACCAGAGCGAGACATGGACCCGAGCTCCTTGTCGAGACGACGGCAGACACCGGCAGTGGATTGTTTAGAGCCCAGAGAGTTCCTGCTCTTAGCTGAGAATTTGCGCACCGAGGATTTCTTCTTCCGCTGGGACTGGGCACCCACCGCATCACGCTCAGGGGAGGCAGGGAGATCCTCAATCCCGGAGCGGGTGGGGGAGATCGGGCGGGCCGGGAGGTTGGAGCAAGCACCAGACATGGGGGTAGCCGCCACAGACGGAATCTTCAGAGAAGCAGCATCAGGAACATCCGCCATGGAATCAGTAGGAGGGATCGCCAAAGACTCCCGAGGGGCAGCACCAGAGGGAGCTTGAGACTGGAATAGTTCCCTTTCAGACTCAGCCAAGCCATCCCATTCAGATTGGGTGAAACGGAGATTGAAGCCATCACTCTGGTTGTTACCACCCATCGATCCATCCCCGTCCTTATCGTGTTTATCAGTGGGATTAGAAGGAGGAGAAGGGGGAGGAGGGGGTTGATAGGCAGCCGCCCCCTCCACCCGCACCCTGAGCCTGATACCGTTGGGAGAGGGGGAAACGTCGATCGAATCATGAACACAACTCGGATCCAGGCACCAAATCTTCATCCTAGCGAGGCCAACCTTAGTCAGAGATTCCGATTCCACCTCCACGGGCTTCCCAATTAGAACCCCCACCACCATGAGAAAGGCGGACGAGCGGAGACCAGCTGGTAAATCATCAATGAGCACCCAGACCTGAGAGAGAGGGCCAACCGCCGTACCATTGCAAGTTGCCAGCTTGACCGAGACGACTAGTTGGTTGAGGGGAAGGGAAAGCTGGTATAGGAAGCAATCATCCGCAGGCACTCCTTGGAAGGGAACACCACTGAAAACTCATGGTCAGATATCTGGGCCACTTGCCAATCCCATCCAGCCTCATCCCAGATCCGGAGCCCATCGAGTAAGGTCTGGGGAGAGATCTTCTGGACCTTCACATAAACAATAGCAGCATTCGAGAGCGAGGGGGCCACCTCCAGAGTAGGCAGATCAGAATCAAAAGCAAAGAAGGCACAACCAGGGAGACCCGTGCCAAACTAGAGGAGAGAGGGAGGTTTCAGTCTATTAGTGCAATTGACCGTGAGGTGCCCATCAGATCGGCAAATCAAACAGAAAGGGGGGTTGGTACAGTGAGATTGGAAGTGATTGGGCTTGTGGCAGGCGAAGCAGGTAAGCGCAGAAGGGTTTCTATGGGAGGCAGAGGAGGGGCGGGGATGCGGGAAGGGAGGAGGAGGAGGCAGGATCCCATCCCCCACCCTCGGAGAGGAGGAAGAACCAGGGAAAGGACCGGAGGGGCAGCACGCCGCCCCCACGAAGGAACGGGGCGGCGGACGGGACCCCACACCCGCACCAGCCGGACGAGGAGGAGGGAACCGCCCCGGGGCAGGCGCGCCGCGCCCCGCGTCGGGCACAGGCAGGGAACCCGAGGAAGAAGAGCCCCCACCACCAGAGGCCGCCACCGCCTCCCATGGATCCACCACAGGAGGAGGAGAAGGACCAGATCCAGGCCGCGGAGGCCCAGAGCCAGGGGCGTGCCCCTGCTCCGAGCGCTACGACCAATCCGGACCTGCAGCCCAGGCCGCACAGTCCCGAGCCGCCTGCTCGCGGGCCGCCTGCTCCGCCTCCAGCTTGGAGCGGAGCTTGGCCTCGAGTTCCAGATCCATCGCCGACTTGGGCGACGCCTCGCGCGGCCGCTTACAGCTCGACACGGCCTCGCACAACGAGCCCCGAGATTTGTCCATGGAGAGCACCGCAGCAAAGGAAAGGAGAAGGGGAGGAGGAGGGCTAGATCTGACGAGACGACGGATGGGAAAGTGATGGTGGCGCAAATCTGCAGCGAAAGTCGGAAACCCTAACAGAGGGGGAAGGAGCCACGAGGAATCCATAAGTAGCCGGTCGAAGCCGCGCTCACCTGGGCCCGACGGGTTGAATGGGCCAACAAAGAGGGGGGAGGAGGGGGCACTGCGGGAGTCCTAACCGGGCCAAAAGAAACTAGAGGGGGAAAGTCGATGATAGACGAGAGAGGGAGAGGAGATGGCCCACCTGGTGGGGCAAAAGCGAGAGGCCCAACAAGCCCCCCAGAGGGCCCATGCAGCGGCCCAATAGCCAACGGAGCGGCCACCAGATCTAGGTCAAGCGGCACCGACGGCACGAACCGCCCCGGGAGCCCTGCCGCCGGCGGCGCAGCAGACGGGGAAACACCACATGAGGAAGATGATGACGGGGAGCCACCAAGCTCCTCGTCAAGGGCGGCACGCAGAATCCCAGAACCAGATGAAGCAGCCGAGCACTTACCGGCCCTGCCCCGATGACAAGAAACCTGGATCCAGCCAACAGCGGGCTCCGCAGCAACCAGAGGCCGTCCCCTCCCACCAGGAGCAAACTTGCAGGGACGGGGCGCAGGAGGGAGGGCCACTGGCCATGCCGGATCCGCTGTTAGAATTAATCTTGTCATATGTATGTGCATGTCTATTTTCGTTCTGCATTTACTCTCTAGTCTAGAGTGTTGTTTGTCCGGTGAAGCTTCAGCGATGACGTGCGGAGGAGGCGAGATGCTGGGCTGCTGTGTGAGACGGCGAGCACGACAAGATGCCGGGCTGCTGTGTGAGACGGCGAGCATGACGAGATGCCGATGGCAACGTGAGGCTGCAGTGATGCACAAGGCGGCATGGCTGTATGATGCAGCAAGTGCGTAAGAGACTAGAGCCTGGCCAACTGGACAAAATAGCTAGAGGAAAATCTGGGAGTTTGTCAGCGCATGCATGGGTCTGTTAGCAGCACGGCCGCGTCTTTGTTGCTCCTAGAGAGATTCCAGGCGAAGGATAAGGCATGGGATAGTAGCATTTACTAGTATGTGGAGAGGTGGTGCTAGTGGCCGAATGTGTCAGCTCCGCTGCGTGAGTGTGTGCCATAAGTGCCAGGTCCTTGTGTATATGTACTGCTTTGGTTAATGAGAAAATGACGAGCCCATGAGGGCTGAAGGAAACCATGTAGCGCCTGTGATTGTCACCGGGAGCAAAGGCAAAGCTAATTTTCTCCCTGGTAAATGTGTGTGTGCGTGTGTGTTTTCTACCTCGCTGTGTTTCCTCGTGATCTTGAGAGAAACAAAGAAACAAGAGGGAGTTGTGTGAGGCAACCAAGAGGAATAAGAAGACCGGCGCTGTGAGGAGGCGGTGCCAACAATTGATAGCAGAGCCTTGTCGATCCGGTGACAACGGCACGGCGGACTCCATGCGAGAGATGGAGGCCGACGGCGCGAGAAGGAGGCTATCGGTGGTGCGATGCCGCCAATAGCTGATTGCGGTGCGATGCCATTTGGAGGAGATGGCGGTGCGACGCCGCCACGACGATGGTGTGATGCTGTTACAAGGAGAGGCGGTGCGATGCCGCTGAGGATCAGCATGAACTGGTCGATGGTGTCCTCAATGGTGGTGTGATGCCATCCGCAAAATGAGTCGCTACTACGATATAGTGACGGGCGCCGCGAAGGTGTCATCCACGTCAAGAGGTGGCTGCTGCTTGCAGCAAGATGTCATGGTGATTGGAGTTGCGACAGCGTCATCCAGGGCAGAAAAGTGTTGCGGGTGATCCGAATGAGGTTTTGGAGTTGGCATGACAAGATTAGGGACGTGACTCTTAGAACTAATCTTGTCATATCTATGTGCATGTCTATTTTTGTTCTGCATGTAAGAAAAAGGGTTTTCCCCCGCTTTGTATTGCAAAGCAACCAACCGATACAACCAATGATAGGGGCTGGAGCGGAAGCAACACAAACACGCCCAAAAGAAAGGAAAGAGAAAAAGAAAAGAAACAAATGCCGATAACGGCGGATCGACAAAAACGACGAAGCCGCGTGACCGCTGCGTCCACCGGAGATCGCCCACAAGCTCCGAGACTCCGAAGTGCCGGTACCCAACAACACCTCCAAGAAGGGACACGACGATGACGACGCTGCTGCCAAGGGTTTCCCCCGGTACACGGCGAGAAGAGAGGCAGGGTAGCCCCGACGCCCTCCAGGAAGGTCCGGCGGCACCCTCAGGCGCCACCGCGTCGGTGTCGGCCAAGCCAACAGAGATTTCTCCCGATCCCAGCCTCTACCTCAGGCACTCCGGAGCTCGCCACCAGACCGACCACCACTCTGCGCCAATACGGACACGAAGCTTCCCTCGCTGTCTCACCACGGCACCGCGAATATGGTCTGCATAACGAATAAGAGGAGCTGGGACTAGAGCAACAGAACCGTCGGCATACGGGAGGGCCCCACCTCCACCGTCCACAACGGTAGCCGACCGGACGCCATGGCAGGAGCCTACCGGGCACGTGGCCCCACAGGCCCGGCCGGGCCCTCAAAGGCCCGGACAGCTCCCGCCTCCGCGCAGCAGCTGGCACGCCGTCGGCGTCGCTGTCCAGTCAAAGCCGCTCCCCTGCCTCCCCATATAGGGAGCGTCGCGGTCGCGCCGGAGCCGACCCGCAAGGACCCAGAAGGGACCCTACGGGCCCAGATCTAAGCCGGGGACGCACCACCGGACCACCCCGCCGCCAAGAGGCGGCACCACCACGGCGAGCACCGCCAGCCTCCACACCAGGATGCCAGACCGCCACCGGCCGAGGCGCACCGTCGCCGGCCATCACCGCCCGAGCAGGGGAGGACCCCACGCGTCAGGCTGGACGGAACGAGCGGGCTTTTGGGCCCGCTCGTGGCCCGTTCAGGACCGGACCGGACGGTCCAGGACCGGTAGCAAAACTGGTCGGTCCGGGCTGCAATATTGGGCCCGAGAAAATGTCGGTCCGGTCCGGGCTTTCACCGAGCCGCTCAGTCGGACCGAGAAAACACAGTCACCGCCGTCGCCGTTCGTCGTCGTCGCAGCCACCGGCAGCCCCACGATGAACCACCATGTCCCCGAGGTTCCCCTCCCCTTCCTTCCTCTCCTCCCCGTGCGCCGTATCCTCTTGCCGTCGGTCGCCATCATGGTCGTGCGTGAACTGCCGCCGTTCTGGAGTTCTCGAACATGGCCTCAAACCTAACGGTGGCATCAATTCCTGCGGGTATTGCGGCTGCATGAGCTGAAATCATGCCATGACTCGAGCTGTGGGTCAAGACACTACAACTGAAAGGAACGAAAGAAAAGCCATGAACGAGTATTGCGGCCGTGCCGTCTCGCGTCCACCCGTACGCAGCTATGTTGTCGCTGCATGAGAAATCGTGCGATCCCACGACCTCCAACAACGGCTTAATCTAACTAACCTGAAACTGAGTCAAGACGTGGACGTGCTCACACATGCACACGGTTCGTCAGTTAAACACATGTGCTGTCAAACTTTCAGAAAATTCAGTTCGTCGGTTTCAGAAGATTCAGTTCGTCGGTATTGCTCCTCGACTTCATCACATCACTCACGCACGATCGCCCACCTCGCCGCTGCACCCGCACACATCGACGCTGGTGGGTTCCCGGTCCGCTCGGTCCATTCGGTCCAGCCCGGGCTTCGTCGCCGCTGGTCCGGTCCTTGAAAACAGGACCGCTCGGCTGCTCGGTCCGGTCCGGCTCGGACCGCCGGCGGCCGGTCCAAACGCCGGCTCGGACCGGGACCGGACCGGCTCGGACCGTGTCCACCCTGACCCACGCGGGGAAGGGCAAGTCCACCGCCGCCAGCATCACGCAGCCGAGGGCCGGCGGCGCGCGCTGACGGCGGCGGGAGGAGGGAGGGGCGCGCGGAGGAATGGCCCCCGGCCGCCTCGCTCGGGGAGGCGGCGCGAGGTATGGGGGCGTCGAGGGGGGAGGGGGGAGGAGAAGGGGAACGGGAGGAGGAGGGAGCGGCGGCTCCGGTGGGCTCCGGCCACCGCGGCAGCGGCTCCGCACGGACGAGCCGCCGGCGGCGGCGGGGAAACCGTAGGAGCGGGGGAGCGGGGGCAGGAGCGGGGGCTTCCAAAGTTTTTCTCGTGCGGTTTTGTTCTGCATGTACTCTAGTCTAGGGTGCTGTTTGTCCGGTGAAGGTTCAACGATGACGTGCGGAGGAGGCGAGCTGCCGGCCTGCCATGTGAGACGGCGAGCACGAGGAGGTGACGATGGCGACGTGAGGCTGCAGTGATGCAGTAATAGACTAGAACCTGACCGGCTGGACAAAATAGCTAGAGGAAAATCTGGGAGTTTGTTAGTGCATGCATGGGTCTGTTAGCAGCACGGCCGCGTCTTGTTGCTCCTAGAGAGATTCCAGGAGAACGATAAGGCATGAGTGAGTGTGTGGCATAAGTGCTAGGTCCTTGTATATATGTACTGATTTGGTTTATGAGAAAATGACGAGGCCGTGAGGGCTGAAGGAAACCATGTAGCGCCTGTGATTGTCACCGGGAGCAAAGGCAAAGCTATTTTTCTCCCTGGTGAATGTGTGTGCGTGTGTGTTTTCTGCCCCGGTGTGTGTCCTTGTTTTCTTGAGAGAAAGAAATAAACAAGAGAGAGTTGTCTGAGGCAACCAAGAGGAAGAAGAAGAGCATCGCTGCGAGGAGGCGGTGCCAACGGAGGCGCTGTAGATCTGCACGTTGAAGCACAGGATCGATAGGCGATAGCCTCAGGACAAGTAGCTCGCCGGGGAAGATCTTGTGCTTCTTGCAGAAGTAGTCTCAGCCCCTGCTCATCACGACATGCTTGTGGAAGATGAACTGAACCTAGACCTCGCACCATTTATTAGTAGACAGCCTGAGGACGCGACGAGGATTCAGGATTCAGGAGTACAATCGTTTAACTTGCACGAAAGCTGATGCACCTTATATTCTGGAACAGAGGGAGTATATTGCTTCATTGGCTTTAGACCATCCAGAAATCAGGGAAAATCATGGAAGCAATCGTGTACTAAACTAAAGCTCCGAGAGCTGTCCAAGTCCAACAACACCCATCGCGGGATGCAAAAGCAAAGTGAGTTGGAGAAGGTTACGTCACACCTAATGACTTGAGAAAAGGAAACATGTTACGGTACGAAGCAACAATCCTCCACGTATATATCCATTGACTCACGGAGCAGAGAAACTTGATCGATACCAGGAACGCCTGCGTTGCAGCGTTCTCGTCTGCCATGGCTCGGAACGGGGCCGCTGCCGTTGGCCACGGCGAAGGCCTCCAACTACGGGAGACTTGGTCCAGGTGCGTCACGGAGGGCGCGACACATGATTTCAAGGTGACCAACTACCCTCTGCTTGAGGGCATGGGCACGTACATCACCTCCCGCACGTTCAGGGTCGGCGGCTACGATTGGAATATCAGGTTCTACCCGGACGGACACACCAAGGACTCTGAAAAAGCGTTAGCATTCTTGTTTTGTCTCAGCTCATTGACGAAGGATGTGAGGGCAAAGCTCACCATAACCTTGCTGGACAAGGGAGGGAAAGTGGAATTGCTGACCACCCCGGACGCAGTGGAGAGAATCTTTTCTCCGGAAAAGGTTTACTTTGGTGTTTTCATCGAGAAATCGAAGCTAAAATCGTGCCCTCGCCTACTGACAATAAGGTGCGTTCTCACCGTGATCATAGAACCACCCCCGGAGGAGTGCCCAAGGAATCTCGTCGTGGTTCCTCCGCCGGAGCGGTCCGGCCGCCTCGAGCGCACCCTTAAAGACGGGAAGGGCACCGACGTCACGTTCCTCGTGGGTGGCAGGGAGTTCAGCGCGCATACGTTCATGCTTGCTGCGCAATCGCCGATTTTCGATGCTCAGTTCTTTGGCCCGATGGCGGATAAGGACACGCAGTGCATAGAGGTTCCCGACATGGAGCCGGCCATCTTCGAGATGCTTCTTCACTTCATCTACACGACTCGCTGCCCCCATGTAACGAGAAAGGTTACGATGCTGCTACCATGCAGCACTTGCTAGTCGCAGCACACCGGTATAGGCTGGACAGGCTTAAGGTGATGTGTGAGGAGAAGCTATCCAAAAGCATCAACGTGCAGACCGTTACAAGTACATTGGCAGTTGCAGATCAGCACTTCTGTGAGGGGCTCAAAGATGCTTGTGTGGAGTTTCTTTCTGCGCGGGGAATAGCGGGAATTGTCTTGTTAAGAAACGGGTTCACACGCTACATGGCAAAGCTTGAATCGGGGGACAAGGAGGTATCTGCCGCCGGGACGAAGTAATCTAGGACCCCCCCAAAAAAATCATGGAATAGATTTTTATTCTTTCATCAAAATAAATCTTTATTTTCTGTTGTGGTTTGATCAATTTCTTGTCAAATGTTAATCTATTTATTTATGTACTAGTTTAATTGTAAGAATAATTCCTATTTCTTTTGCGACAATTATTATTGTTATATGGACTGATCCGATCCAAATATGATCTAGCCCACGTGAAGCACGTTCTAATTTTAGTGAGTTTTTCTTCTCTCCCTTTTTGTAATTTAGTCAGCACTACTAACGGAGAAGGTGATGTCAAAGCCCGGAAGACAGGAATCAATTGTTTCTTACAAATTAGTTTGGGCATGTTTGGTTACCTGCTGCATCCCTGCGTCTATTTTTGTCACTTTGCATCTGTAGCACTACTCAACCTGGCTAAGTCCATATATACAGCTCAAAACCCATGTTCTGCACATAGTTCATTTGTCTGCATCCGCTCCAGCTGGCTGAGCAGCAACATAGGCAACAGTGTTTTGTTTCCTCCATGTTCTTTCCAGATGAAAGTGTTATTGTTTGGTTACATATAACACAGGTGTTGTGGTAACCTCTTCTGGGAGTGATGAGGTTACCAGCATACACAGAGAGACACAACAGCATAATATAGTCACAACATACACTATTTGCACACGATAAATCATAACCATACGTCATAGTAGTACTAGCAGGCGGCTTCATAACAGTACCACAAAGTCTACAAACAGGTTTTAGATAATATAGTATGAGATAACACCCTAAGCACGCTCTTCGGCATCCATGTCAAATGATTTGTTGTGCGGCCCGCACTTTGCCACCACCTCAACGCCCTCGGCGTTGAAGACGACCACCTTCAAGTACGTGGGACTCACCAACTTCCAGGTAAGAAGGCACCCGATCCTGACCGCTTGAGCTACACAGAAGCCTTCCCATCCCTGATCAAGGTGAGCCTGCCGCCAATCATCTAGACGATGACCTTCTAGGTGCAGTCGTTAACGTTCTTCGTCATCAACTTGAACAATCTCTGGGATGGGGACGATGTGTTTGCTGAAGGCATGGGACATTTGCAGATACTCCAATTTAGGTCCAAAGACGGTCTTGCAGAAATGTGTTTGGCCGACATTATCATGTTAATGGTCGTATTTCTTAACCCTCTTCCGGGGCTGTCGTTCTGTAGCACCAGCTTGCCCTTCTTGCTAGATCCAATCTCCTTTCTCCTTCAAGTCAGAGGCAACCTCCTTGCCCTTCGTCTCCGAGGTGACCTCCTTGCCATCCTTGTCGTTGCCTCCCATGACGAGCTTCTCAATCTACATTGAACATACAGATGTGAACTAGTGCTCCAAACAAAATGTACAACACATATGAACAAGATCGTTTTGGACGACTACGACTATGGGGACGAGCACTATGCATTGGAGATGGTGGCGAGGGTTCCTCAGTTTGGCTGCTCTACAATGCCCCTTGAGGTGCATGACGACAAACCTGAATGTTCGATTTACCATCGACCTACACGCCGGTCGGCACACGCCTCCAAGCCATGCGCCTCGAACCCCGTCACGACTATGCTATGTCTGAAGTGCCGATGAATCGATTCAAGGGTTAGTTCTAACCTTGATATCCGTACCCGCAGTGTGTGAAAAAACTAGAATCTATAATCAGAATCGATATAACCGGTCCCAAATCAAAGCCTAACCATGAATTGAGTGCTCAATTGACAATAGATCGAATGCGCCCACAAGAAAATCGATGCTACAGAGGACATGGAGGACATGTCGCCATTGACACGGAGGAGGGTGAAGCCGGTGCTTGCCGCTGGTGCTCACCATCCTGAGCTTGCCTTTGATGTATGCCTGCCAGTGCTCGATATGCATATCTTGGGGACATATCCATTGAGAGTGGACAGATAGGAGAATGTGCAATGCAAGGAGGGGAGAGTGATGCAGTGGAAGAAGGGGTAGTGAGCAGTGAGAGGAGGGTGAGGGGAGTTAAGGCCGCTTTGGGAACCAACGCGTCTTGTACCGCGTGACCCCGCGCGTGCAGTCGCAATCATGCACATAAGCCCGCTCGCATTGCTCAGACCTGACTCTGGAGAAACAGTTGATTTGAGCATTCCTCCAGAGCCATGCGTAGAGGTGCTTTTATCACCGTGTGTTGCAGGTCCAACAGTGTTTGTACATAACCGAACTAGCCAAAAATGAAAAAGCTACATCCAGCGGTCCTGGTTGGAGTTGATGCAAATAACCAAACAAGCCCTTTGTGGATCAAATACACAATGTGTGTGTGTGTGTGTGAAGAAGCTTTACTGTATTATACATGAAATAAACACATACATCAAGTATTCTTTTGATTAGGCATGTCCAAGGCTGACCCTCAAACCATTCGCATCCGTCCGGACTGAGTGGTGTGGACGCATTTTTTCATCCAACAAGGTACCCATCGGTTAAGACGTCTGTTTTTTCGCAAACTGGAGGCAAACCAGGGTCCCGCCCAAAATCACCAGGCACGCAACTGCAAGTGTCGCCCTTAACTGCAACTGCATGTCTTCAACACGACTGCAACTCAATGGTGATTTGTTAGAGGGAGGGCAGTTGCATGTCTGTCACTAGACACACAGTGTCGCCTCCGACTGCAACTACATGTCTTCAATGCGAATGCAACTCAGTGGTGCTTTTTTGGAGGGGGGTAGTTGCATTTCTGCCACTAGGCACGCAATTGCAAGAGTCATCTCCGATAGCAACTGCATGTTTTCAACGCGGCTGCAACTTAGTGGTGTTTTTCGAGAGAGTGACAGTGGAGGGATGGCTGCATGTCTACCACTAGACACACAACTATAAATATCTCCTCGACTGCAAGTGCATTCTTCAACACGACTGCCACTTAGTGGTGTTTTGTTGGTGGGCTAGCGGTTTTTTATGTCCACCCCTCGAGTTGTAATTGCAAATGGTGCAATACACCAACAACTAAAGAGACTGCATGTCCATCCCCCAAGCTACAACGACATAGGTTGTAGGTTGTGGTGTGTGCCTCTGGCGGCTCCCGAGGGTGGTGACAACAATTATAGTTGCATGTCTGCTATGCATGTCCGTGATTAATGTGCACTTTTCAAACATACTGCCACTAGTTGCATCTACTCCCTCCGTTCTTTGGAGAGATTCCACTATGAGTCACATACATAACAAAATGAAAAATCTACACTCTAAAATATATCTATATACATTCATATGTAGTTTATAGAGAAATCTCCACAAAGACTTATATTTAGGAACGGAGGGAGTATGTCGGTCTGCATGTAGTTCATGTTCGCCGCCTGTCATGGATCTAAGACTGACAGCAGAATGGGGGGTAGGTACGAGGAGGCAAGATCCTAGCTATGGAGTAGTTGTACACACGAGTTTTACGGGTTCAGGCCCTTCTCGGAGGAAGTAACAGCCCTACGTCTCAGTGCCCTGAGGCGGTCGACTGAATTATATATGTGTGTGTGTGTGAGTTTACAAAAGTGCGAACCCTTGTCCCAGATAAGGGGGGTGGCTTATACACTACAGGAAACTGCTAGTTTGCCGTCTGTGGATAACAGACGGCAAAGACGTAAATCCAGACGGCAAAGAGTTTGCCGTCAGGAAGTAGACGGCAAAGTCAGACGGCAAAGAATAATCGGCAAAGAATACTTTGCCGTCTACTATTTTAGCTGCTTGTCGGCAAAGACTTTGCCATCAGTCTATACCTTCTGTCGTCAGCGGGTAAAGCCAGACGGCAAAATATTGCAGCAGACGGAACGGATGGATTGACGAACTGCGTCAAGTGTTTTGCCGTCTACCGGCCGTCCAGGCAGACAGCAAAGTCTATTAACTTTGCCGTCTGTCGATCGATCCCCAGTGGGCAAAGATGCATACTTTGCCGTCTGGTAGGGCTGTCCCAGACGGCAAATAGTCACCTCTTTGCCGTCAACCGTCCTGTTGGCCAGACGGCAACATTCCAGCAGAAGCACAGGCTAGCGACTTGTGGCACTTTTGCCGTCTGTCCCTAGACGGCAAAGCTTTTTTTTTATAATCTCAAATTTTAATACACAATTAAACAGTTTAATACACAATATAGTAATTGCCTTGATCCATAACCAAAGATCCTCACAGCACAGAACCATAACAGGACAGCATATAGTTCCATAGCAAATATAAGCAACAATGAACAAAGTTCCATAGCATATAGTCCCGGGACAAAGTTCCATAGCATACAAGATTGAATGGTGACCGTCACGTTTTGGCACAAGAACAAATAACGTGCTTGAAATCATCAATATGCCAAACAGACAAAAGAACCACCAACCATACTCGATCTCATACATTCGGAGAACCACCAAGGTTGTTGTCGCTTGGGCCTCGTGCATGTGAAGATCCATCAGTATTAGATCCATGGCCTGATTGATGAGGCATCGTCATAGCGGGCATACCATTCTGGGTACAATAAGCCTGCAAATTATGTTTGAGTGAAGATTAAGTACTGGTGGTAGAAGAGTTCATGTATATCTTTGGCAATTAAGGAACTAACCGCAAACATTGCAAAGCATTGACTAGTTTGTGCCAACATCGCCTGCTGCACCGCTTGCTGCGTCCTCTCATCAGCCAGTCGCCTCTCCTCCACCCTCTCCTCCGCCGCCACTCGCCTCAACTCCGCCAGTCGGGCCTGCAAAATATGGCATGGCAATCGCATCTTCAATCCAACAGTAAGTAAGAAACAAACATATATAGAAGGACTTGTATAGAATACCTCCATCTCAACCATAGCTGGAGTCGAGCGTTTACATGTAGAAGATTTTGAGATACCTAACCGAGCTTTGTATTCAGGGAGAGAGGTACGGGAGGAACTAGGGAACATGCCTCCTGCAATTGCTTCCTTGCCATGTTTCCTGCCTTCTCCAGAGATCATGATCAACACGTGGTCAAGAGGCTCTGTTGTCACATCATACTCGGGCCCTTTCAACTCTTTTGCCATCCCTTTAAATTTCTCCATCCGATCGTAGGCGGTCTTGCTGGAGTACGCGGACGCTGTGTCATTCTCATCGTAAGGCGTGGCTGTTCTGTATGGTGCCTTATGGGCCAAAGCATACGAGACGAAAGGTTGGGCAGTGGAGCATTATGGTGAGACGCCTGCAACCAAAGCAACATGATTAAGATTTCATCACAAGGATTGGCAACATGTATGACAAGAAAAAGCTTCTGAAGAACTCCATAAGATATACCCAACGTTCACCGAACTCCATAACGTTCAAGTTGCCTTGATGATGTGGTGGATCCAGCATTGCGGCTCGCCGATTTCTATAATCTTTATTTTTCGCCCTGTACTCTTTGGAACACCAATAGTCCACGATCCGCTCCCAACACTCCCCCTTATCGACGCACCATCTCGGAGTAACCTAATTGATCAATTGCATCTCATATATGTCAAAAAGAAATTGAGTGCCAGCCTGTTGAGGAAATAACAAGCATGAATATGCTTTACCTCCATGTACTTGTCCTTCTCAAGACGGAGTCTCCTACCGGCTTTCTTATCAAGACTCTTATAGCCTTGAGTTGCCATATATTTGCGGACGGCTAAAGGGCGCGCCTCATGCATCAGATTATGCACAAGCTTCGGGCAATGTTTGTTGACAACTGCTCGTGCCTCCTCCAACTTTCCATCCTCGCATCTATAGAAATCCTGCAAATATAGAGAAAATTAGTTTGGTGCAGTAATTTTCAAACCTTTAAGTCTGAGGTTTCTTATAAAATCTAAATAAAGTAAAATCTGCTAGTAGTACGTGTACTGGTTATGGAAACTGAATTTGTTTGGTGCAGTGTAGTACGTGTACTGCTAACATATTAGCTATATGATCTAGTACATGTGAGGATGGATGTGATTTGTGCAGAATGCATCTGAAGGAAGATAGTGTCAACTGACGAAAAAACTACATGTCAAGCGATCAACATGTGGATTCAGGTTGCAGCGTCAGTGAGCTCCAAGCACTATGTACTTTGTACACAGCCATTCACCCAAGCACTCTGTACAGCCACAAATCGCAGAAATATTTTCAACCCAGCTTCAAGCGATCAACATATTTTCAACCCAGCTTTACTACACAAAAGTACTCTGTACAGCCACAAATCGCAGAAATTATATCCTGTGAAAAAAATTGAGACCAGCCATTCACCCAAGCACTATGGCCCAGAGATGGGCTGCTTTAAACATTGTTGCTCAGAAATTTCATTCAATAAAGATGATCAGATGCACATATTTTTTTGAATTGACAGGTCCAAAAATCAGGTATATATATATGCACCCAGGTTCTAGAAATATACTCTAGATACAAATAACACAATTAAGAAATACAGTACGCACTAGTTTTCCAACATAGGGAGCTTCAGTACTGAATATGTACTCTTTCTAGGAATTCATATATTAATAACTAGAGGTCGAACCAAGATTTACAGCAAAGTATCCACGTCACAGATTTTTATTCAAGTTAGATATCTGCAGGTTAATCAGCAGAGCTCAAAGAATGCCTCATGTGGTATACGCACACATTTATAAATAAACTAGGCTGTCCATCCGTCCATGGTGGGCGCCTCCTCGCCTTTGTGGCTACAGGAATATTAAATCTAAGTTTTCTAGATAGTTTTGCTACTGCAACATTATAGTCTACTAGCATTCTGTTAAGAAAAATAAAGTAAAATCTAAATCTAAGTTTTCTAGATAGTTTTGCTACTGCAGTATTATAGCCTGCTAGCATTCTGTTAAGAAAAATAAAGTAAAATCTAAATCTAAGTTTTCTAGATAGTTTTGCTACTGCAGTATTATAGTCTGTTAGCATTCTTTTAAGAAAAATAAAGTAAAATCTAAATCTAAGTTTTCTAGATAGTTTTGCTACTGCAGTATTATAGTCTGCTAGCATTTTGTTAAGAAAAATAAAGTAAAATCTAAATCTAAGTTTTCTCATGGGTGGAATATTTAATTCTCGAGTGCAGCATATATATCAACGGCTAGAAGTTTTGCTACTACAAGACGGTGGAGATGCAGTGTGTGAAGGAAACTTAATGATTACCCAAAGTTCGGCAAAGACCCGCTCGGCTTTGTTGTGAAACTCGATGTTGTTGGCTACACCAAGATCCTCATTGGCTTTGTAGTGGTCCCAGGTACATGCTGGCTCCGGAACTTTGCCCTCCCCAGGCAAAGTAACCATGCCAGGGTAATGCTCCTTAATGAGGCTCCCAAGGACGCCGTTCACGTGTCGGTACTTTCCCCTGCTAGCTCCAGCTTTCTTCCAACCGCTACATAATGAGAAGCCAAAGTTGTTAGCAATTGTTGCATACATTGAAGGTAGAAAATGGGAAGCCAAAGTTAGTTACATTTCTCCACATGGAGCAATACATGGCCTCTGCTCCACAGGAAGCCCTCGTTCCGGGAGCCTTGAGGAACCACGTAGGTACACGGACCGACCCTCCTCAACTTGGATGAAACCAGCATGCTCCTCGTCAGAGGTCGAGACTTGACATGAAAATAAAATCTAGTGGCATCGGCACGACGAACGGAACAAAGCAAATAGGGGAGGGGGAGGAGATGATAGTCAAGCTCACCCCGAGACCGTAGAGGCCGTAGTCGAACAACGATGGCAATGGCAACGGGACGGACAATGCTCCTCGAGGTGAAGAGAAAATCCCTGCACATGAAAAGCACCGGCACAACCAACATAAGCACTCGTGAAACAATCTGATAAAAACATTATCAACATCATCTCACAGTTGACAACTATATATATGTGTAGCAAGACTAGACTCTCTGGCTTGTCTTCTCCAATCTAAGCATGTTGCAAAAAACTGAGCATTTAATTTCCTATGAGCATTAATCAAAAGTTGACATTTTGCCTTGCAGAACAACCATCAGCAAATAATCCATACATCCATCAGCAAATCATCCATACATCCATCAGCAAATCAGCATGGACAAGCACAAGGCTGCCTTATACTAAAAAATTTAGGCAGAAGAAAATGGAAAGGGATACATCCATCAGCCAATCATCCATACATCCATCTACGCATCCATCCTTGCATACATCTATAAATCCATCCACATATATTGCAATCCATACATCTATCCATCTAAAAGAATATGAACAGAGACGGGACGGTGCTCACCGTGGGGTGGGGCAGAGGGGGGCTTGGGGCAGAGGGGGAGGTGGTGCCCCGCTTCGGTGGTAACCAGTGGCGGCGGATGCGTAGGAGGGAGCCGGCGGCGGTGCTGCCCACGGCAGCCGTGCCGCCAGGGCAGGGGAGGACGGCCCCGTGGCGGTCGCGCCATTGGAGGAGGACGGGTGGGGGCGCAGTGGACAAGGGTCCCGACGGCGGCGCGGTGGAGGCGGGGACCAGCTGCGGCAGCGCGGTGGAGGTGGAGACGGGCGGCGGCGGCGCGGTGGAGCCGGGAACGGGCGGTGGCGGCGGCGCGGTCGAGCCGGGGACGGGCGGGGATAACCTAGCGTGCGGTCGAGACAGAGCAATCGGGGAGATGCGGTCGGGTGGGGGATTTTCTTTTCTTAGTTTCCATTATTTTGCCGTCAGTGGGATCAGAAGGAGACGACAAAGCAAGGCTCGGTGCCAGGTTCTTTTTTTGTATTAGTTCGCCGTCAGTAGGACAGCAGGCAGACGGCAAAGCAACTAACTTTGCCGTCAGTGGATAACAAACACAGACGGCAAAACTGGGGCACCGTTACCTACCGTCAAACTAGACACGTGTCCATCCTTTACCGTCACTCAGTGAAACAACTGACGGCGAAGAGCCAGTTTGCCGTCTTGGTTTCTTTGCCGTTATCCTTTCTCTAGGTTTGCCGTCAGCCAGTGCGCTCACAGACGGCAAAGAGCAGATTTGCCGTTAGTCATACTTTGCCGTAAGCTCATGACGGCAAAGTTTTCTTTGGCGTCTACCCCGACGAAATGCTGACGGCAAACTAGCAGTTTCCTGTAGTGATATAGAGTGCGCCAGGACCCCAGCTCCCCTCCGTTACACAGGGTTCGATGCTCGTAAAGGAAAGGCGTTACTGGTAACGTCTACAGTAAAGTGTCATAAATGCTCATAATGCTATGGTTTAAGTCCCAACCATTGCAGAGTGGAGGGTTCCTCATCTTCTGGTGGTCGAGTGTCTTCAAGGTGGTCGAGTGAGCGCATCTCCACGGTCGAGTGGATGATGGTTTCTCTTCGACTACTTCTGATTCTTTGTAAAGATGTCCTTGGGGAGGGTATACTGGACAGGTCCATGACCCTACCCTAGGTACATAGCTTCATCATTAGCCCCCGAATGGATCAGGGTTTGAGAGAGGAAGGGGTTGAGAACACTTCCGACCCAGTCTTTGTGCTATGAATATGCCTTGTCCTGAAACAATGAGTTGAGGTGACGACGTCGACTCCTTTCTCAATCACCTTGGTCCATTCTTGGTTGTTGTCGACTGAACTTTCATGGTAGAATTCCGAATGATGATGTAGAGGGTGTTTGTCTTCAGTCTGACTGGTTGTTCTGCTCTCCGCGGATCTCGCGGGATTCGAATTTTGGGAAGTGCGCCAGACGGGAGGAACCGAGGTTATCGGGACGGATTAGGCAAGTCTCCTCGATCCCCGCGCCATCTTTTTCACCACGTACTGTGCGCGCGACTATTGCGGGATTTGTTTAGAGCACTTGGGTCCACCAGTCAGCCACTCGGTGGAAGGCCTTATAAAAGGTCTCGGGCCAGGGCTCTGCTCCGCACGCTCCCATTCTCTCTTCTCTTTCTCCCGATCCCTCTGCCACTCTCGCTTCCGCCTCGTCGCGGGACCTCCGCTCGAGCTCGATCCGCCACCATGGGGAAGGATAAGACGGCAGCGCTGGAACGCGCGAAGAAGGCGACCGCGAAGGCGAAGGGCAAGCGGACCAGTCGGGGCGGATCCTCGTCGAGGTCCGGCCTGCCGGCGGGCTGGATCCAGGGCGACTGGATCCGCTCGGCAATCACGCAGGACGACCTCGACGACCTGGTGGAGGGGGGATTGATCCCTCACAAGTCGGCTCGGCTCCTGGGGGACGAAACCGAGCCGTAACCTAGAAAGGGTGAGTGTGTCCTCCTTGCAACCCACATAGATCGCGGATTCTCACTGCCTCCCCACCCTTTCTCCCGGGGTTTTTTGAACTTCTTGGGGCTCAGCTCCACCATTTCACTCCGAACACCAGTCTATCTGGCCGCTTTCGTGTCCATGTGCGAAAACTTCTTGGGCTGTCGACCACACTGGGGGCTTTTCAAACACATCTTCACTTGCCGTTCCCAGTCGGTCAAAAAGGCCAAGTCGAGTGACGAGAGGATGCGGGTGTCCAAATGTGCGGTGGTCTGGGGATCCAGATGAGGAGCAAGAGTACTTTCCCAGCCATGATCCTTCCTGACTCGGTCCGGGGCTGGCAGTCGACTTGGTTTTACTGCAAGGATCAGCCAACCCCTGGCCAGTCGACTGGACTTCCTCCTTTTTTCTTGGCTCGAGTGGAGAAGCCTGCTCCCCTGAAGGTAGTTCCATAAGAGAAGGCGCAGGTCAAGGATCTGGTTGAATGGGTCGTCCATCTTGTCCGCGATGGAGTGACCGGGATGGATCTGTTGGAGGTCTTTCTCGGTCGACGCATCCAACCTCTTCAGGCGCGCGATCATCCGATGTGGATGTACTCTGGGCTCGAGGATACCACTCGGATCCACCCGGAGGAGGTTAGCGAGGATATCTTGGAGAACTGGTTGAGGGGAATCACTGGCAACAAAGACAACCATCGGGGATCCAGGAGTGTGATTCCATTCGACAACTCGCACGAGCCGGAGCAGGTATATTTCTGTTTTATCAAGTATCTTTCCAATTCACCACGTGATGTCCCGTTTGTGGTCGACTGAATGTATTTTGATTATTATCCTTTCAGGCCCTCATTGAAATGTACTCGATGCCCAACGGAGTGCAGGACCCAGGCGCTGAAGAAGAAGGGAGCGGGGGCGAGAGCGGCGAGGAGCATTCGGAAGCTGAGGAGGACGAGGAGAGCGATGAATCGACCGATGAGGAAGAAGTCGACTCGCCTCCTCGTAGGGAGAGGAGGTCCAAGCACACTCATGACCCGGCACGCGCTCCGGACTTGGTGGCTGCGCCAATCGGGCAATCCTCGAAGCGCCCCAAGACGTCTTCCCCGACACTGACTGAGAAGCCTCCAAAGCAATCAAAGGTCGCGCCGCTTCCAGCGCCGAAAGTGCCGAAAGCCATCTCTTCCAAACCGCCCAAAGCTTTGCCCCGGATCAAAGTGACCGTTCCTACTATCTTTGGGTAACCATCTGACTTGTCTTTTATGTGGATTCGATTAACTGGGTGTAACCGATTGAATGCGGGTCTTTGCAGTGCTGCTACGTCAGGGACCTCTTCATACCAGTACCGAGATGAGGAAATGGAGGATGCGGTAACCTCTAACCCAGGTATGAACTCTTGCGATTTCGATTCTTGATCCTTTTAGGGTCAAGTGGTTCACTTGGGGTCGAATGTTCTGTCTTGCAGCTCCACCCAACATCATTGATCTTCCGGATGACGACGAAGATGTGGCTCCTAAGCCTAGAAAGAGCAAGAAGGTAACAGCTGGCAGGGTGGCTCGGCAAGAACCAACTGCAATGCCTCACGTCTGTCAAGCTGAAGACGCGGGCAGGGCCACTATGACGTTCATTGCACCCTTGCCGAGTGGGCATCCCACGCGGTCGACCGCGCCTGTGGTTCCTTCAACTATCCAACTCCACACCACGGAGCCTCAAGCAGCCGCACCTGGGTCGTCTGCACACTTTTTCACCAGCTACCCCGTCCTAGACAACCAGTCGGAAGCGGCTGCGGAAGCCATCCGACAGGTTGATATGATGATGGAGCGGGTGAAGATAGTGCACGAGAGCAGTCAGGCTGCCTACCACGCTAGTGCCGCCCTTCGGGCCAACGTCCAGGTGAGTAGACTTTCCGACTGTTTTTGTTCTCGAAAAATCTTCTTCTGCACAATCTCCTGTTGTTCACGTTGAATTAGAGCACCCACTGGGTGTTCCTGTCATTTTTGGTAGTTTCGCTCTTCCACTCGATCTGGTCGAGTCGGATCAGAACCGGTGGGGGCACGCGAAGTGCACCCACTGGGTGTAGTTCCCGAGACCGCGGTCGACTGCTGGCAGTCGACTGTGGTCTGAGTTCTTCTTTCTTGACGGCGCAATTGTTCTTTCTCTCTCTTTTTTTTACTCCTTGCACTCAACTTCGGCGGGCCGGTCGAGTCGGATCAGAACCGGTGGGGGCACACCAAGTGCACCCACTGGGTGTAGTCCCCGAGACCGCGGTCGACTGCTGGCAGTCGACTGGGGTCTGAACAGCTTGTTGTCCACTTCTTTAGGTTTTATTCACTTGGAATTGAATTGCCTTCAAACCTATCGATTGATCTGTCTCTTGCTTCCTCCAGAAGTCTTGTACTCTTATCTCCAAGTTTGTCGAACTCGAAGAGAAGCAGAGGCAACTCAACTCGGACTTGGAATTAGCTCAGCAAAATCTGAAAAAAGATCAAGACGAGGCCGCTAGTATGGAAGCTAACTGATTGCCGACTGAATTTCAATATATCTCTTTGATCTCTTGTTTTATTCGATTATTTCTTTTGCAGAGAAATGAAGTTGGCTCTGGACAAGAAGGACTCGGACCTCGCCGCCCGCAAAAAGCAGCCCAAGACAAAACCGCTCTCGCAGACAAGATGCTTGCTTCAGTCGGAACGCTTGAAGGAGAGGTGACAAGACTGACATCTTGTCTTAATGAAGCTAACTGCGAAGTGACCAGCCTGAAGAAGGATAAGGTCGTCCTGAATGAAAAGTTGGAGTTTGCGATCCGCAAGAGGAACGACCCAGAAGCTTATCTAAGGACCCTCGCCAAGAAGCTTTATCTCGTGTTGGGAGGTATTTCTTTTAATCCGACTGTGTTGACGCTTGCAATCGGATTTTGCTTGGTTGATGAACTGACTTTTGGCTGCAGAACTCTGTCAAGACTTCGACGAAGAAGCTGGAAGGGTCGAGACAGGTCTGGACCCTATCGCTTCCCCGGTCTGCGACGAAACTGCGATGAACATGCTCCGACTGGAGTCCTGTATCGCCAGCGCCACAAGCTACCTCGCACGCCTGAAGGAGGTTGTCTCCCGAATCGACTCGACGCTTTGGCCGGGGGCGACGCTTCAAAATGATCTGGAATCTCTGATGACTCGACTGAACGAGATCCCTGACCGAGTGCAAGAATGGAAGAAATCCTCCGCCCGGTGTGGTGCTGATGTGACGCTGTCCCTGGTGCGAGTCCATTGCAAGTAGGCTCGTGAAGACAAGCTGGCTGCGATCAAAGTCGCTAACACCAAAAAGCACGAGTTCCAGTCCTTCATGGAGACTTTCATTGCTGCCGCCACTCGGATCGCTGATGGGATCGATCTGGACTCATTCGTGGAGCCTGCCAGCCCTCCTCCGGCTGAGTGAACAATCTTATGAAACTTGGATATGCTTTAAATTTGCCTCGGAATGCCGAGTGGTTTCTGTAACCGTTAAACTCCTTCGGGCTTGGTGCCCAAGTACTTTCGATTCGCTGATTGGAACCTTTTAGTATTTATTTGAATTTGGTTTATCTCCGAATGTGCTTGTGTTTGCCTCCGGATGGACTTTGCTTGCTGCACCTCGCCGTCCTTGCGGATAGGGATGGAGCGGACGTTGTATTTGTGCCGCAGCTCCGAAGGAGAAGGTTGCAGTCGACCTGCACCTCATCATCCTTGCAGATAAGGATGGAGCAGACGTTGTATTTGTGCCGCAGCTCCAAAGGAGAAGGTTGCAGTCGACCTGCACCTCGTCGTCCTTGCGGATAGGAATGGGTCTCAAACTTAGGCGAGTACTGGACTGCAGCTAAGCCCCCGAGTGGGAGGATTGCTCTCCACTCGGTAGGATTTTTCCAAACTTAGGCGAGTGCTGGACTGCCGTTAAACCTCTTAGTGAGAGAACTTAGGCGAGTGCTCGACTGCAGCTAAGCCTCCCGAGTGGGAGGATTGCTCTCCACTCGGTAGGGTTTTTTCAAACTTAGGCGAGTGTTGTACTACCGTTAAGCATCTTAGTGAGAGAACTTAGGCGAGTACTCGACTGCAGCTAAGCCCCCGAGTGGGAGGATTGCTCTCCACTCGGTAGGATTTTTCAAACTTAGGCGAGTGCCGGACTGCCGTTAAGCCTCTTAGTGAGGGAACTTAGGCGAGTGCTCGACTGCAGCTAAGCCTCCGAGTGGGAGGATTGCTCTCCACTCGGTGGGATTTTTTCAACCTTAGGCGAGTGCTCGACTGCCGTTAAGTCTCTTTAGTAAGAGAACTTAGGCGAGTGCTCGACTGCAGCTAAGCCCTCGAGTGGGAGGATTGCTCTCCACTCGGTGGGATTTTTTCAAATTTAGGTGAGTGCTCGGCTGCCGTTAAGTCTCTTTAGTAAGAGAACTTAGG
>NC_041382.1:718184461-718220634 GCF_002162155.2 Triticum dicoccoides | reverse complement strand
CTCGACTGCCGTTAAGTCTCTTTAGTAAGAGAACTTAGGCGAGTGCTCGACTGTAGCTAAGCCCCCAAGTGGGAGGATTGCTCTCCACTCGGTGAGATTTTTTCAAACTTAGGCGAGTGCTCGACTGCCGTTAAGTCTCTTTAGTAAGAGAACTTAGGCGAGTGCTCGACTGCAGCTAAGCCCTCGAGTCGGAGGATTGCTCTCCACTCAGTGGGATTTTTTCAAACTTAGGCGGAACGGATTCGCGACTAAGCCCACCCACTGGGGGATTTCAAAAGTAAATAAGAACAACACAATCGAATGAGAGAACCGTAAGCTCTTGTCTTTGATAAACGAATTACAAAAGGTATTGCTTATTACATTTTATTCGACCGAGTGTTTAAGTATAAAAGGGGTGGAGCAGCTCCGCGTTCCAAGCCCGTGGCTCGCTTTTCTGATGCTCGATGCTGTAAAGATGGTATGCTCGGTTGTGGAGAACTTTGGTGACGATAAAGGGGGCCTTCCCAAGTTGGAGCGAGCTTGTGTGGTTTCTGCTGATCCACCCGAAGAACCAAGTCCCGACTGAAGGAAATATGCCCTAGAGGCAATAATAAAGTTATTATTTATTTCCTTATATTATGATAAATGTTTATTATTCATGCTAGAATTGTATTAACCGGAAACATAATACATATGTGAATACATAGACAAACAGAGTGTCACTAGTATGGCTCTACTTGACTAGCTCGTTAATCGAAGATGGTTATGTTTCCTAACCATAAACAAAAGAGTTGTTATTTGATTAACGGGATCACATCATTAGGAGAATTATGTGATTGACATGACCCACTCCATTAGCTTAGCACCCGATCCTTTAGTATGTTGCTATTGCTTTCTTCATGACTTATACATGTTCCTATGACTATGAGATTATGCAACTCCCGTTTGCTGGAGGAACACTTTCTGTGCTACCAAACGTCACAACGTAACCGGGTGATTATAAAGGAGCTCTACAGGTGTCTCCAAAGGTACATATTGGGTTGGCGTATTTCGAGATTAGGATTTGTCACTCTGATTGTCGGAGAGGTATCTCTGGGCCCTCTCGGTAATGCACATCACATAAGCCTTGCAAGCATTGCAACTAATGAGTTAGTTGTGAGATGATGTATTACGGAACGAGTAAAGAGACTTGCTGGTAACGAGATTGAACTAGGTATTAAGATACCGACGATCGAATCTCGGGCAAGTAACATACCGATGACAAAGGAAACAACGTATGTTGGTATGCGGTCTGACCGATAAAAATCTTCGTAGAATATGTAGGAACCAATATGGGCATCCAGGTCCCGCTATTGGTTATTGACCGGAGACGTGTCTCGGTCATGTCTACATTGTTCTCGAACCATAGGGTCCGCACACTTAAGGTTTCGATGACAGTTATATTATGAGTTTATGAGTTTTGATGTACCGAAGGAGTTCGGAGTCCCGGATGAGATCGGGGACATGACGAGGAGTCTCGAAATGGTCGAGACGTAAAGATCTATATATTGGACGACTATATTCGGACATCAGAAAGGTTCCGAGTGATTCGGATATTTTTCGGAGTACCGGAGAGTTACGGGAATTCGCCGGGGAGTATATGGGCCTTATTGGGCCATACGGGAATAGAGGAGAGAGGCCAAAAGGAAGGAGGCCTGCGCTCCCCCCCCCCTCTGGTCCGAATTGGACAAGGGGCGCAGCCCCCTTTTCCTTCTTCCTCTCCCCCTCTTTCCCCTTCTCCTACTCCAACAAGGAAGGAAGGAGTCCTACTCCCGGTGGGAGTAGGACTCCCCTTGGCGCGCCCCCTCCTAGGCCGGCCGCCCCCTCCCCCTTGCTCCTTTATATACGGGGGCAGGGGCACCTCTAGACACACAGGTTGATCTTCGTGATCGTTCCTTAGCCGTGTGCGGTGCCCCCCTCCACCATATTCCACCTCGGTCATATTGTAGCGGTGCTTAGGCGAAGCCCTACGACGGTAGAACATCAAGATCGTCACCACGCCATCGTGCTGACGGAACTCCTCCCTAACGCTTTGCTGGATCGGAGCCCGGGGATCGTCATCGAGCTGAACGTGTGCCAAGAACTCGGAGGTGCCGGAGTAACGGTGCTTGGATCGGTCGGATCGTGAAGACGTACGACTACATCAACCGCGTTGTCACAACGCTTCCGCTGTCGGTCTACAAGGGTACGTAGATCACACTCTCCCCTCTCGTTGCTATGCATCACCATGATCTTGCGTGTGCGTTGGAATTTTTTTGAAATTACTACGTTCCCCAACAGTGGCATCCGAGCCTAGGTTTTATGTGTTGATGTTATATGCACGAGTAGAACACAAGTGAGTTGTGGGCGATATAAGTCATACTGCTTACCAGCATGTCATACTTTGGTTCGGCGGTATTGTTGGACAAAGCGGCCCGGACCGACATTACGCGTACGCTTACGCGAGACCGGTTCTCCCGATGTGCTTTGCACAAAGGTGGCTAGCGGGTGACAGTTTCTCCAACTTTAGTTGAACCGAGTGTGGCTACGCCCGGTCCTTGCGAAGGTTAAAATAGCACCAACTTGACAAACTATCATTGTGGTTTTGATGCGTAGGTAAGATTGGTTCTTGCTTAAGCCCGTAGCAGCCACGTAAAACTTGCAACAACAAAGTAGAGGACGTCTAACTTGTTTTTGCAGGGCATGTTGTGATGTGATATGGTCAAAACATGATACTAAATTTTATTGTATGAGATGATCATGTTTTGTAACCGAGTTATCGGCAACTGGCAGGAGCCATATGGTTGTCGCTTTATTGTATGCAATGCAATCGCGCTGTAATGCTTTACTTTATCACTAAGTGGTAGCGATAGTCGTGGAAGCATAAGATTGGCGAGACGACAACGATGCTACGATGGAGATCAAGGTGTCGCGTCGGTGACGATGGTGATCATGACGGTGCTTCGAAGATGGAGATCACAAGCACAAGATGATGATGGCCATATCATATCACTTATATTGATTGCATGTGATGTTTATCTTTTATGCATCTTTTCTTGCTTTGATTGACGGTAGCATTTTAAGATGATCTCTCACTAATTATCAAGAAGTGTTCTCCCTGAGTATGCACCGTTGCGAAAGTTCTTCGTGCTGAGACACCGCGTGATGATCGGGTGTGATAGGCTCTACGTTCAAATACAACGGGTGCAAAACAGTTGCACACGCGGAATACTCAGGTTATACTTGACAGGCCAAGCATATACAGATATGGCCTCGGAACACGGAGACCGAAAGGTCGAGCGTGAATCATATAGTAGATATGATCAACATAGTGATGTTCACCATTGAAACTACTCCATCTCACGTGATGATCGGACATGGTTTAGTTGATTTGGATCACGTGATCACTTAGAGGATTAGAGGGATGTCTATCTAAGTGGGAGTTCTTAAGTAATATGATTAATTGAACTTAAATTTATCATGAACTTAGTCCTAGTAGTATTTTGCAAATTATGTTGTAGATCAATAGCTCACGTTGTTGCTTCCCTGTGTTTATTTTGATATGTTCCTAGAGAAAATTGTGTTGAAAGATGTTAGTAGCAATGATGCGGATTGGATCCGTGATCTGAGGTTTATCCTCATTGCTGCACAGAAGAATTATGTCATTGATGCACCGCTAGGTGACGGACCTATTGCAGGAGCAGATGCAAACGTTATGAACGTTTGGCTAGCTCAATATGATGACTACTTGATAGTTAAGGCATCATGCTTAATGGCTTAGAATCGGGCTTCAAAGACGTTTTGAACGTCATGGAGCATATGAGATGTTCCAGGAGTTGAAGTTAATATTTCAAGAAAATACCCGAGTTGAGAGATATGAAGTCTCCAACAAGTTCTATAGCTAAAAGATGGAGGAGAATCGCTCAATTAGTGAGCATGTGCCCAGATTGTCTGAGTACTACAATCGCTTGAATCAAGTGGGAGTTAATCTTCCAGATAAGATAGTGATTGACAGAATTCTCTAGTCACCATCACCAAGTTAGTAGAACTTCATGATGAACTATGATATGCAAGGGATAACGGAAACGATTCCCAAGCTCTTCGTAATGCGGAAATTGACGAAGGTAGAAATCGAGAAAAACATCAATTGTTGATGGTTGACAAGACCACTAGTTTCAAGCAAAGGGCAGAGGGAAGAAGGGGAACTTCAAGAAGAACAACAAGCAAGTTGCTGCTCAAGTGAAGAAGCCCAAGTCTGGTCCTAAGCCTGAGACTAAGTGCTTCTGCTGCAAAGGGACTGGTCACTGGAAGCGGAACTACCCCAAGTGATTGGCGGATAAGAAGGATGGCAAAGTGAACATAAGTATATTTGATATACATGTTATTGATGTGTACTTTACTAGTGTTTATAACAACTCCTCAGTATTTGATACTAGTTCAGTTGCTAAGATTAGTAACTCGAAACGGGAGTTGCAGAATAAACAGAGACTAGTTAAGGGTAAAGTGACGATGTGTGTTGGAAGTGGTTCCAAGATTGATATGATCATCATCGCACACTCCCTATACTTTCGGGATTAGTGTTGAACCTGAATAAGTGTTATTTGGTGTTTGCGTTGAGCATGAATATGATTTGATCATGTTTATTGTAATACGGTTATTCATTTAAGTAAGAGAATAAATTGTTGTTCTATTTACATGAATAAAACCTTATATGGTTACACACCCAATGAAAATAGTCCGTTGGATCTCGATCGTAGTGATACACATAATCATAAATTTGAAACCAAAAGATGCAAAGTTAATAATGATAGTGCAACTTATTTGTAGCACTGCCGTTTAGGTCATATTGGTGTAAAGCGCATGAAGAAACTCCATGCTAATGGGATTTTGGAATCACTTGATTATGAATCACTTGATGCTTGCGAACCATGCCTCATGGGCAAGATGACTAAGACTCCGTTCTCCGGAGCGAGCAACTGACTTATTGGAAATAATACATACTGATGTATGCGGTCCGATGAGTGTTAAGGCTCACGACAAGTATCGTTATTTTCTGAACTTCACAGATGATTTGAGCAGATATGGGTATATCTACTTGATGAAACATAAGTCTAAAACATTTGAAAAGTTCAAAGAATTTCAGAGTGAAGTGGAAAAACATCGTGACAAGAAAATAAAGTTTCTACAATCTGATCGCGGAGACAAATATTTGAGTTACGAGTTTGGTCTTCAATTAAAACAATGTGGAATAGTTTCACAAACTCATGCCACATGGAACACCACAGCATAATGGTGTGTCCGAACGTCATAACCATACTTTATTGGATATACTGCAATCTATGATGTCTCTTACCGATCTACCACTATCGTTTTGGGGTTATGCATTAGAGACAGCTTCATTCACATTAAAAGGGCACCATCTAAATCTGTTGAGACGACACCGTATGAACTGTGGTTTGGCAAGAAACCAAAGTTGTCGTTTCTTAAAGTTTGGGGTTGCAATGCTTATGTGAAAAAGTTTCATCCTGATAAGCTCAAACCCAAATCGGAAAAGTGTGTCTTCATAGGATACCCAAAAAGTTACTGTTGGGTACACCTTCTATCACAGATCCAAAGGCAAGACATTTGTTCCTAAGAATGGATCATTTCTAGAGAAGGAGGTTCTCTCGAAAGAAGTGAGTGGGAGGAAAGTAGAACTTGATAAGGTAATTGTACCTTCTCCCTTATTGGAAAGTAGTTCATCACAGAAATCTGTTCCTATGACTACTACACCAATTAGTGAGGAAGCTAATGATGATGATCATGTAACTTCAGATCAAGTTACTACCGAATCTCGTAGGTAAACCAGAGTGAGATCCGCACCAGAGTGGTACGGCAATCCTATTCTGGAGGTCATGCTACTTGACCATGACGAACCTACGAACTATGAAGAAGCGATGGTGAGCCCAGATTCTGCAAAATGGCTTGAGGCCATGAAATCTGAGATGGGATCCATGTATGAGAACAAAGTATGGACTTTGGTTGACTTGCCCGATGATCGGCAAGCCATTGATAATAAATGGATCTTCAAGAGGAAGACGGACACTAATAGTAGTGTTACTATCTACAAAGCTAGAATTGTCGCAAAAGTTTTCGACAAGTTCAAGGTGTTGACTACGATGAGAGTTTCTCACTCGTATCTATGCTTAAGTCTGTCCGAGTCATGTTAGCAATTGCCGCATTTTATGAAATCTGGCAAATGGATAAACAGAACTGCATTCCATAATAGATTTATTAAAGAAGAGTTGTATATGATACAACCAGAAGGTTTTGTCAATCCTAAAGGTGCTAACAAAATATGCAAGCTCCAGCGATCCATCTATGGACTGGTGCAAGCATCTCGGAGTTGGAATATACGTTTTGATAAGTTGATCAAAGCATATAGTTTTATACAGGCTTGTGATGAAGCCTGTATTTACAATAAAGTGAGTGGGAGCACTACAACATTTCTGATAAATATATGTGAATGACATATTGTTGATCGGAAATAATGTAGAATTATTCTGCAAAGCATAAAGGAGTGTTTGAAAGGAATTTTCCAAAGAAAGACCTCGGTGAAGCTGCTGACATATTGAACATCAAGATCTGTAGAGATAGATCAAGACGCTTGATAAGTTTTTTTTCAATGAGTACATACCTTGACAAGATTTTGAAGTAGTTCAAAATAGAACAGTCAAAGAAAGAGTTCTTGTCTGTGTTACAAGGTGTGAAATTGGGTAAGACTCAAAACCCGACCACGACAGAAGATAGAAAGAGAATGAAAGTCATTCCCTATGCCTCAGCCATAGGTTCTATAAAGTATGTCATGCTATGTACCAGATCTATTGTATACCCTACACTGATTTTGGCAAGGTAGTACAATAGTAATCTAGGAGTAGATCACTGGACAGCGGTCAAAATTATCCTTAGTGGAATAAGGATATGTTTCTCGATTATGGAGGTGACAAAAAGGTTCGTCATAAAGGGTTACGTCGAGGCAAGTTTTGACACTAATCCAGATGACTCTAAGTCTCAATCTGGATACATATTGAAAGTGGGAGCAATTAGCTAGAGTAGCTCTGTGCAGAGCATTGTTGACATAGAAATTTGCAAAATACATACGGATCTGAATGTGGCAGACCCGTTGACTAAACTTCTCTCACAAGAAAAACATGATCACTTTTTGGGTCTTAATCACATAGCGATGTGAACTAGATTATTGAATCTAGTAAACCCTTTGGGTGTTAGTCACATGGAGATGTGAACCAATCACATAAAGATGTGAACTATTGATGTTAAATCACATGGCGATGTGATCTAGATTATTGACTCTAGTGCAAGTGGGAGACTGAAGGAAATATGCCCTAGAGGCAATAATAAAGTTATTATTTATTTCCTTATATCATGGTAAATGTTTATTATTCATGCTATAATTGTATTAACCGGAAACATAATACATGTGTGAATACATAGACAAACAGAGCGTCACTAGTATGCCTCCACTTGACTAGCTCGTTAATCGAAGATGGTTATGTTTCCTAACCATAAACAAAAGAGTTGTTCTTTGATCAACGGGATCACATCATTAGGAGAATGATGTGATTGGCATGACCCATTCCATTAGCTTAGCACCCGATCGTTTAGTATGTTGCTATTGCTTTCTTCATGACTTATACATGTTCCTATGACTATGAGATTATGCAACTCCCGTTTGCCGGAGGAACACTTTGTGTGCTACCAAACGTCACAACGTAACTGTGTGATTATAAAGGAGCTCTACAGGTGTCTCCAAAGGTACATGTTGGGTTGGCGTATTTCGAGATTAGGATTTGTCACTCTGATTGTCGGAGAGGTATCTCTGGGCCCTCTCGGTAATGCACATCACATAAGCCTTGCAAGCATTGCAACTAATGAGTTAGTTGTGAGATGATGTATTACGGAACGAGTAAAGAGACTTGCCGGTAACAAGATTGAAGTAGGTATTAAGATACCGACGATCGAATCTCGGGCAAGTAACATACCGATGACAAAGGGAACAACGTATGTTGTTATGCAGTCTGACCGATAAAGATCTTCATAGAATATGTAGGAGCCAATATGGGCATCCAGGTCCCGCTATTGGTTATTGACCGGAGACGTGTCTCGGTCATGTCTACATTGTTCTCAAACCGTAGGGTCCGCACGCTTAAGGTTTCGATGACAGTTATATTATGAGTTTATGAGTTTTGATGTACCGAAGGAGTTCGGAGCCCCGGATGAGATCGGGGACATGACGAGGAGTCTCGAAATGGTCGAGACGTAAAGATTGATATATTGGATGACTATATTCAGACATCGGAAAGGTTCCGAGTGATTCGGGTATTTTTCGGAGTACCGGAGAGTTACGGGAATTCGCCGGGGAGTATATGGGCCTTATTGGGCCATACGGCAATAGAGGAGAGAGGCCAAAAGGAAGGAGGCCTGCGCCCCCCCCTCTGGTCCGAATTGGACAAGGGGCGCATCCCCCTTTTCCTTCTTCCTCTCCCCCTCTTTCCCCTTCTCCTACTCCAACAAGGAAGGAAGGAGTCCTACTCCCGGTGGGAGTAGGACTCCCCTTGGCGCGCCCCCTCCTAGGCCGGCCGCCCCCTCCCCCTTGCTCCTTTGTATACGGGGGCAGGGGGCACCTCTAGACACACAAGTTGATCTTCGTGATCGTTCCTTAGCCGTGTGCGGTGCGCCCCTCCACCATATTCCACCTCGGTCATATTGTAGCGGTGCTTAGGCGAAGCCCTACGACGGTAGAACATCAAGATCGTCACCACGCCATCATGCTAACGGAACTCCTCCCTAACGCTTTGCTGGATCGGAGCCCGGGGATCGTCATCGAGCTGAACGTGTGCCAAGAACTCGGAGGTGCCGGAGTAACGGTGCTTGGATCGGTCGGATCGTGAAGACGTACGACTACATCAACCGCGTTGTCACAACGCTTCCGCTGTCGGTCTACAAGGGTACGTAGATCACACTCTCTCCTCTCGTTGCTATGCATCACCATGATCTTGCGTGTGCGTAGGAAATTTTTTGAAATTACTACGTTCCCCAACACCGACCCCTCACATTCCTGGCGTGGAATCGACGCAAATCTTGCTGATAAATGGTCGAGCGGATCAAGTCCATCTCTCTTTCCTCCTCTAGGAGATCGACTGAATCTTGTCAGGCCTGCTCCGCTTCCGCTTCGGAGAATAGTTCAACTCGGGGTGCATTGTGGAGCAAGTCACTTGGCAGAACAGCTTCGGCTCCATTAACTAAGTCAACCGATTAGGAGTTGTCCTTAAGCCCCACAGAACTGACGAAAGTTCATCAACCCCAGCACCTGCCACGTGTTTGAGATCACGCATCAGTCAGGGTTTCAGTCCTTTGAGAATTAGGCCATTGGCTCTTTCTGCTTGTCCGTTCGACTACGGGTGAGCGATAGAAGCATAGTCGACTCAAGTGCCCTGAGAGGCGCAGAAAGCTCTGAATTCATCGGAATTGAAGTTCGACCCGTTGTTCGTGATGATCTTGTGTGGGATTCCATATCTGAATGTCAATTCCCTGATAAAACTGACAACGATGATAGCATCAAGGTTCTTGATAGGTTTGGCTTCGATCCATTTGGTAAACTTGTTGACTGCAACGAGCACGTGAGTGAAGCCGCTTTTGCCGGTTCTTAGCGGTCCAACCATATCCATACCCCAAACAGCGAAGGGCCAGATGAGGGGGATGGTCTTCAGGGCTGACGCTGGCTTGTGAGACATATCGGAGTAAAATTGACAACCTTCACATCTGTCGACTATATCTTTTGCCATCTCATTTGCTCATGGCCAATAGAATCCAGCTCGGTATGCTTTAGCCACGATGGCCCGAGAGGACGCATGGTGACCACAGGTCCCCAAGTGGATGTCATTGAGGATCATCCGACCTTCTTCTGGTGTTATGCACTTCTGACCGACTCCAGTCACACCTTCCCTGAACAGCTGCCCTCTTATCACAGTAAAAGCTTTGGATCGACACACGATCTGTCGAGCTTCTTCTTCATACTCTCTTTCCTGAGGATGTACGCAGTGTAGGGCGCCGTCCAGTCGGGAGTAATGGCCAGAACCTCCATGATCAGGTCGACCACAGTTGGGACCTCGACTTCAGTCGGATCCGTGGCGCTCTTGGGTTGCGGGGCTCTTCAGTGAAAGGGTCTTCTTGAACTGTCGGCGTGTGAATATGCTCCAAGAACACATTGCTGGGAATGGCTTCTCTCTTGGAACCTATCTTTGCCAATTCATTGGCTGCTTGATTTTTCAATTGGGGGACGTGGTGGAGTTCTAACCCCTCGAACTTCTTCTCAAGCTTTCTCACTGCGTTGCAGTAACCAGTCATGACCAGACTTCTGATGTCCCACTCCTTCATCACTTGATTAACTACCAAATCTGAGTCACCATAGACCATGAGGCGACGGACGCCGAGTGAGATGGCCATGCGCAACCCATACATGAGTGCTTCATATTATGCTTCATTGTTGGAGGAATCAAAGTGAATCTGGAGGACATATCTGAGCATGTCTCCTCGGGGGGATACTAGAACTACTCCAGCCCCAGAATCATTCAACATCTTGGATCCGTCAAAGAACATGGTCCAGTGCTCAGAGTGAACTTGAGTCGGCAGTTGCTGTTCGATCCACTCGGCGAGGAAATCTGCTATTGCTTGGGACTTGATAGCTTTTTTGCCTCAAACTTGATATCCAAGGGAAGGAGTTCAATCACCCATTTTGCCACTCGACCAGTTGCATCCCTGTTGTGCAGTATCTCTGACAATGGAGCGTCGCTGACGACTGTAACAGAGTCATCTGAGAAGTAGTGTGCAACCTTCTTCGTGGTCATGTAAATTCCATAGACAAGCTTCTGATAGTGAGGATATCTCTGCTTTGACGGGGTCAGGACTTCAGAAATATAATAAACTGGGCGTTGAACTTTTTACGCTTTTCCTTCTTCTTCTCGCTTGACCGTAAGTACTATACTGACGACTTGTCCAGTGGCTGCTACATAAAGCAATAGAGGCTCTTTGCTGATTGGAGCAGCAAGCACTGGCTGGGTGGAAAGCAGGGCTTTTAGCTCTGCAAATGTTGTATCAGTTTCTGGAGTCCACTCGAACTTATCTGATTTCTTCATTAGTCGGTAAAGAGGCAGCGCCTTTTCACCGAGGCGAGAAATGAATCGACTTAGGGCGCCAAGCAACTAGTAAGCTTCTGGACATCATGCACACTCACAGGGCGTTTCATTTGGAGTATAGCGCCTACTTTCTCTGGGTTAGCATCGATTCCTCATTCGGAAACAAGAAAACCGAGTAACTTGCCTCCTGGAACTCCAAACGTGCACTTTGACGGATTGAGCTTGATATCATACCTTCGGAGGTTGGCAAAGGTTTCAGCGAGGTTGGTCAGCAGGTCGAAACCTTTACGTGACTTGACCACAATGTCATCCATGTATGCTTCCACATTCTGACTGATCTGAGTGAGCAGGCACTTCTGAATCATCCGCATAAATGTGGCTCCGGCGTTCTTCAAGCCGAATGGCATTGTGACATAACAGAAGCACCCGAATGGGGTGATAAAAGATGTCTTTATTTCATCGGGTCCATACAGACGGATCTGGTGGTACCCGGAGTAGGCGTCCAAAAAGGACAAACGCTCGCACCCAGCAGTCGAATCAACTATCTGATCGATGCGAGGGAGAGGGAAGTGATCTTTCGGGCAGGCCCGATTGATATGCTTGAAATCGATGCACATGCGGAGCGAGTCATCTTTCTTTGGGACCATGACAACATTGGCTAACCACTCGGAGTGGTAAATCTCTCGGATAAACTCAGCTGCCAAAAGCCAAGCCACCTCTTCGCTGATTGCTTTTCTTTTCTGGACGGCGGACCGTCGGAGATGCTCTTTGACTGGTTTCACTTTCGGGTCGACTCGCAAATGATGCTCAGCCAGTCCCCTGGGAACACCTGGCAATGCCAGAAGGCTTCCATGCAAAGATGTCCCAGTTCTCACAGAGGAACTGGACGAGCGCTTCTTCCTATTTGGAGTCGAGTGTGGTCGAAATGTGGGTCGGAACTGCATTGGGGTCTGTCGGGTGAATGTGAACAGACTTCGTCTCGCCAGACGACTGGAAAGATGAATCCGTGGCTGGCTTCTTGGCTCGCAGCAAGTCACTCGGGTCTGCATTTTTCTGGTATTCTTGTAGTTCTACCACGGCCATCTGGGCATCGGCGATCTTTGAGCCCTTCTGGAAACACTCTTCCGCCTTTTTCCGATTACCAGAGATAGTGATCACTCCTCTGGGACCAGGCATCTTCAGTTTGAGGTACACGTAACAAGGTCGAGCCATGAATCGTGCATAAGCTGGCCAGCCCAGAATTGCATGATACGCACTCTGAAAATCCACAACTTCAAACGTCAACTTTCCTTTGCGGTAATTTTTGGCATCACCGAAAACCACGTCGAGTGCAATCTGACCGAGGGACGCAGCCTTCTTGCCTGGGATGACCCCATGGAAACTCATATGGCTTTCACTGAGTCTGGACATCGGAATGCCCATACCTTTCAACGTTTCTGCATACAGAATGTTCAGGCCACTGCCACCGTCCATCAGGACCTTTGTCAGTTGAGTGCCTTCGACCACCGGGTCGACCACCAGCGCTTGCCTCCCAGGGGTGGCGATGTGCGCTGGATGATCAGATTGGTCGAACATAATGGCAGTCTGCGACCATTTCAAGTAACTGGGTGTAGCCGGAGCGACCATGTTCACTTCTCTGTTGATGACTTTCAATCGACTCTTGTTTTCAACATCAGCAAAAATCATTAGAGTGGAATTCACGTGAGGATAACCATCATCATCTTCTGCTTCACTCTCAGCTTTGTCTGCCTCCTTCTCCTTTCCTTAGGCTGTTTCTCTCGGAATTGCTGGATCAAGAGCCGACACTGTCGAGTGGTATGCTTGGGGTAAATGAAATTACCTTCTTCGTCTTTTTTGGTGTGGATATGGCACGGCAGATCCAACACGTCATTTCCATCTTGATCTTTTACTTTCTTGGGGTTCCACGGCCCTTTGGGCTTCCCCTTGAGCTTTCCTTGAACCACAGCCAAGGCCTCACCGGGAGCAGCTGGTTCGGCCTTGTATTTATGTTTCCGACTGGAGTTTCCTCCTCCGGCTTCGTGGGCGACTGCTTTGTGCTTGCCGCTCCGCAGTCGCTCTTCCTCTTAACCATTGGTATACTTGGTGGCAATATCCATCATCCAAGTCAGAGTCATGTTTCCTGTCCGACCGAATTTCAGATTCAACTCCCGGTACCTGACGCCTTCCTTGAAAGCACAAATTGCCTGATGATCAAACACATCTTCCACCGTGTGGTGCAGGGTGATCCACCTCTGGATATAATCTCTCAAAGTTTTATTCGGTTTCTGGACGCAACACTGTAATTCTGTCAAACCTGTTGGCCGTTTGCAAGTACCCTCAAACGTTCTGACAAACACTCGGGCGAGATCTTCCCAAGTATAGATGCTGCTAGGTGCCAACTGATTCAACCACACTCTAGCCGAGCCCTCCAACATCAGAGGAAGGTATTTCATGGCCACCTCATCATTGCCACCACCAATCTGGACAGCCACTCGGTAGTCCTCGAGCCAGGTGTCAGGCTTGGACTCTCCGATGAACTTACTGACTTCCGTCGCCAACCTGAAGTTGGGGGGAATCACTACAGCTCTGATAGCTCTGCTGAAGCACTCTGGGCCAGGGACATGCACCCTATTGCTGGTTTGCGGGCCTCTGTCATGGCCATCTCAGTGAGCTCTGTTTCTGTCGACCAAGCCCTGCACGAGAATAGATCTCGCATCAAAGCCTGGCTCCCTGGGGTCGACTAGAATACCTCTTCTGACGCTGTTAGGGCGCCTGTCTTCATGTGGCCGCGACACGTATGACCCACTCCTTGGAGGAGGCGTGGGCACTCGACGGCGACCATCGCGATCGGCTCGACGATCATACTGCTCCTGGTTTCTGTACTGGTCACGCCGCTCTCCACGTCCCTCACGCCTCGGGGGCGATCTCGGGCTATGGGCCGACTGGACCATATCTGCGACCACAGATCTGCTATGGATCCTATCCCGCGACTGAGACACGGTCGTATTCTTCTCTTCTGCTGCCCGGAGCAAGGCCCTGATCTGCGCCAGACCTCGGCCAGCTTCTGACTGGAAAGGTTGAATCGACTCTGCTATTCGGGCAGCAGCTGCTAGGTTTTGGATCGGTGTTCGGTATACCTGAGTCGGAGGTGGAAAAAGTTGGCGTCGACTGGACTCAGGAGCACGTTGACGAGCGTGATCGTCGAGTGCGCGCTGGAGGTTCTCCAGCCGAGTGCGCTGAGCCAGATTGGCCAAGCGAGCCTGCTCCAAGGCCTGGGCCTCGGGTGTTTCTCCAACTATAGGAGTATGCAGGGCATCCATGTTTCGGCGACGAAGTTCTTCTCTCTGCTGCGAGGAGAGAGGCTCGGGGCGGTACTCCTCATGAACGCGCGACGGATCGCCGTTCCCGTCACCTCCGTCTTCACGATTGAAGCCAGGAGGACCGCGTGGTCCATTGACCATCAGGACTTCACTGCCGAGTCATTGCTGCCAAACTCGGATGCAGTCTCTACGGAGCTAGTCGACAGATCGAACAGGCCATAGAGAGACTCGTCGGGCTCGATCGCTGCGACTTGAGGGGTGGCCGACTGGCGGGCCACCGCATGCTCCACCCACCATTGAATCCTCGACCGGCCGGTGCACTTGCCCCGGTGGGTCGCAGGGAGGGGGAAAGTCGTTGGAGTCGACTGGTACTGGGTCGACGGGTATCGCAGGAGGATGCCGCGGACGCAGGCGTGAAAGTGTGTCGCCCCGCGGCGGGGAGCGCGTCGATGTCGAGTGGTGCCTCCTGAAGCCAAGCGGAGTCGTCGGCGACAAACACGAGTGCGCCGAGACGGATCTCGCGGCCCTCAGCCAAACCTCCGCCTGGAACCATGATGATGAGGATCGGAAAAATTGCAACTCCTCCAATAAGTCGCTAAGAAACCTGCCCCACGGTGGGCGCCAACTGTCGTGGATCTAAGACTGATAGTAGAATGGGGGGTAGGTATGAGGAGGCAAGATCCTAACTATGGAGTAGTTGTACACACGAGTTTTACGAGTTCAGGCCCTTCTCGGAGGAAGTAACAGCCCTACGTCTCGGTGCCCTGAGGCGGTCGACTGGATTATATGTGTGTGTGTGAGTTTACAAAAGTGTGAACCCTTATCCCAAAGGAGGGGGGTGGCTTATATAGAGTGCGCCAGGACCCTAGCTCCCCTCCGTTACACAGGGTTCAATGCTCGTAAAGGAAAGGCATTACTGGTAACGTCTACAGTAAAGTGTCATAAATGCTCATAATGCTATGATTTAAGTCCCAACCATTGCAGAGTGGAGGGTTCCTCATCTTCTGGTGGTCGAGTGTCTTCAAGGTGGTCGAGTGAGCGCATCTCCACGATCGAATGGATGATGGTTTCTCTTCGACTGCTTCTGATTCTTTGTAAAGATGTCCTTGGGGAGGGTATGCTGGACAGATCCATGACCCTACCCTAGGTACATAGCTTCATCACCGCCCACGTGCAATTGCATGTCCGTTGTTCATGTGCAACTTAAGTGTTTTTCTTTTTAAAAGAATATTGCCATCCGATTGGACACATATAGTCCGCATGCATTTGCAGGTCGGTCGATCATGCCCGTATGATTATTATTATTTCCAAAAATATTTGCCAGTAGCTACATATATGTTGGCCTAACGCAATTGCGTTCCGTTGGCCATGCACAATTAATTTTTTTTTGTCTGCTGTTTTTATTTCTTCATCTCATAAAACATTACAACAATACAAAATAACTTTTGAAGGAAATGATAATAAGAAAAGCAAAGGACAGGAGGAGAAAACAGAGCATGAGCGAACCGATATAAAAAAACAAATGGGCCGCGTCCGGCTCAACAAGTAGGGATCAGACATTAGTTGGTTGGCTAATGAAACTAGCGATTTCAGGGGGTGTTTGTTTACAGAAACTTATTAATGTAGGGACTTAAAAAAAATCCTTTTTAGTTCCATCTAAATTAAACAGGGGGACTTATAGGAACTTAGTATTTTAGACTTATGAAAGAAGATCCTTAAGAAGAGTTTCTTTAAAACTTTTAGTTGTAGAGACTTTTTAGTTGGGACTAAAAAGATCCTTTGACTTATGAACCAAATATGGCCTCGGTTTGTATCAACCACAAAAAAACTAGCGATTTCATCAGTTTAATAAATACTAGGACGTATCAGCTGACTGAGAAGTACTCTAACAAAGAATCCGGAAGAGCGCAAAAGAAGAAAGAACTAGGACACGATTTGTATACCAAGTATGCGATGCCCGTCGCCGAAGGGAAAGTATAGGCAAGCAAGGACAGCTTTGGTACTACTTGTATCGAAAGGAACTGCATATTAGAGCATCTCTAACAGCCGCCGAACGCGTCGCGCATTAAAAACTACTTTGTTGTGTGTCCATCGCCTGATTTGACGTTGCGGGCGGCGCTGGCTCCAGCAGCCGTGCTAAAATATAACGCGCGTAGCTCCAACAATGCGCAAAAATGCAGCGTGCACGACTCTCGCACAAACAACATATACATTCCAAAACAAAAGCAAAAAAGATCCAACACAAAAAAAAATTCAAAATAAATAGTTCAATTTTGTTATTACAACTCAAACAAACAGTTTATCGTTCAATACAACAAATAGTGCAATAAACAAAACAAATAGTTCGACAATACTATCAAACGCACAAATCATGATGCTCTTTGTCATCCATTCCATGCCCACCAGTCCTCAATGAGATCCTTCTGAAGATCATTATGCGCGGCGAGACATCGAATGGCATGATAGGAGGCAACAAAACGGGCCACCCTTCAGCCCTCCGTCGCACTCGCACGGGATGTCCCAAGAGCTCATACTGAGAGTAGTCTACATTTTGGCCACGCTCATTCTCGATGATCATGTTATGCATGATCACACAAGCGCGTATGATGTACCAAAGCATTTTTTTGATCCCAAAATCTAGCCGGTCCTCTCACAATAGCAAATTGGGCTTACAAAATCCCAAAAGCTCTCTCAACATCTTTTCTAGCCACCGCATGAGCATTGTGGAAATCAAGATTTTTCTTTCCTTCCGGCTTTTTAACGGCTTCACAAAGGTTTGCCATTTTGGATAGATGTCATCCGCTAGATAATAGCCATAGTTGTATGTACGGCCATTTGTTACAAACTGCACCAGTGGCAAATCACCATTTGCAATCTTATTCATCAGTGGTGACCTGTTGACAACATTGATGTCATTCAAAGATCCAAGCATTTCAAAGAATGCATGCCAAATCCAAGTTTTTTGATCCAGGCATTCAAAGATCCCGGGCGCTGTTCGTCGAAGGACGGACGCGCGCGAAGGGAGGCGGTGACTAGAGAGGGGCGGCGTCGCGGCTGGAGGGGGTGAGTTGCGAGCGAGCGCGCGAGAGTCCAGCGCGCGGGAGCGGGCGCAACAAATAAGTGGCGCACGATGAAGTTTCGGCCCGCGCGCTGAACTAGATATGCCGTGCGCACGGTTTTTACGCGTCCACTGGAGGTACTATATCGGTTACGCGCACGTTAAAATGGGCAATTTTGCAACGCGGTGCTTATTTGACGCGGCTGTTGGAGATGCTCTTAGCAGGGCACACGAGCGGTTAATAACGAGTTAAACATCGCGTCATTGTGCTATAAATATCCCGTGATTCTCCCCGCGGAGGAATCACTTTTCGCCTACGGCATGGGCAACTTCATCCCGAGCTCCGTGCGGCCGGCCGAGACGTCGTCGAGATGCGTGACGGACAGCGTCACCGCGAGCACGACTTCAAGGTGCACAACTACCCGCTGCTGGACGTCCTAGGCGTCGGCAAGTACGTGAGCTCCAGCACGTTCAGCGCCGGCGGCTACGACTGGTGCATCAGCTTCTACCCGGACAGAAACAAAGAGGAAAACGCCAGCTACACGTCGGCGTTCCTCAGCTGCGTCAACCCACCAGCTGATGGTGTGAGGACAAAGGTCACCATCCAGAAGAAAGAGGACATGGCCCAAGCAACCAGACTGGGTGTCCACGACAACACCTTCACCCCGGCGAGCTCCGGACCTGGCTTCCCCAAATTCGTCGAGGAATCTAAGCTAAAATCACTGTCCAACGCTGACGTCTTGACCATAAGGTGTATGGTCACCGTGGTACAGGAATCGCGCACGGAGTCGACGAGGGATCTTATCGTGGTTCCGCCTCCGGAGCTGTAGGGCCAGCTCGAGCGCGCCCTCAGGGCCGGGAAAGGCGCCGGCGTCGCGCTTGACGTCGGCGGCCGGGTGTTCACCGTGCACAAGTTCATGCTCGCCGCGCGGTCGTCGGTCTTTGACGCGCAGCTTTTCGGTCCGATGGCGGAGAAGGACACGAAGCACATAGAGATTGGCGATGTTGAGCCGGCCATCTTCGAGATGCTCCTTCACTTCGTCTACACGGATTCATTACCACCGTGCGACGGCCGGCAAGGTAATGCCGCCGCTGCCGGCATGCAGCATTTGCTAGTTGCGGCAGATCTGTACTGGCTTGACAGGCTGAAGGTGATGTGCGAAGAGAAGCTGTCCAGACGCATCGACGTGAAGACCGTCACTGTTGGCTTATGATCTTGCTAGATCAAATCACCCGGAGCTGTGTACGTACGTGCAAGCTAGCAAGACGCAGCTTGATTGATTCTCAAGCAACACAGACGTACATGTAGACGTACACGTGAACTTGACCTGGCCGGCGGCCTCGGCGGAACGTCTCGACGTAACTTTAGCGAACGGAAAAACTAATCCATGGCCAGAGGCTCGTATCGAGCCTTGCTTTACTTTGTATTGCTTTGAACTTTTCGTTGTTGTACAAAAGCTACCCTGCCGGTGCTTTATATACATGTCCACACAAGGACTAGATATCCGACTAGAACTTCTAATCCTACTAGAAAACTCCTCTAATCTACACGGACACAACAAGGTTAATCTCTACATTCACCTCCTTAACCTTGTTGATCTTCAATTACGACCTGGGTCCCAAATACGAATAGTACTACCCATAGGTATTATCCTTCGCATTGCTTTTGCCATTTCTTATAGCATTTCACGGATCGTCTTTCACTAGTAGAAAAACGACTTTCAGTACCGGTTCTTAAGGACCTTTAGTACCGGTTCTGGACCGGCACTAAAGAGTGGGGACTAAAGGTCCCCTTTAGTTCCGGTTCAACATGAACCGGAACCAAAGGCCCATCACGTGGCACGAGGCGTGCCGTGGTCTGAGGGACCTTTAATCCCGGCTGGTAAGGATTTTTTTATTTTTATTTTTGAAATAAAGCAAAAACAGCCCGCCTACTGGGTTGGCACGGCCTACATACGACTAGAAATCCAATCTCTAGTTGGGCCAGGATGCAGGCCCGTACGGCCCAGTAGGCCCCATGGTGCAGAAGACTTGCAATAGGCCCACAAAGGCCTGCTTAGAGAGGAGCTCGACATGGTAGCCACGACGAGGCTTATAAACCGGTGTGAGCTTCTCTCAACTAGCGAGGTGGGACTAAACATTGTGCACTGCGGGTGGCAGCGCACCACCTTTAGTACCGGTTGGTGGCTCCAACCGGTACTAAAGGGGGGGTGGTCTTTAGTACCAGTTGGAGCCATCAACCCGTACTAAAGACCACCACCTTTAGTACCGGTTGGTGGCTCCAACCGGTACTAAGGACCCCCCCCCCCTTTAGTACCGGTTGGAGCCACAAACCCGTACTAAAGGCCACCACCTCTTTAGTACCGGTTCGTGGCAGCCACGAATCGGTACCAATAAGCGTCGCTCGCCTAGCTGTTGGAACCAGCACTAATGGTCACATTAGTGCCGGTTCAATTACAAATCGGGACTAATGAGTTTCACATTAGACCCTTTTTCTACTAGTGTTCACTGCCATCAGCTTGTCCAATGCTTGACGCCAACTCTTCTCCTTGGTTGCGTCGATCTTCACCTGTTCTCCGATGCTTGGTACATTGTCCTTTGGATTATCGAAGGGACATCTTTTGAACCCGTGTGAGACCAAACTTCGGTCTAGCTTTGAGTTCCAAGCTCTTGGCGCTTGCTTCGGCTCGTAAAGTGCCTTCTTGAGCTTGTAAACTTCTTTTTCTTCGCATTTTTTCTCATAGCCGAGGTGTTGTTCCACGTACACTTCTTCTTTGAGGTCGCCTTTGAGGAAAGCGGATTTCACATCCATATGATGAACCTTCCAATCCTCTTGTGCTGCCAAAGCTAGGAGCACTCTCACCGTCTCGATTCGAGCAACCTGTGCAAACACCTCTTCATAGTCAACTCCTTGACTTTGTACGTAGCCCTTTGCGAAGAGTCTTGCCTTGTACTTCACAATAGCACCCTTCGTGTCCTTCTTTAACTTGTAAACCCACTTCAAACATATTGCCTTTTGGTTCGGAGGTCGGGTTACCAAAGTCCATGTGCCATTGCTCTCGATCGCCTTCATCTCCTCATCCATGGCGTGCATCCAACTTGAACTTTTGCTCGCCTGTATGAAGTTCGCCGGCTCCTCAACTCCGAGTAAACACAAATCGGAGTACTCGAGCATAACTGGCGTTCCATACTTGTAGACTTTCTTGAGGGTCTTGTAGCGACGAGGCCCGGAAGAATCCATTGTGGCTTGCGAAGGAGGTGACACAAATTGTGTCGGCGTCGATGCACTTGAGGAAGATGGTTGAGTCTCGGGCGTGGTAGATGTCGGGTCATTGGCATCCGAGTTGTCGGCGTAGTCGTCGTGATCGTGACCATCATCTTGATTGTCATCATCACTATGCGCCTCGTTGTCGATGTCGTTGCCGAGATCTCTACCTGTCTCTTGCGCGTCGTTGTCGCTATCACCTTGCGACCCATGCACGTCGTCGTCGGTGTCGGGACCATGATGATCACTACCATTGTGGTCACCTTGGTTGAGTGTCTTGCCAACCACCTGGACGTCCTCCCCTGCATCATCATCAGTTGGAAATTCAACTGTGAATATGTTACCGTTTGGAGCATCATTGGCTACTGCGCTCCAATTCCACACTTGATTTTCTTCAAACACGACGTCGTGTGAAATCCGTAGACGCTTGGTTCGTGGATCGTAGAAGCGGTATGCCTTGGTGCCGGAACTCCTCTCGTATCCGATGAACACCATCTCACTACTAGGGAAAAGCCTAGCAGTAGCGCGGGTAAAATGCTTATTAGTAGCGCGGGCAGCTGCGCTATTGATATGACGCTACAGCTAACGCTTAGCAGTAGCGCATGCTGACCCGCGCTACTGCTATCTAGGGATAGCAGTAGCGGTCATCGTAATAACGCGCATCTACTAATATCTATAGTGCCCTAGTATAAAAGGCACTACTGCTAAGACCTCGCTGCTACTAAAGCCATACCCCGCGCTACTGTTATTAGTTTCTGAATTTTTTTCTGCTCCATATTTTGTGCTGCTGAATTTTGTTTAGTGTTTTATACAATAGTCTCTAGCATATCATACACATACAAATCTGGTCATATCATACACATACAAATAGCCTCATCAAATCGATCATGTCATCACCATAATCATCATCCAACACAAAATGACGTCTCTCTCGAAATAGCGATACAAGTTATGAGATGCCTCAAATACTTGCAACTACATCTTCATCCATCTAGACAATGATATAGACAAGAAGAGCTATCACTATGAGTGAGAGCGGAACTATGCAGTACATGAGACGGCGGTTATGAGTCCTCTCTCGCGTTAGCGTAAACCTCAAGTAACTAGCTTCTGCTTCATGTCTGCTTTTGAACCATTTATGGCTGGCGCCCGAGAACCGCTCGGATCATTTACCCTGCACATAATCATCATTTTCTGAATATAACATGTCCAAAACATCACATGTACAAATATGACATGTCCAAATTCCAAATGTGACATGTCCAAATCACATGTCCACATATCACATGTCCACTTCAAATTTGCATATAGCAGGAAGAAAAATATAGAACTTGAAGAAAAATGCAATGAGTTTTTTTAAATAGCAACAATTGCTTTAACTAAAAAATAATAAATAGCAACAATTGCTTTAATTAAAAAATAGCAATAGTTTGAAACCTAGGGTTCATACTAAGTACCACTAAAAAATAGCCAATAATCTGTCCTAGGTTTTTTTAACTAGGGTTCATACTAATTGTAATTAACTAGCTAGCACTAAAAATAGCCTAGGGTTCATACTAACTAGCACTAAATAGCTAGGGTTCATACTAACAGAGAGAGAGAGAGAAGAGCAGAGAGTAGAGAAGAGGGGAGGGGAGAGTGCTTACAGAGGGCGGAGAGAGAGATTGTTGGGGAACGTTGCAGAAAACAAAAAAATTTCCTATGTTTTCACCAAGATCCATTTATGAGTTCATCTAGCAATGTTTGATCGGATGCATCTACATACCTTTGTAGATCGCGAGCGGAAGCGTTCAAAGAACGGGGATGAGGGAGTCGTACTCGTCGTGATCCAAATCACCGGAGATCTTAGCGCCGAACGGACGGCACCTCCGCGTTCAACACACGTACGGTCAGCGTGACGTCTCCTCCTTCTTGATCCAGCAAGGGGGAAGGAGAGGTTGATGAAGATTCAGCAGCACGACGGTGTGGTGGTGGATGCAGCAGTCACCGCAGCAGGGCTTCGCTGAGCTTCTGCGAGAAGGAGAGGTGTAGCAGGGGAGAGGGAGGCGCCAAGACTTCGGGGTGCGGCTGCCCTCCCCCCCTTTATATAGGCCCCCCTAGGGGGTGCGCCGGCTCTAGCAGATGGGATCTCCTAGGGGGGCAGCGGCCAAGGGGGTGGAGTGCCCCCCAAGGCAAGTGGAGGCGCCCCCTCCCCTAGGGTTCCCAACCCTAGGCGCATGGGGTCCCAAGGGGGGGGCGCACCAGCCCACTATGGGCTGGTTCCCTCCCCACTTCAGCCCATGGGGCCCTCCGGGATGGGTGGCCCCACCCGGTGGACCCCCGGGACCCTTTCGGTGGTCCCGGTACAATACCGTTGACCCCCAAACTCTCTCGATGGCCGAAACTGCACTTCCTATATATAATTCTTCACCTCCGGACCATTCCGGAACTCCTCGTGACGTCCAGGATCTCATCCGGGACTCCGAACAACTTTCGGGTTACTGCATACTCATATCTCTACAACCCTAGCGTCACCGAACCTTAAGTGTGTAGACCATACGGGTTCGGGAGACATGTAGACATGACCGAGATGACTCTCCGGTCAATAACCAACAACGGGATCCGGATACCCATGTTGGCTCCCACATGCTTCTCGATGATCTCATCGGATGAACCACGATGTCGAGGATTCAAGCAACCCCGTATACAATTCCCTTTGTCAATCTGTACGTTACTTGCCCGAGATTCGATCGTCGGTATCCCAATACCTCGTTCAATCTCGTTACCGGCAAGTCACTTTACTTGTACCGTAATGCATGATCCCGTGACCAGACACTTGGTCACTTTGAGCTCATTATGATGATGCATTACCGAGTGGGCCCAGAGATACCTCTCCATCATATGGAGTGACAAATCCCAGTCTTGATCCGTGTCAACCCAACAGACACTTTCGGAGATACCCGTAGTATACCTTTATAGTCACCCAGTTACGTTGTGACGTTTGGTACACCCAAAGCACTCCTACGGTATCCAGGAGTTACACGATCTCATGGTCTAAGGAAAAGATACTTGATATTGGAAAAACTCTAGCAAACGAACATACGATCTTGTGCTATGTTTAGGATTGGGTCTTGTCCATCACATCATTCTCCTAATGATGTGATCTCATTATCAATGACATCCAATGTCCATAGTCAGGAAACCATGACTATCTGTTGATCAACGAGCTAGTCAACTAGAGGCTTACTAGGGACATGTTGGTGTCTATGTATTCACACATGTATTACGATTTCCGGATAACACAATTATAGCATGAATAGAAGACAATTATCATGAACAAGGAAATATAATAATAATCCTTTTACTATTGCCTCTAGAGCATATTTCCAACAGTCTCCCACTTGCACTAGAGTCAATAATCTAGTTACATTGTGATGAATCGAACACCCATAGAATTCTGATGTTGATCATGTTTTGCTCTAGGGAGAGGTTTAGTCGACGGATCTGCGACATTCAGATCCGTATGTACTTTACAAATATCTATGTCGCCATCTTGAACATTTTCACGAATGGAGTTGAAGCGACGCTTGATGTGCCTGGTCTTCTTGTGAAACCTGGGCTCCTTGGCAAGTGCAATAGCTCCAGTGTTGTCACAGAAGAGTTTGATCGGCCCCGACGCATTGGGTATGACTCCTAGGTCGGTGATGAACTCCTTCACCCAAATTGCTTCATGCGCTGCCTCCGAGGCTTCCATGTACTCTGCTTCACATGTAGATCCCGCCACGATGATCTGCTTGCAGCTGCACCAGCTTACTGCTCCACCATTCAACATATACACGTATCCGGTTTGTGACTTAGAGTCATCCAGATCTGTGTTGAAGCTAGCATCGACGTAACCCTTTACGACGAGCTCTTCGTCACCTCCATAAACGAGAAACATGTCCTTAGTCCTTTTCAGGTACTTCAGGATATTCTTGACCGCTGTCCAGTGTTCCTCGCCGGGATTACTTTGGTACCTTCCTACCAAACTTACGGCAAGGTTTACATCAGGCCTGGTACACAACATGGCATACATAATAGACCCTATGGCTGAGGCATAGGGGATGACACTCATCTCTTCTATATCTTCTGCCGTGGTCGGACATTAAGCTGAGCTCAATTTCACACCTTGCAACACAGGCAAGAACCCCTTCTTAGACTGATCCATATTGAACTTCTTCAATATCTTATCAAGGTATGTGCTTTGTGAAAGACCTATGAGGCGTCTTGATCTATCTCTATAGATCTTGATGCCTAATATATAAGCAGCTTCTCCAAGGTCCTTCATTGAAAAACTCTTATTCAAGTAGGCCTTAATGCTGTCCAAAAGCTCTATATCATTTCCCATCAAAAGTATGTCATCTACATATAATATGAGAAATGCTACAGAGCTCCCACTCACTTTCTTGTAAACGCAGGCTTCTCCATAAGTCTGCATAAACCCAAACGCTTTGATCATCTCATCAAAGCAAATGTTCCAACTCTGAGATGCTTGCACCAGCCCATAAATCGAGCGTTGGAGCTTGCACACCTTGTCAGCATTCTTAGGATCGACAAAACCTTCCTGCTGCATCATATACAATTCTTCCTTAAGGAAACCATGAAGGAATGCCGTTTTGACGCCCATTTGCCATATCTCATAATCATAGAATGCGGCAATTGCTAACATGATTCAGACGGACTTCAGCTTCGCTACGAGTGAGAAAGTCTCATCGTAGTCAACCCCTTAAACTTGTTGATAACCCTTAGCGACAAGCCTAGCTTTATAGATGGTCACATTACCATCCGCGTCTGTCTTCTTCTTAAAGATCCATTTATTTTCTATGGCTCGCCGATCATCGGGCAAGTCAGTCAAAGTCCATACTTAGTTTTCATACATGGATCCTATCTCGGATTTCATGGCTTCCAGCCATTTGTCGGAATCCGGGCCCGCCATTGCTTCTTCATAGTTTGAAGGTTCACCGTTGTCTAACAACATGATTTCCAAGACAGGGTTGCCGTACCACTCTGGTGCGGAACGTGTCCTTGTGGACCTACGAAGTTCAGTAGCAACTTGATCTGAAGTTTCATGATCATCATCATTAACTTCCTCTCTAGTCGGTGCAGGCACCTCAGGAACATTTTCTTGAGTTGCGCCACTTTCTGGTTCAAGAGGTAATACTTCATCAAGTTCTACTTTCCTCCCACTTACTTCTTTCGATAGAAACTCTTTCTCTAGAAAGGATCCATTCTTGGCAACAAAGATCTTGCCTTCGGATCTGAGGTAGAAGGTATACCCAATAGTTTCTTTAGGGTATCCTATGAAGACGCATTTTTCCGACTTGGGTTCGAGCTTTTCAGGTTGAAGTTTCTTGACATAAGCATCGCATCCCCAAACTTTTAGAAATGACAGCTTAGGTTTCTTCCCAAACCTTAATTCATACAGTGTCGTCTCAACGGATTTCGACGGAGCCCTATTTAAAGTGAATGCGGCAGTCTCTAAAGCATAGCCCCAAAATGATAGCGGTAAATCGGTAAGAGATATCATAGATCGCACCATATCTAATAGAGTGCGATTACGACGTTCGGACACACCATTACACTGAGGTGTTCCAGGCGGCGTGAGTTGTGAAACTATTCCACATTTTCTTAAGTGTGTACCAAATTCGTGACTCAAATATTCTCCCCCACGATCTGATTGCAAGAACTTGATTTTCCTATCACGTTGATTCTCAACCTCACTCTGAAATTCCTTGAACTTTTCAAAGGTCTCAGATTTGTGTTTCAATAAATAGACATACCCATATCTACTCAAGTCATCAGTGAGGGTGAGAACATAACGATAGCCACCGCGAGCCTCAACACTCATTGGACCGCACACATCAGTATGTATGATTTCCAATAAGTTGGTTGCTCGCTCCATTGTTCCTGAGAATGGAGTCTTGGTCATTTTACCCATGAGGCATGGTTTGCACATGTCAAATGATTCGTAATCAAGAGACTCTAAAAGTCCATCTGCATGGAGCTTCTTCATGCGTTTGACACCTATGTGACCAAGGCGGCAGTGCCACAAGTATGTGGGACTATCATTATCAACCCTACATCTTTTGGTATTCACACTATGAATATGTGTAGCATTACGCTCGAGATTCATTAAGAATAAACCATTCACCATCGGAGCATGACCATAAAACATATCTCTCATATAAATGGAACAACCATTATTCTCGAATTTAAATGAGTAGCCATCTCGAATTAAACGAGATCCTGATACAATGTTCATGCTCAAAGCTGGCACTAAATAACAATTATTGAGGTTTAAAACTAATCCCATAGGTAAATGTAGAGGTAGCGTGCCGACGGCGATCACATCGACCTTGGAACCATTCCCGACGCGCATCGTCACCTCGTCCTTCGCCAGTCTCCGCTTATTCCGCAGCTCCTGCTTTGAGTTATAAATGTGAGCAACTGCACCGGTATCAAATACTCAGGAGCTACTACGAGTACTGGTAAGGTACACATCAATTACATGTATATCACATATACCTTTCATGATGCCGGCCTTCTTGTCCGCTAAGTATTTGGGGCAGTCCGCTTCCAGTGACCACTTCCCTTGCAATAAAAGCACTCAGTCTCGGTCTTGGGTCCATTCTTTGGCTTCTTCCCAGCAGCTTGCTTACCGGGCGCGGCAACTCCCTTGCCGTCCTTCTTGAAGTTCTTCTTACCCTTGCCTTTCTTGAACTTAGTGGTTTTATTCACCATCAACACTTGATGTTCCTTTTTGACTTCTACCTCTGCTGATTTCAGCATTGCAAATACTTCAGGAATGGTTTTTTCCATCCCTTGCATATCGAAGTTCATCACAAAGCTCTTGTAGCTCGATGGAAGCGACTAAAGGATTCTGTCAATGACCGCGTCATCCGGGAGATTAACTCCCAGCTGAGTCAAGCGGTTATGTAACCCAGACATAGTGAGTATATGCTCACTGACAGAACTGTTTTCCTCCATCTTACAACTGAAGAACTTGTCGGAGACTTCATATCTCTCGAGCCGGGCATGAGCTTGAAAAACCATTTTTAGCTCTTCGAACATCTCATATGCTCCGTGTCTCTCAAAGCTCTTTTGGAGCCCCGGTTCTAAGCTATAAATCATGCCGCACTGAACGAGGGAGTAATCATCAGCACGTGTCTGCCAAGCGTTCATAACATCTTGTTCTGCAGGGAGAGCAGGTGCTTCACCTAGCGGTGCTTGTAGCACATAATCTTTCTTGGCAGGTATGAGGATGATCCTCAGGTTCCGGACCCAGTCCGTATAGTTGCTGCCACCGTCTTCCAGTTTGATTTTCTCTAGGAACGCGTTGAAGTTGAGGACAACGTTGGCCATTTGATCTACAAGACATGTTGTAAAGATTTTTAGACTAAGTTCATGATAATTAAGTTCATCTAATCAAATTATTCAATGAACTCCCACTTAGATAGACATCCCTCTAGTCATCTAAGTATAACATGATTCGAGTTGACTAGGCCGTGTCCGATCATCACGTGAGACGGACTAGTCAACATCGGTGAACATCTTCATGTTGATCGTATCTTCTATACGACTCATGCTCGACCTTTCGGTCTTCTGTGTTCCGAGGCCATGTTTGTACATGCTAGGCTCGTCAAGTCAACCTAAGTGTTTGCATGTGTAAATCTGTCTTACATCCTTGTATGTGAACGTTGGAATCTATCACACCCGATCATCACGTGGTGCTTCGAAACAACGAACTGTCGCAACGGCGCACAGTTAGGGGAAACACTTTCTTGAAATTATTATGAGGGATCATCTTATTTATTACCGCCGTTCTAAGTAAACAAGATGCAAAAACATGATAAACATCTCATGCAATCAAATAATAGTGACATGATATGGCCAATATCATATAGCTCCTGTGATCTCCATCTTGGGGCTCCATGATCATCTTGTCACCGGCATGACACCATGATCTTCATCATCATGATCTCCATCATAGTGTCTCCATGAAGTTGCTCGCCAACTATTACTTCTACTACTATGGCTAACACGTTTAGCAATAAAGTAAAGTAATTTACATGGCGTTTCTCAATGACACGCAGGTCATACAAAAAATAAAGGCAACTCCTATGGCTCCTGCCGGTTGTCATACTCATCGAAATGCAAGTCGTGATTCCTATTACAAGAACATGATCTCATACATCACATATATCATTCATCATTCATCACAACTTTGGCCATATCACATCACAAAACACTTGCTGCAAAAACAAGTTAGACGTCCTATAATTGTTGTTGCAAGTTTTACGTGGCTGCAAGAGGGTTCTAGCAAGAACGTTTTTTTACCTACGTTAAAGCCACAACGTGATTTGTCAACTTATATTTACCCTTCATAAGGACCCTTTTCATCGAATCCGCTCCAACTAAAGTGGGAGAGACAGACACCCGCCAGCCACCTTATGCAACTAGTGCATGTCAGTCGGTGGAACTGGTCTCACGTAAGCGTACGTGTAAGGTTGGTCCGGGCCGCTTCATCCCACAATACGGCTGAAGAAAAATAATACTAGTAGCGGCAAGAAAGTTGACAACATCTATGCCCACAACAAATTGTGTTCTACTCGTGCAAAGAGAACTACGCATAGACCTAGCTCATGATGCCATTGTTGGGGAACGTTGCAGAAAACAAAAAAAATTCCTACGTTTTCACCAAGATCCATCTATGAGTTCATCTAGCAACGAGTGATCGGATGCATCTACATACCTTTGTAGATCGCGAGCGGAAGCGTTCAAAGAACGGGGATGAGGGAGTTGTACTCGTCGTGATCCAAATCACCGGAGATCCTAGCGCCAAACGGACGGCACCTCCGCGTTCAACACACGTACGGTCAGCGTGATGTCTCCTCCTTCTTGATCCAGCAAGGGGGAAGGAGAGGTTGATGAAGATCCAGCAGCACGACGACGTGGTGGTGGATGTAGCAGTCACCGCAACAGGCCTTCGCCGAGCTTCTGCGAGAGGGAGAGGTGTAGCAGGGGAGAGGGAGGCTCCAAGACTTCGGGGTGCGGCTGCCCTCCCCCCCTTATATAGGCCCCCCTAGGAGGGTGCGCCGGCCCTAGGAGATGGGATCTCCTAGGGGGGGCGGCGGCCAAGGGGGTGGAGTGCCCCCCAAGGCAAGTGGAGGCGCCCCCTCCCCTAGGGTTAGTAACCCTAGGCGCATGGGGGGCCCAAGGGGGGCGCACCAGCCCACTATGGGCTGATTCCCTCCTCACTTCAGCCCATGGGGACCTCCGGGATGGGTGGCCCCACCCGGTGGACCCCCGGGACCCTTCCGGTGGTCCCGGTACAATACCGTTGACCCCCGAAACTCTCCCGATGGCCGAAACTGCACTTCCTATATATAATTCTTCACCTCCGGACCATTCCAGAACTCCTCGTGACGTCCGGGATCTCATCCGGGACTCCGAACAACTTTTGGGTTACTGCATACTCATATCTCTACAACCCTAGCGTCACCGAACCTTAAGTGTGTAGACCCTACGGGTTCGGGAGACATGTAGACATGACCGAGACGACTCTCCGATCAATAACCAACAGCGGGATCTGGATACCCATGTTGGCTTCCACAGCTCCTCGATGATCTCATCGTATGAACCACGATGTCGAGAATTCAAGCAACCCCGTATACAATTCCCTTTGTCAATCGGTACGTTACTTGCCCGAGATTCGATCGTCGGTATCCCAATACCTCGTTCAATCTTGTTACCGGCAAGTCACTTTACTCGTACCGTAATGCATGATCCCGTGACCAGACACTTGGTCACTTTGAGCTCATTATGATGATGCATTACCGAGTGGGCCCAGAGATACCTCTCCGTCATATGGAGTGACAAATCCCAGTCTTGATCCGTGTCAACCCAACAGACACTTTCGGAGATACCCGTAGTATACCTTTATAGTCACCCAGTTACGTTGTGACGTTTGGTACACCCAAAGCACTCCTACGGTATCTGGGAGTTACACGATCTCATGGTCTAAGGAAAAGATACTTGACATTGGAAAAACTCTAGCAAACGAACTATACGATCTTGTGCTATGTTTAGGATTGGGTCTTGTCCATCACATCATTCTCCTAATGATGTGATCTCGTTATCAATGACATCCAATGTCCATAGTCAGGAAACCATGACTATCTGTTGATCAACGAGCTAGTCAACTAGAGGCTTACTAGGGACATGTTGGTGTCTATGTATTCACACATGTATTACGATTTTCGGATAACACAATTATAGCATGAATAAAAGACAATTATCATGAACAAGGAAATATAATAATAATCCTTTTATTATTGCCTCTAGAGCATATTTCCAACAGAGATGGGGTCGGTGGAGACGACGGCACCGAGGCGCGGCGAGGAGGAGTCGGGGAAGACGGTGGTGAGGCGGGGTCGGGGGAGATGGCGGCGAGGCAGGGTCGAGGGAGACGGCGGCGAGGGCAGGTCGAGGGAGACGGCGGCAGAGAGCGAGGGCAGGGGCTCCGGCAAGGTCGAGGTCGAGGGGGAGGAGCACAGGCGCACAACGACATCGAGGGCAGACTCCGACGAAGAGCGAGGGCAAGGGCTCCGGCGAGGGCGAGGGCAGGGGCTACGGCGGAGGTGACGAGGGGAGAAGAGAGAGTGGGGAATTGGGGGAGAAAGCAGAGGAGTGAATCCCACATGGGGGTTATGTCAAAATAGCTTTAGCCGTAGCATGGGAAAAGAAAATGCGTTGCTGCTAAAATCCGTAGCAGTAGCGCGCTCCTCACAAACTCGCTACTGCTAAGCTGGGCCCGTCCTGTGGACAAGTTCAAACTTAGCAGTAGGGCCCTACCCTAAAAGCGCGCTACTACTAATTTGATAGCAGTAGCGCGGTTTGTCGAAGGGCGCTACTACTATACCTAGCATGTCGGCAACGGTGTGGGAATTATAGTAGTAGTGTGCTTTATTCCTGCCGCGCTACTGCTAAGTGGATAGTAGTAGCGCCCTTTCTGACCACGCGCTACTGCTAAGTGACAGTAGCGCCTCATTTTAACACGCGCTACTGGTAAGATTCTGTGTATAAGGTTTTTCCTAGTAGTGTCTTGGTGCTGCGATCAACAAGCTTTGAGAGATGCGGCTCTGACGTCTTCACATGTGCCACACACCCAAACGGTCCTTAGATGAGACACATTCAGCTTCCGTCCGTAAATTGCTTCATACGGAGTCTTGCCGATCACTGCCTTCGTTGGAGCCCGGTTGAGAAGATAGACCGCCGTCGAGACAACTTCTCCCCAAAAAGTTCCAGGCAGGTTCTTGCTCTTGAGTAAACTTCTCGCCATGTCAACGACGGTTCGATTGCGCCTTTCAACAACCCCGTTCTGTTGTGGTGTATAAGGTGTTGTGAGGAACCTCTTTATGCCAATCTTCTCACAGTAGTCGTTGAACTCGTTTGACGTAAACTCTCCGCCGCGATCTGTCCGTAGAGCGCGAACCTTCAGCTTGTGTTCCATCTCCGTTGCAGCCTTCAACTTCTTGAACGCTTCAAACACCTCATCTTTAGATCGTAGGAGAACGACCCACATGTATCTCGAGTAGTCATCTACCACAAGGAAGTACTTCTTTCCTCCGTGAGTTGCTGGGGTGATAGGTCCACATAGATCACCATGGAGCAGCTCGAATGCATCACTTGCACGATAGGTAGACTGAGCAGGAAACGGCCTGCGGTGTTGTTTTCCAACCAAGCACCCATCACATACTCGATCAACATGGTCGATAAACGGCATCCCAGATACCATCTCCATCTTCGACATCTTCTTCAAGGCGTAAAAGTTGACGTGTCCAAATCTAACATGCCATAACCATGAATCATCATCACTCTTGGCGAGCCAACACTCCGGTTGAGATTGATCAAGGTTGAGGATATAGTGCCTGTTCCGTGTGCGATTAATACGGGCTAGCACGTTTTGGAGGTTGTCGAAGATCGTCATCACTCCGTTCTCAATATCCACCTTGCATCCATTCTCGTCAAGTTTCCCGACAGAGATGATGTTGTTGCGAAGCTGTGGGATGTAGTACACTCAGTTGGAATATGATGTTCAAGGCTCGGTCAATTTGGGTGATGGTTCAAATGTGGATCTAATCCTACACGGACACAACAAGGTTAATCTCTACAGTCACAAGTACAATGGCGTTGGCTGATCGGCACTACTGCCGGCTGCTGATGGATGCCTGCCTGGCGTTCATATCACCGCCGGGCGTAATGCGTGCCGTCGTGGGGACCGATGGGTTCAAGCACATCACGGGAAATTGCCCGCTGCTAGCATTCAAGGAGGAGCTCCATGAAAAGTAATCCAAGCCACTAATTGTGGTGTCATATGGACATCTAAATTTTCATAAGCAGTTACGCACGAACCAAATCTAGTTGAAAATTGTGCCTGTGTTCGGTCATATGTTGTTCCTCGGTTGTTTAAACAATGTTGATTTTTGTGTTAGTGTTGTTGTGAAAACTAGAGATGATATCCCGCGCTGCTGGAATTGGCAGCAATTATTTCAAAATATTTTGGTTGTATAAAATATTGTATAGTTGTAGAATATTTACTGAATATAACTAACAGGCATAATGGATGTTTAAGGTGGGTTCCCTGCAAAAAAAAAAGAGAAGATGTTTAAGGTGGGTCTTTCCAATGCAGGGTGATATGCCAACTATTTAGGTATACATGATACTTGTATAACATTTCATCAACTGAACTATAATGTGTCGTTCGGAGCTCATCTGATCAATGGTTGAGAAAATATAAACATGATGCTTAAAAGAATGACATTCACCAGTTACTTCGGTAACCGTACTCAACGCACACCCCACCACAACAGTCCGACAACTAGGCCGACCCATATAATGTGATCGGTTTATGTTTGTTTAGCTTTCTGGGCGGTTTTCAGAAGCTTCACACCGGTTTTGGAAAGATCCTAGAAGCTTTTGACCAGTTTTTATTTCTTTTTTCTTTTTTTTCCTTCCTTTTCATTTTGATTTTAAGTTTTCATTAGAAAATTAAATCCGTGATTTTTTTTCAAAAATAACAAACAATTTTTAAATTCATGAACCTTTTCCATTTTTTGTGAACAATATTCGAATCGGTGTTCTTTTTACACGCCAATAAAACAATATGTTTAGCGCACACATATAAACGGCTTCCTTGAGGAATTAACCTTTTGCTGGATGGTTAGGAGGACAGAGGAGAATATCAGGTGATACCATGACTCAAATGCTGCCATGATACCATTTTGAAAATTTCAATTTTAGATGTGTCAAAAAAAATTTAAAAAGTTGTGAATGTTCGTCATATATGTGTCTACAACCCCTAAAAAATTCAGATCAAAATCTGAAATACACAAAGAGAAACAAAAAAGAGAAATCCAACATAAATAGTGTTAATAAAGACAAAATGTTGAATAGTGGCAAAACGACACTATTCATATCTGGATTTCTCTTTTTTGTTTCTCTTCAGGGGCTACAGACACCTATGTGATGAACGTTCACAAATTTTTTCGACTTTATTTTGACTCATGTAAAATTGAAATTTTCAAAATGGTATCATGTGAGCATTTGAGTCATGGTATCACCTGATATTCTCCCAGGACGATAGTACTATCCCAGCCCACCAGTCACCAGAGTTCATGTTTTAGGCTTGACACCATGCTTGCATTTTTCTGAATTTATTTCAGTCCTTCTGGCTATGTGTGTTCTGTGAGAGTAGACTTTCCCGTTGACTACGAAGACTTTTGTGAAGATTTCATCAATTTTAAGATGATTTGCCCTCTTAGTATCTTAGAGGTGCTCATAGGGTAGGATGTACGTGCTTGTGTTCATAGGAATGAGTATATGTGCATATGTATGAGTGTGTGCCTATGTACTACTATGTTCAATTATTATTATTTATTATTTTGCCCATGCCACTTCGTTGACAAAATAAAATCGCAGGGCATGCACAGGCAAAAATCGTGGGGCAGGCGGATAAAAAATACGCACGTTCCATGCAAGACAATCAGCAACGAAAAGGAAAGGAAACGGCACATGTCCCGTAGGAATAGTGTACGCGAGTGCTTGATCGGGAGCACGAATCTTGAAGGTTCAGATCATGCGGCTGAGAGATTAGATGTGACTTTATTAATATCTCGTGTAGATGAAAAATTAGCAAATCCATTGTTACCACTTATTAATTAATGGAGATTATGACCAAGGACAGTCAGTATGCGGGCAATGCAGCAGCCATCATTGATGATTGTTACCACTTGGCATGTGAGTTTAGTTCAATTCGGTTTGAATTCCGTCCTAGAGAAGCAAACGTTATTGCTCATGAATTAACTAGTGTAGCTAGATCTAAATTCTGCAGTGAGTGGATTGAAATGGCTCCTAGTGAGCTTCTTCCTTTTTTACTTAAAGATGTAAGTGTTATCACCAATGAATAAAGAAGAAACTTTAGTTGTCAAAAAAAGAGAAGCAAATCCATTGTTACAACTTACAACATGGAATCCCCTCAAAAAAAAAAAAACTTACAACATGGAATCTAACTGAATCACGACGACCCTAGGCTACATATAGGTGTATGCATATATCCCTAGATATCCGGAGGAGAGACATCCCATTAGTTGACCGATACCGTTTTCGCTCGTTTGCCATGGCTCACAACTGGACCTCTCCAGCAAGTCACGTCGAGTTACTGGAGACGTCGTCGAGATGCGTGACGGAGAGCAGGACGCACAACTTCGACGTGGCCGGTTACTCTCTCGACGGCATGGGCGTCGGCAAGTACATTAGATCGAGCAGATACAGCGTCGGGGGCTACCACTGGTGCATCAGATTCTACCCAGACGGAGAGAGCGTGAACGATGCCGGCAACACATCGTGCTTTCTGTTCTGCGTGAGCCAGAAGGAGGTGAGAGTCATGTTCACCCTCAACATGCTGGAGACATGGCGCCGTACAGGTAACCAACCACCGTGCGCTAGAGCATACTATCTGTCCGCCACATTATAATTATGGCCTCCCTTATTTCGTCGAGAAATCGAGGCTAATATCGTCGGCCCTCGCCAAGAATGGCTACGTGACGATAATGAAGAGGAAAAGTTTGCTATGGGATTCAACACACGCTTGCATTAGCTCTGCGGCTCAAGTTATATACAGTTACAGAGATGATCGTGTGCCACTACCAGCAGGGACGTGGGCTGGCTACATAACCACTAACTCACGCGCGTGCACTGACCATAGGTCGTGCTACATACACTGTACATACGTAGGAGAATACATACACTCTAACCCACCCCCC